>NC_092386.1:18338378-18671648 GCF_030028105.1 Mobula birostris | reverse complement strand
TTTCAAATCTTTTTATTATTATTATTATTATCCAAAATTAACACGAGTACATCGAAGTAGGCAACACTTATAATGTCTCATGAAAAAAAAACATTGTTTTAAAGAGTGGAAAAATTTTGGTGACAAAAAAAGAGAAAAAAAAAACCCTACTAAGCAAAGAAAAGTGAGAAAAAAACCCCCATTAGGTGTTCAACCCCGGAGCCATGCATCATACAAAAAGCTTCTAAAGATAAACATCAAACCACCAGAACCTATAGAATTCATTGCCACACACAGCTGTGGAAGCCAAGTTATTGTACGTTTCTACATATTTAAAGTGGAGGTTGATCGGTTTTTGATTAGTAGAGGGTGTCAAAGGTTACAAGGAGAATGCAGGAGAGTGGGGTTGAGAAGGATAATAAAACAGCCAGAGTGGAATGGTACAACAGACCCGATAGGCCAAATGGTTTAATTCTGCTCCAATGTCTTATGGTTTAACATCAACTGATGCTAGTAAATTTGCTTCCATATAGAACAGATTGGAGAAACCTCAAAAGGTGTAAGGACATATAGGAAAGATGAGAGTAACTCGAATCCAACAGTCTGAGACAATTTAGTCTCCCAACAGCTTTTTAAAAAATTACTAATGTCAGTGGTGCATTTATGCATTTCACTCATCTGAGGTACAATGATGTACCAACAGCTAACCAATGACTTTTGAGGGAACAATTGTCTAGAAAGGGTATGCATCTCAATGAATGTGCCACCTACTGAACTGAGTGGCTAAGAGGAAAAGACCATAACATATGGAAGCAGAATTAGGACATCTGGTCCATCGAGTCTGCTCTGCCATTTCATCATGGTTGTTCCAATTTTCCTCTCAGCCCCAATCTCCTGCCTTTTTCCTATATCCCTTCATGCCCTGACCAATCAAATATCTATCAACGTCTGCCTTAAATATACATAAAGACTTGGCCTACTTTGCTTATGGCAAAGAATCCCACAGAATCCCACAGAATCACCACCCTCTGGAAAAAAGTAATTCCTCCTCATCTCCGTTCTAAAAGGATGCTCCTCTATTCTGAAGCTGTGTCCTCTGGTCTTAAACTATACCACCATAGGAAACATCCTCTCCACATCAACTATATCAAGTCCTTTCACCTTTTCATAGGTTCCAGTGAGGTTGCCCCTTGTTCTTCTGAATTCTAGTGAATACAGGTCCAGAGCCATCAAACACTCTTCATTTCACATGCCGTTCAATCTTGGAATCATTTTCATGATCCTTCCTTGAACCCTCTCCAGTCTCACTGATACTGTACTTTTCATATGCTGCATTGGAATCAGCTCAGGAATCTGCCCGGAGTGACAAATGGAGCTGAAAGTTTTCGCTCATTTTATTTTAAGTAAAAATTACTATTTCAATCAGTTTAAAGTTTAGAGTTAAAAGTTCATAGTAAATTTATCACCCAAGTATATGTATGTCACCATATACAACTCTGGGATTCATTTTCTTGTTGGCATAGACAGTAAATTCAAGAATCATAATAAAGTCAATGAAAGATAGGTAGATAGATAGATACTTTATTAATCCCAAAGGATATAATAGTGTCACAGTAGCATTACAAGTGCACAGATATACAAATATTAGAAGAGAAGTAAGAAAGAATAAAAAAATAAGTTACCTCAAACAGTCTAACAGGATGGAGTCATTACTTCCCTGGCTATAGGTTGACTCATTATAGAGCCCAATGGCCATGGGTAAGAATGACCTCTTATAGCGCTCTTTGGAGTGGTGCAGTTGTCTTAGTCTATTACTAAAAGTACTTCTCTGTTCAGCCAAGGTTGCATGCAGAGCGTGAGAAACATTGTCCAGAATTGCCAGGATTTTCTGTAGGGTCCTTTGTTCTACTACAGTTTCCAGTGTGTTCATTTTGACTCCTATATAAAAAAAAACTAGCCTTTCTAATCAGTTTATTGAGCCTGTTGGCATCACCCATGTTGATACAATTGCTCCAGCACACCACCGCATAGAAGGTTGTACTGGCAACAACAGACTGGTAGATCATGTGAAGGTGATGCCTGTATACTCCAAAGGACCTCAGTCTCCTCAGAAAGTAGAGACGACTTTGGCCCTTGTTGTACACAGCCTCTGTGCTTGTGATCCACTCAAGTCTGTCATCCAGGTGCACCCCCAGGTACTTGTAGGTCCTCACTATCAATAGTAACAGGGAGCAGTGTAGGCTTAGTCTTCCAAAAATCCATCACCATCTCCTTTGTCTTACTGATGTTGAGCTGCAGATGATTCAGATTGCACCATTTGACAAAGTCCTCCACTAGGGCCCTGTATTCATCCTCCTGTCCTCCCTTTATTCATCCAACTATTGCTGAGTCATCAGAGAATTTCTGCAATGACATGACTCAATGCTGTATCTAAAGTCTGAGGTTTACAGGGTTAAACAGGAAGGGAGGCAATACAGTCCCCTGTGGGGTTGCAGTGCTACTTATAGCCATGTCTGACACACAACTCTGAAGCTGCACAAGTTGTGGTCTGCCAGTTAGGTAGTCCATTATCCAGGATACAATGGAAGTGCCAGCCTGCATTGAACAGAGCTTCTCCCCCAGCAATGAGTGCTGTATTTTATTGAAGGCACCTGAGAAATCAAAATACCTGATTCTTGCGGTGCTGCCTTGCTTATCCAAATGGGAATAGGTTCTACTCAGCTGGTAGATGACAACGTTGTTGAATCCAACGTGTTCCTGGTAGGCAAACTGAAGGGGGGGGTGGTCAAGGGATGATCTGACTAGGGGTGGGAGGTGAGCCAGGTCCAGCCTCTCTAGGGTCTTCATGATGTGTGAGGTCAGGGCCACTGGACAGTTGTCATTCAAGACTTTCGCTTGGCCCTTCTTGGGTACTGGGACCACACATGAAGCTTCCCACACAGTCGGGACCCTTTCCAGGCTGAGGCTCCAATTGAAAATCCCTGGAGAACTCCACACAGCTGCTCAACACACTCCTTCTGGCGTTCACACTATCCAGTCCCAGTGCTTTGTCGTGTCTGCGTTTCCCCGGAGCCCTTCTCACCTGCTCAGTAGCAAAGGTGAGTCCATGATAACCACACCCAACTGGATGGGCAAACATCCAACTGGATATTCAGAAGATAACAATCTGTGCAAATACAAAAGAAAAATAAGAAATAACAATAATAAAAAATTATATACATATAGAAAGAAGAAATAAATATCGAGAACATGAGATGAAGTGTCCTTGAAAGTGAGTGCATAGGTTGTGGGAACAGTTCAGTGATGGGGTGAGTGAAGTTATCATTCAAGAGCCTGATGGTTGAGGAGTAATAACTACTTTTGTACCTGGTGCTGTAGGTCCTGAGGCTCATGTACCTTCTTCCTGATGGAAACAACAAGAAGAATCCATGGCCTGGATGGTGGGGATACTTGGTGATAGAACTGCTTTCCTATGACAGTGCTCCGTGTAGATGTGCCTAATGGTTGGGAGGGTTTTACTTATGATGGACTGGGCCATGTCCAGTATATCTTGTAGGATTTTCTACACAAGGGCAATGGCATTTCCATACCAGGCTCCTACCTAGCTGGTCGATATACTCTCCATTGCACGTGTATAGAAGATTGTCAAAGTTTTTGATGTCAAGCCAAATCTTCGTAGAATTCGAAGGAAGAGGAGGCACTGCTGTGGTTTCTAGGTCACTGCACTTATGTACTGGGGCCAATACAGATCCTCTAACATGATAACACCGAGTAATTTCAAGTTGCTGACCCTCTCCACCTCCGATCCCTGATGAGGACTGACTCATGAAGCTCCACTTTCCTCCTCCTGAAATCAATAATCAGCTCCTTGGTCTGCTGACATTGAGTGAAAGGCACCACTCAGCCAGATTTTCAATCTCCCTCCTATATGCTGATTCAACAGAATCTTTAAAATATTTTCCTATTTTACAATTATTTCAATGGATTTTAACTCTTTCTGAAATCTGCTTGATAATTGAAGATAGTAGGAAATAATATAGAGGCCTTTATATTATTTCCACATGTGTTTGCTAATAAGGCAGATTTTGATTACCCAACAGCACCAATTCTCAAGGACCCATCAGGATTGGAGCATGGTTTATATCATTTAAGGTACAGACACTGCTCAAGGACTGGTCTACCTCATAGCAAGATGTTTCGAACATTAGAGCCTGTGTTATCACAAAAGACAACTGTGATCATGGCTATCCACAAGAAAGAAAAAGACTGATCCAATTTGACTGCAGGGTCAAAACAGTGGACTCATCAGTGAAGGGACAAGTCCAGCCATTCTTGTACAACATTCAAATTAACAAATACAAGCTTATAATATCTTTGAATCCATATTTTATGTTCTAATAGTTAGAAAATGCAAAACCTGCAAATGTGATGAAGGCAGGTTCAATTGTGGATGGGACTGTTAACTCCAGATAACTGATTGTTCAAAAGAGCAGTCTAAGAAGTTTTAGTAAATGAATGAACCAAAATTCCTCAGTCAAAAGTAAAATATCTTTACATGAGATTAATATTTACATCAATCTTAATGTAACAGCTGATAGATTTTTTTTACCTTCTACATTACTGTACAGAAGTCTTCGGCACTTATACATGTATTTGTCATCATAGAGTAGAGAGCTACTTTGTAAATCAAGTCAGAGCAAAGGATGTTGGAAATGGCAAGGGTGGGGCAGGAGGGGTGTGGGACAGCTGGCAGATGAGGAGTGCCAGGGGCTGGGAGTGACATGGGTGCCAGGCAAGGTCATTTGATACCAAACTATTGATTTATTGATCATTACAGAACGTCTCTGGTGCTTCCCACTCTGTCCCCGTTCCCTTCCTCTTTTCCCAACCAGGAATCCCCTCTCCCTGCCCCCTTCCCACTCTCAATTCACAATAGAGACCCTGATCAGAATCAGGTTTATCATCACTCATATATGTCATGTATTTTTTTTGTGTGGCAGCAGTACAGTTCAGTATATAAAATTAGTACAGTCCTGTGTAAAAGTCTCAGGCACCCTATCTAAATACTGTATGTGCTAAGACTTTTGCCCAGTACTGTAAGCCACAGGCTGATCTCAAGGTTTATTCATAACTGTCCCATAGATTAATCCACTGAGGCATAACTTTGAATCACCAACCAAGTTAACCTTTAAAATCCATGCTCAACTGTAGATGAAAGGTCCAGGAATCGAGGTGAAACCTCATTGTTATTAACAATAGAAATTGAGCTTGCCCTTTGACCTAAAAGTAAACTTTGAGTAGCTCTCCATTCTGGCCTGAAAAATTTAATGATATTTCAGCTCTCAACTCTCCCCTGTCTAAATCTATTTCAGTTGTCTGGTATTCACTCAGTGTCCACTTTGTTAGATACAACTGCTCATTTATGTAACTATCTAATCAACTAATCATATGGCAGCAACTCAATGCATAAAAGCTTGCAGACATGGTTGAGGTTTAGTTGTCCTTCAGACCAAACAGTAGAATGGGGAAGAAATGTGCTGTAAGTCACTTTGACTTTGGAATGATTGTTAGTGCCAGATGGGTAGTTTGAGTACCTCAGAAGCTGCTTATTTCCTGAGATTTTTCACACACAACAGTCTCTTAAATTTACAGGAAACGGTGCAAAAAAAAAACCTCGAAAAAACATCCAGTGAATGGCAGTTCTGTAAGGGAACAGGCCTTGTTAATGAGAGAAGTAAGAGGTAAATGGCCAAACTGATTCAAGCTGACAGGAAGGTGACAGTGACTTAACTAACCACATATCATAACTGTGGTGTGCAGAATAACATCTCTGAATGCACAATACATCGAACGTTGTAGTCGGTGGGCTACAGTGGCAGAAGACCACAAGCATACAGAAATAAGCTGTGGCTTCTTTATTAGCTATCTCCTGTATCTAATAAAGTTGTCACTGAGTGTAATTTCTAATGTTCCAATGCCGCAATTTCAGATGATTAAACCCAATTTCAGAAGTTACAGAGTGATCATTTACTTTGATGATTTCAGGTGAACAGATGTACTGGTTGAATTATATATTCACAATTGTTTGCATTTTAGTTAGGGAAAGTTACAAAAAAACTTATAAAACTCTCTTGGTGCCTGCTCTTCCATTGTTAAACCAGCCAACCCCCATGTTTGCCATGAAATACCATTTGTACCCTACAAGTTAGTCCGTCTAAAAGCATCCATGTAAAACATCCAGACATTGAGCCTTTATTTTCTGACAGTTTAAAAAATGCTTTAGCTCTGCAGACAATTTAAGACCACAGGAAGTCTGGCACGTCTCTCCTGCTCTGTCTCCATCACTCACGCAGCTTTGCTGTTTGCATTTTCACATGTTCTTGGTTCTCCTAAATTATGCTGGAATACTAAACTAATGGTCAATTTCTGGAATTGTGGAGCATGAAGTCTTCTGGCGTGCAATCTCCCGCACAGCCAGTCCTATTAATGCAGGTATGGTCAACCACCCTTTCTTTGAGTATTGTGTGGATGGGAACAGCTTCTTCCCCTTCCCCATTGCCATCACTTTCCGGAATGATCTATGAACCCATAAGACCATGAGACCATAAGACAAAGGAGCATAAGTCGGCCATTCGGCCCATCGAGTCTGCTCCACCATTTTATCATGAGCTGATCCATTCTCCCATTTAGTCCCACTCCCCCGTCTTCTCACCATAACCTTTGATGCCCTGGCTACTCAGATATCTATCAATCTCTGCCTTAAATATACCCAATGACTTGGCCTCCACTGCTGCCCGTGGCAACAAATTCCATAGATTCACCACCCTCTGGCTAAAAAAATTTCTTCACATTTCCGTTCTGAATGGGCGCCTTTCAATCCTTAAGTCATGCCCTCTCGTACTAGACTTCCCCATCATGGGAAACAAATTTGCCACATTCACTCTGTCCATGCCTTTCAACATTTGAAATGTTTCTATGAGGTCTCCCCTCATTCCTCTGAACTCCAAGGAATACAGACCATGAGCAGACAAACGTTCCTCATATGTTAACCCTCTCATTCCCGGAATCATTCTAGTGAATCTTCTCTGTACCCTCTCCCACGTCAGCACATCCCTTCTTAAATAAGGAGACCAAAACTGCCCACAGTACTCCAAGTGAGGTCTCACCAGCACCTTATAGAGCCTCAACATCACATCCCTGCTCCTATACTCTATTCCTCTAGAAATGAATGCCAACATTGCATTCGCCTTCTTCACCACCAACTCAACCTGGAGGTTAACCTTAAGGGTATCCTGTACGAGGACTCCCAAGTCCCGTTGCATCTCAGAACTTTGAATTCTCTCCCCATTTAAATAATAGTCTGCCCGTTTATTACTTCTGCCAAAGTGCATAACCATACACTTTCCAACATTGTACTTCATTTGCCACTTCTTTGCCCATTCTTCCAATCTATCCAGGTCTCTCTGCAGACTCTCCGTTTCCTCAGCACTACCAGCCCCTCCACCTATCTTTGCATCGTCAGCAAACTTAGCCACAAAGCCATCTATTCCATAATCCAAATCATTGATGTACAATGTAAAAAGAAGCGGCCCCAACATGGACCCCTGTGGAACACCACTGGTAACCGGCAGCCAACCAGAATACGATCCCTTTATTCCCACTCTCTGTTTCCTGCCAATCAGCCAACACTCTATCCATGTATGTAACTTTCCCGTAATTCCATGGGCTCTTATCTTGTTAAGTAGCCTGATGTGTGGCACCTTGTCAAAGACCTTCTGAAAATCCAAATATACAACATCCACTGCATCTCCCTTGTCTAGCCTACTTGTAATTTCCTCAAAAAATTGTAACAGGTTTGTCAGGCAGGATTTCCCTTAGAGGAAAACATGCTGAGTTCTGCCTATCTTGTCATATGCCTCCAGGTACTCCGTAACCTCATGCTTGACAATCGACTCCAACAACTTCCCACCACCGATGTCAAGCTAACAGGTCTATAATTTCCTTTTTGCTTCCTTGCCCCCTTCTTAAATAGCGGAGTGACATTTGCGATCTTCCAGTCCTCCGGAACCATGCCAGAATCTATTGACTTTTGAAAGATCATCGCTAATGCCTCTGCAATCTCCACAGCTACTTCCTTCAGAACACGAGGGTGCATTCCATCTGGTCCGGGAGATTTATCTACCCTTAGACTATTCAGTCTAAAGGTAGATAAAGGTAACCCATGAAACAGCAACTCACTGTTCCCAGTCTGCACTACTTATTTATCCATTTTTGTAACTTATAATAATTTTTTATATCTTGGACAGAACTGCTGCCACAAAGCAACAAATTTAAACGACATATGTCAGCGATAATAAATTTGATTCTGATTCTGATTCTGAAGCGTCAGACTGCCAAAATTAAATGCATTTCCACAAGAGACAAAGACCAAGTTCAGTATGATTTGCTTTAAAATTAACTTTAAAACTCAGCAGGAGGTGGGTGGATGTTGACCGGTTCTCAGTGCAGGGAGGTAACAGGCAGCTGTCAATGGCATGTTATTTTAATACAATATCATGGACAGCACTTGTAAAACTGAAAAGAGAATAAACATCAGTGATTTGGCTTATCCTTGTCAGTGTCTGTTGGCAAGTAAGTTGTTCACAGAACATAGAACAGTACAGCACAGGAACTGGCCTCTTGGCCCACAATATTGTGCTGAGTCAGCTAAAAACTAAATCAAAAACTCTCAAAAACTAATCCCACCTACCTACACAATGTCCATACCCTTCCATCTCCCTCATAGTCATGTGCCTATTTAAATGTCTCTTAAAATCCTCTAATGTATTTGCCACCATATCAGGCAGCGCATTCCAGATATCCACTACTCTGAGTAAAAAACTTACCCCTCACATCCCCTTGGAACCTACCCCCTCATCTTCAATGTATGCCTTCTGGTACTAGACATTTCTACCCTGGTAAAAAAGATACTCAGTGTCTACTCTAGTTATGCTTCTCATAATCTTGGAAGCCTATATCAGATCTTCCCTCAGCCTCCGCCATTCTAAAGAAAACAATCCAAGTTTGTCCAGCCTCTTGTGATAGCACATGTCCTCTAAACCAGGCAGCATCCAGAAAGCTAGTGGCATGTTGGCCTTCAAAAAACAAGGGGAGCTGAGTATTGGAGCAAAGAAGTCCTTCTGCAGTTGTACAGGGCCCTGGTGAGACCACACCTGGAGTATTGTGTGCAGCTTTGGTCTCCAAATTTGAGGAAGGACATTCTTGCTATTGAGGGAGTGCAGCGTAGGTTCACGAGGTTAATTCCCCGGATGGCGGGACTGTCATATGTTGAAAGATTGGAGCAACTGGACTTGTATACACTGGAATTTAGATAGATGGAAGGGGATCTGATTGAAACATATAAGATTATATCTGATTGAAACATATAAGATTGGACACATGTTCCCGACGTTGGGGGAGTCCAGAACCAAAGGCCACAGTCTAAGAATAAGGGGTAGGCCATTTAGAACGGAGTTGAGGAAAAACTTGTTCACCCAGAGAGTTGTGGATCTGTGGAATGCTGTGGAAGGCTATGGAGGCCAATGTCTGGATGCTTTCAAGAAAGAGTTAGGTAGAGGTCTTAATGATAGCGGAGTCAAGGGATACAGGGAGAAGGCAGGAACAGGGTACTGATTGTGGATGATCAGCCATGATCACAGTGAATGGCGGTGCTGACTCGAACGGCCTACTTCTGCACCTATTGTCTATTGTCTATCCTGGCAAGCCTCTTCTGCACCATCTCCAAAGCCTCAACATTCTTCTTATGGAGGGGTCAGCAGAACTGTATGCAATACTCCAGATGTGGCCTAACCAGAGTATTATAAAGTTGCAACATAACCTCTTGATTTTTGAACTCAGTGCTCCGACTAATAAAAGCAATCATTCCTTAAGACTTCTTAACCACCTTATTGACTTGTGTAGCCACTTTCAAGGAGCTATGGCGTCAAGATCTCTCTGTTCAGCAACATTATTAAGGTTTTGTTCTTAATAATGTACTGTCTCCTTCCATTTTCCCTACCAAATTGCAACACCTCACATTTATCTGGATTAAACTCCATTTGCCATTTCTTTGTCTGTATCTGCCTATATCATGTTAAGAAGTTGAGCTAATATGGAAGATTAATTCCCTCTGTATTGTTAACTCAACACCTTACATTACAATAAGAATTTGCAGGAGCTTTTCCCTTCATGAAAGCAATTTCTTCTTGCAGTTTATCTACCATGAAATACATGTATGCAGAATTAATTCTTTGAACGGGGGACACTGGTGATGATGTGTGCAGGATAATCACACTAAGCTAACACAACACAAAGAAAATATCGTTCATCAACTAGCTGGAAAAATGTTGGTGTTTTACTTAAAAAATATAAAACACTGGAAATTCACGGCAGGTTGGGCGGCATGGGCGTTAACATATTGTGCTGAAGGCCCTTTGTTAGAATATCTCCAGAGTTATGGAAATGTTATTCTATTTTAAATTTTTGTTTAAAGTATTTTATGTTATGTTATGTTACCATATACAGCACTGTTCAAAGGTCTTAGGTACATATATGTAGCTTGGGTGCCTAAGAATTTTACACAGTCCTGTAGTAATTTCATGCAGTGCACTGTATGGCTGCCACAACAAAACAACAAATTCCATGACCTATGTGAGTGATGATAAACCTGACTCTGATATGGGTCTCTGTTGTGGCCTGGTGGTGGGAAGGGAGCAGGGAGAGAGGAATCACGGTTGGGAAAAGAGGAAAGGGAGAGGGGAGGGAGCAGGATGCACCGAAGGGACATTCTGTAATGATCAATAAACTAATTGTTTGGAATCAAATGATCTTGCCTGGTGTCTCAGGATTGGGTGTGTCAGCACCTGTGCCTCCCCCACCCCAGCAGTCCTTCGCTGTCACCCTTCCCACGGCACGCCACCCTCATCATTCCCAACATCCTTTGCTCCGGCCCAATTTACAAACTTGCTCTCTGCTTCACGCTGACAAATACAGAACTGTGAAAAAGTCTTAGGTACCTGAGCTATATATACGAGGGGTGATTGATAAATTCGTGGCCTAAGGTAGAAGGAGTCAATTTTAGAAAACCTAGCACATTTATTGTTCAACATAGTCCCCTCCTACATGTACACACTTAGTCCAGCGGTCGTGGAGGATACGGATCCCTTCTTTGTAGAAAAGCGGTCCACAGCAAGAGTGATTGATAAGTTCGTGGCCTAGGGTAAAAGGAGATGAGTTATTAACTTCAAACTTTCTGCATTATCATTCAAAGAGTTGAACTGCATGTGTATGTAATGAGAGCATCTTGGACCTCCAGGATAGAAGGAGATGAGTTATACAGCTCTCATTAGATGCACATGCAGTTCAACTCTTTGAGTGAAAATGCAAAAAGTTTGAAGTTTCTCCTCATCTTCTTCTACCGTAGGCCACGAACTTATCAATCACCCCTGCTGTGGACCACTTTCTGGAGGCCCAAGATGCCGACTTCTACAAAGAAGGGATCCGTATGCTCCATGATTGCTGGACTAAGTGTGTAAATGTAGGAAAAATAAATGTGCTAGGTGTTCTAAAATTGACTCAATAGACAATAGAAAATAGATAATAGACAATAGACAATAGGTGCAGGAGTAGGCCATTCGGCCCTTCGAGCCAGCACTGCCATTCACTGTGATCATGGCTGATCATCCACAATCAGTACAGTTCCTGCCTTATTTTCATAACCTTTGATTCCACTATCTTTAAGAGCTCTATCCATCTCTTTCTTGAAAGCATCCAGAGACTTGGCCTTCATAGCCTTCTGGGGCAGAGCATTCCATATATCCACCACTCTCTGGGTGAAAAAGTTTTTCCTCAACTCCGTTCTAAATGGCCTACCCCTTATTCTTAAACTGTGGCCTCTGGTTCTGGACTCACCCATCAGTGGGAACATGCTTCCTGCCTCCAGCGTGTCCAATCCCTTAAGAATCTTATATGTTTCAATAAGATCCCCTCTCAGCCTTCTAAATTCCAGAGTATACAAGCCCAGTCGCTCCAATCTTTTGACATATGACAGTCCCGCCATCCCGGGAATTAACCTTGTGAACCTACGCTGCACTCCCTCTATAGCAAGAATATCCTTCCTCAAATCTGGAGACCAAAACTGCACACAGTACTCCAGGTGTGGTCTCACCAGGGCCCTGTACAGCTGCAGAAGGACCTCTTTGCTCTTATACTCAATTCCCCTTGTTATGAAGACTCCTTCTACCTTAGGCTACGAACTTAACAATCACCCCTCGTATGTGCCTAAGACTGTTGCACAGTATTGCATATTAATTTAAGTTTATGCAATTTATGTTGATTGGATGGTAGAGAAGACTAGATGTGTCAAACGGCCTGAATTTGCTCTTATGTCTTAAATTCTTGTTTGTCATGTGTGTAATCTTTAGAGCTGCTGTAGCTAAGGGACATTTTTCCTTGCATTTATACAATGAGTAGGTATGCTTATGACAAACTTGAAGTTCAAGTGGTTCCTTTTATTACCAGAGAATGAGCACAGTATACAACGTGAAATATTTAGTCTTCACAGACATCCACGAAAAACAGAACCCCAAAAAAATGACTGACAGAAAAACGTTAGAACCCCAAAGTCCACTCTCCCCCCTCTCCCACTGAACTTAATATGTTAAGATCTAAATATTGTTATTCATAAAACTCTGATGATTTCTAAACACGAGAGGTTAATCCAGAGTAGCACGCATAAAATCCTGGATGACTTCAGCAGATCAGACAGCATCTATGGAAAGGATTAAAGAGTCAATGAAGGGTCTCGGCCTGAAAGATTGACTCTTTATTCCTTTCCACAGTTACTGCCTGACCTGCTGAGTTCTTCCGGGGGCAGTGTGGTGTGGCTCCAGGCTGCAGTTACTGCTGTACCCCAGTGTTCGCTAGGCGGAAGACAGGTTCTATTGTGGTCGACTATGGATTGATGGCGCGACTGCGTGATTATGATACCATTTGTGTTTTGTGCTTTGTGTGACTGTTGGTGCTGTATTAATGTACCTTGACCTCATAGTAACACTGTCTCATTTGGCTGTTTTCATGGTATTCATGTACAGTTGAATGACAATTAAACTTGAATTGAAATGAGTTCCTCCAGCGTTTTGTGTGTGTTACTCTGATAATTTCTCAAGATTTTCTTCTCTCATAAAAGCTTTGAAAATGAAAATACCACAATCTCCACTATGAAGTGGATACTGTTTTATCCATTTGAAAAAAAAATCTTTTCTTGTTTTCATTGTAATCTTGAGTAAGGGCCAATAATTGAATTGCACACATGTCTGTACATGTAGCCCCAGCACAAACTGTAAATCCATGCTGGAAGCTCATTAAGATGACTCAAGATAGTAGTCAACATTCCCAGAGCTGTTAATTGGCTGCATACTAATTTGGGGTGTCAGAAATTAAATGTTTTTGACACATAGGAACATAGAACTGAGAGCAAGAGGAAGCCATCTGGTCCCTCAAGCCTGCTCAGCCATTCATCAAGATTGTGTCTGATCTTCTACCATAGCGTCGTTTTCCTGAACTTTCACCTTTTCCTTTCATTTCCTTCAGTAAATTTCTCTTTTACATGAACACAAATTCCAACACCAGAATCAATAGAAAGCATTTCTTTTAATAATTCTTAATATGTACAGTAAATATTACAACTATTAGTTATAGAGTCCCAGAATACTACAGCACAGCTCCAGGCCCTTCAGCCCATCTAGTTAATGCTGAACTTACATTCTGCCTAGTCACATCGACTTGCACTCGGACCACAGCCCTCCGTACCCCTCCCATCCATGTACCTATCCAAACTTCTCTTAAATATAGAAGAGAAGATGGCGGCGTGACGCAACACGCACGGCTGCTCCGAAATGATACCGTATTTGTAAGTAGGTATTGTGCACAATCCTGATTTGATGGAGACAGACGTGAGAAGCACAGAGGAACACTTGGAGAAACTTCTGAAATGTCTGCTTCGCTGCCGCTGCTACTGTGCGATCGAGAATCTCCAGAGGGGAAGGCCCCAAATCCTCAGCTTTGCCTATTGCCTGTTGCTGGGGCCGGGGTCGAAGCGCGCGGCAGAGATGGTGCTCGGTGCTCGGTATCGGAGGGCTGGTCGGAGGCTCGGAGTTTTCAGACGGACTCGGGTCGGCTGTGGTCGGGTGCTTCCAGGGTGCTGCATCGGCAAGTTTGCGGCACTGGAAGCTCATGGCAGGGAGAGTTTCTCCCTTCTACCATCTGCGTGAGATGATGGGACTTTCAAGAGACTTTGAGACTTTTTTTTACCGTGCCCATAATCTGTTCTTTATCAAATTACGGTATTGCTTTGCACTGTTGTAACTATATGTTATAATTACGTAGTTTTTGTCAGTTTTTCAGTCTTGGTTTGTCTTGTTTTCTGTGATATCATTCTGGAGGAACATTGTATCATTTCTTAATGCATGCATTACTAAATGACAATAAAAGAGGACTGTGTGTCCTCATAATCTACTCTAATCTAATACCACTTCCACGGGCAGTTTCTTCCCCACTCTCACCATCCTCTGACTGTAGCCATTCTCCCTCATATTCCCATTATATATTTTGCCTTTCACCATTGACCTCTTGTTCTAGTCTAAGTCAACCCCAACAGAAAAGGCCTGCTTTTAACGTGGAAATGCCATTGCAGAGGGGCAGTTCCACTCTCTTGGCCTTGGAATTCTGGGTCCAGTGGTATGAGTAACCATCACGAGCTGGGCATTTCCTCGGGTGCAGTGGATGACCATGACTTCATCTGTGCCTTGTCATGCCTTTTGTTCTCCCTGAAGTACCTTCCTGGCCGTTGGGTCTCATTGATGATCTCATTTGTCTAGACCGCCAGAGATGACTTTGCATATTAGGACAGGCAAGTCCATATCTCATTGGGGTATGAACTTTGCTGAAGAAACTCTATCTATCCCCTCATAATTAATAAGACCATAACACCATAAGATATAGGAACATAGGATGTAGGGTCAAGTCTGCTCCACCATTCAATCATGGGCTGATCCAATTCTTCCAGTCATCCCCACTCCCCTGCCTTCACCCCATACCCGTTGATGTCCTGGCTAATCAAGAACCTATCTACCTCTGCCTTAAATGCACCCAATGACTTGGCCTCCACAGCCGCTTGTGGCAACAAATTCCACAGATTTACCACCCTCTGTTCTAAATGGATGTCCTTCAATCCTAAGTCGTGCCCTCTTGCCCTAGACTTTGAGAATTTTGGAGACTTAAGTTTTCATACTAAAATTATCTTTAGTATTAAAAAAAAACTCCAAATAATGTTTAATTTTAAATTACAGGAAATAATGTCTTGGTTTGTGTGCTGCTTGTAACTCCAATGCCCAGGTAGCATTCTGGTAATCTGCATTCCCTTCAGAAATACGAAGCCCAGTACTACTCACAGATGTACCTGTTTGTACTGCTACAATTAATTCTTCTCCATAAGTATCAAAATATTCCATTAGTGTTCCTGACAGCTACTTTATTTACCCATGATATTTTAATAAGCTATGTTCATATATTCCCAGGTCTGTTTGGACTTCCCTTGTTCATAACATTTTCTATCTACTTAAAAAGGACTTAGTTCTTCCTTAGATCCTTTCACTATTGTTTCACTCATTCCTTTATTGTAATGTAATACTTACAGTCTTGTTATCATTATGCTGTTGGCAAACTAGATATGCCAATACTACCGTCTACATTGTTAATAACTATGGTCCAAATGTACTGTAGATCCATGTGGACAACCACAACACACTGATCACATATACACATATTGGGTGGCACTGTAGTGGAGCAGATAGTGTAACCATTAACAGCATCAGCTATCAAAATCGGGGTTCATTTCCCGCTGCTGTCTATAAGGAGTTTGTACATTCTCCCTGTGACCATGCAGGGTTCCTCCGAGTGCTCTGGTTTCCTCCCACATTCCAAACATGCGTAGTTCGGGTTCAGGTGAGTAAGTTGCAGGCATGCTATGTTGGCACCGGAATCATGGCGACACTTGCGGCCTCACCTCATTTCATCCTTGGATTGTGTTGATCATGGACACAAATGACACCTCACTGGATGCTTCAAGTTCAAGCTCAGATTTATTGTTATTCAACCATACACATGTACACCACCAGATGAAACAACATTCCTCCAGACCAAGGTGCACAACACCTCACGTGAATACCACATGAAGTACCACATATAAATTATCAAATAATAAAGTTCATATATGACACAAATTAAAAAATAACAGTATAATGCCACTGGCACTTCATACATGGTGAGACCTGCATGCTGACAGGGAGTTCAGTAGTCTTACAGCTTGGGGGAAGGAGTTTTCCCATCTGAGCAGTCCTTGTCCTAATGCTATGGTACCTCCTGCCTGGTGTAGAGAGTCAAAGATGGAAGAGGCCGATGTTTCAATGTACATGTGACAAATAAAGCTAATCTCTTAAATCTCCATACATATAGCATTTTCACAACAATATTGCTGTCAGTTTGAAACAGGTATGCTTTCTTGTAACTATCTTAAGAAGCAAGCAAGATTTATAAAGCTAAACTGAAGGAAGGGCATTGAATGGCAGTGATATGGGAAGGCTACATAAGGATTGTGGGACCTTTGGTATATGGTTGTGGCTCATAGGACAAACTCTTGGATGAGGTTTCTATGCTTCCTTATATTCTTACTGCGTTTCTTGATCTCTTGGGTGATGGAAATTCTCAACAGGCAATAGGGAGACAGGGTGGAAAAAAGACTGGTCTTCATAAGTTAGGAGACTGAGTATAGAAGTAGAGATGTTATAATGCAGTTAAGCAAGACATGGCTGAGGCCGCACATGGCACTTCTACAAGACATTGGCGATGCCACACCAACATGCAGATTTTGTTACCCTGTTATAGGAAAGATGCCATTAGGTTGGAAAGGCCTCTGAAAAGATTTACTAAGATGTTGCCATGACTTGAAGTACTGGGATATAGGGGGAGATTGGACAGACTAGGATTTTATTCCTTAGAACATTCACTCAGTGGCCACTTTGTAACTACCTCCTGTGCCTAATAAGGTTGCCGTTGAGTGTATGTTCATGTTCTTTTTCTGGATACCAGTGCCGTAACAACTGGTTATTTGAGTTTCTGCCACCTTCCTGTTAGCTTGAACCAGTCTGGCCATTCTCTGCTGACTTCTCTCATTAACAAGGCTTTTTCCTCCCACAGAACTGCCACTCACTGGATGCTTTTTGCTTTTTGCACCGTTCTCTGTCATCTCTAGAGACTGTTGTGTATGGCAATTCCAGGAGATCAACAATTTCTGAGATATTCAAATCATCCTGTCAGGCACCAACAATTATTCCACAGTCAAAGTCAGGCAAATCACATTTGTTCCCCATTTTGATATTTGACCTGAACTACAATTGAACCTCTTGACCATGTCAGCATACTTTGATGCATTGAGTTGCTGCTACATGATTTGCTGATTAGATATTTGCTTTAATGAGCAGGTATCTGAGTGTCAGGTGACTTTACAGAGGTGTACAAAATCATGAAAGGCATAGGTAGGATTAATGGACTTTTCCCAGACTGAAGAACCGAGAACTAGAGGGCATAGGTTTAATGTGAAAGGGGCTGAATTTAATACAAGCCCGAGGGGTAACTTTTCAAACAGAAGGTGGTTGGTAAATAGAGGGATCTGCCAATAGAAGTGGTTGAAGCAAGCAGAGTAACAATATTTAAAAAGGTACTTGGACATGTATATGGATAAGAAAGGTTTAAAAGAATGTGGGTCAAATGCAGCAAATGGGAGAAGCTTAGAAAGAATCTTGGATGATTTAGGTGAAAGGGCCTAATTCTGGTTATCTGAGAACCAGTCAGGGTAGTGCATCTACTTACTGCACCAGTTTTGACGGTAGCAACATCAGTCTCTGGTTTCTTGTGTAACAAGACACTTGACTGCTTGCCAATGTGGTTAATTCTGTGAGGTGTCTAATGAAGAGCAGTTCCCTCACCAAGTTGAAATAAAAGATATACCACAGCCTACTGTTGACCCCAACATAAATGTATTTAGTAAGCAAGAAAACAAGGCATGAAAAAAGTGTGCTGAAATGTTAACCTATAAAAGGTGATTCAATAGGAAATTAAGATTATATTAATATCTTTATTTGTCACATGTACATCAAAATATATGGTGAAATGTGTTGTTTGTGTCAACAATTAAATTGGTCCATTCTCTCACAACAATACTTCCAGAACCCTTGAAGAGTATATGCTCTGCTTGTTACCCTCCAGATCCGCATCTGGCTTTAAAAAGACTAGTTTTATTTGTCAAATGTGTATTGAAACATCGAACCAGACAGTGAAACACGTTGTCTTGCGTCAACGTCCAACGCAGTCCAAGGATGTGTTGGGGGCAGTCTGCAAGTGTCATGTGCTTCCAGAACCAACATAGCATGCCTACAGCTTGCTAATCTGTACGTCTTTGGAAAGTGGGGATAAAATGGGAGAAGCTGGAGGAAATCCACGTGGTCACAGGGTGAACATAGACATTGAACCCTGGTTGCTTGCACTGTAGAGTATTGTGCTTGCCGCTGTGTAATATTTTGCCCAATATATTGAAGCTAACTCCTGAACCCAAGTTCGCTTTCAGGAATACAGTTGTAGTATAATGTAGGTATGGTATTATAGAATGAATGGTCTGCAATTGCGCACAAGAGGAAATGGACAGAAATGAAAAAGAGAATATAATGTATGCTAAGGTACAACAGTGCTATTTGGCAGAAAGTCAAGACTCGATAAGTCAGGTACTACAATCTAAAATGCTGTTTGAAAACATGCCTTTCCTTGTAATTGTGTCTAACAACCCCGAGGAAATCCCATTGCACCACCTGCTAAATTTATCTGAGACCTGAACTAACCTCATATTCCTGCTCTGAGTCTCAGAATTGCCTTAAAGTATTTTCTATTATATTATGACTATCTCTTATCAAAATGTTGAAATTGTTGAATCAATTCAGATTTGTGCAAAATAATCTTCAAATGCAAAATGAACTGTGGGGCCACCTTCTGTGTTAACATGGTCACAAATGAGGACAACTCAATTGTGGACCACCCATCACTTTTCTTCAAGTTGACTAAATTAGCTTGTGGCAAAGTGCAGTGGTGCGTATAACTGGAACACTGGCACATAAAGTAATGAAGTCAAATCCATAGAATTAAAAGTCTCAATCATAGTGTATTATAGCTAAAGTACATTGGGTGAGAAGCAAATCTGGTTGTGAGATAAACTGAGTTTTCATATTGAATCAAACAGTTTGCTGAAACGACAGCAAGTTTCACATAAAGCAAATCTACAAATGCTGCAATTTCAATTAAATGTAATTTTTACCATAAGGGTTCCAACTGTTATTTTTATTTTTAATTTTAACATCTTTAAAGATCTATCCTGGGTCCAACGTATTGATTCAATTAAGAAGAAAGCATGCCAGTGGCGATATTTCGTTAGGAACGTTAGTATGTCACAAAGGTCTCTAGCAGATTTCTACTGATATATATATATATATACAGTGCTCTGGAGAGCACTTTGACTTGTTGCATCACTGCCTGGTATGGACGGGCCATGGCACACATTTGAGAAAAGCTGCAGATAGTTGAAAACTCAGCCAGCTCCATCATGGGACGTTGGCCTCACCGCCATTGAGGACATCTTCAAAAGGCAATTACTCAAGAAGGTGGCATCTATCATTGAGGACCACCACCATGCAGGACATGCCCTCTTTTCATTACTACTATCTGGTCACTTCCTGTAACCAGAGGTACAGGAATTGGAAGACACACACTCAACATTTTAGGTACAGCTTCTTCCCTTCTGTCATCAAATTTCTAACCAAACCATGAACACGACCTCAATTTTTGATCTTTTTAAAAACATAAACACGAGGAATTCTGCAGATGCTGGAAATTCAAGCAACGCACATCAAAGTTGCTGGTGAACACAGCAGGCCAGGCAGCAACTTTAGGAAGAGGTACAGTCGATGTTTCGGGCCGAGACACTTCGTCAGGACTAACTGAAGGAAGAGCTATCTCTTACCAGCTCTTCACTCAGTTAGTCCTGACAAAGGGTCTCGGTCCGAAACGTCGACTGTACCTCTTCCTAGAGATGCTGCCTGGCCTGCTGCATTCACCAGCAACTTTGATGTGTGTTTTTTGATCTTTTCTTGCTTTTCTTATTTTTTATATTTCTCATCGTAACTTGTTGTATTCTTTATGTATTGCACTGTACTGCTGCAGCAAAACAACAAGTTTCACAACATTTGCCAGTGATAATAAACCTGATTCTCATTCTGACCTGGCTGTGTATTTCTCATATAAATAGTTTGCTTCAAATTCATTAAGTTTAGCCATAAAATTGGTGGTTTAATAAAAGAGGCGCATATGCAAAGTTTTTCCAGAGGAAACCTATTTTTGTGCAGTACAGCGCCCAGTTCAGTTTCTAATCCTGAAATGGGAATCTACTACAGATCTTGTTATTTGAGTGAATGGAAGCAAATTGTACAAATTGCACTAACAGCCTAACAATTCAAATGGAGAAAATGAACTGATTTTGTATGTACTGTCTATGCAGCTTTTCATAGCCTCAGAACACCTCAAATACATTAATGTCATCAAACTCATTTATGTCAACAATGTACTTTTGACAAACACGAGAAGGTCTGCAGATACGGGAAATCCAAAGCAATACACATAGAACTCTGGGGGACCTCAGCAGGTCAGGCAGCATCTGTTGACATTTCAGGCCGAGACCCTTCTCCCAGACTGAGAAGGAAGGGGGAAGATGCCAGAGTAAAAAGGCAGAGAGAGGGGAAGGAGGCTCGCTGGAAGGTATAGGTGAAGCCAGGTGGGTGGGATAGGTGAAATGGTAGATAGTGGAGGAAAGGGGACCATAAGAGAAAGGGAAAGAGGAGGGGACCCAAAGGGAAGTAAGAGGCAGATGAGAAGATGTAAAAGGTCAGAGTGAGGAATAGAGGAAGGGGAGGGGAAATTATTTTACTGGAAGGAGAATTCGATATTCATGCCATCAGGTTGGAAGTCACCTTTTGATGTTTGATTGCTATCGTATCGAAAGAAAGGCCGCAGCCAATTTTTGCAAACTCCATCATGTGGCAATGAGCTAATAACCAGTCATCTGAAAAGATAGTAGCGATAAATACTGGCCAGGGAAGTTTGGATAATTTCACTGCTGTTTTTCAAAATAGTGCCATGGCCAATGTACATCGACGGGCCTTGATTTAGTGACTCATTGGAAAGATGGCATCTTCAATTGCATAGCACTTCCTGAGCATTGCATTGAAATGCCAGGTGCAATATGGCAAGGTCTTCTGGATTCTAATTTGCAACCTTTCTCAAAATGGGCAGATCATATTGTGAGTAGGATCAATCTGCAAAATTTGAAGTTAGCTGAGCTTTGGGGCAAAGAGGACAGTCAAGAAAGAATGGAAAGTTAAGCTAGCAGGTAACAAAGGGGAAGACTGGAGTTTGAGCAATAAATGGACTTAAATGGGACTATTGTGGGATACTCACCTAATGAAGATGAAGCTTATTTATTAAAAATAACAGACCAAATTTTTAAGACCTGCAATCAAAAACAGGAATTGCAGAGAAAAAGGGAGCAAGGGGCATTTTAGTGTGCGACTTGAAGCAGGGAGCTCTAGTAATCACATGTGATTTCAAGTTAAAAACAAGAATGTTGTTCCAATATTTTTCTAGAACTGATGAAAAGTCATCTACCAAACATATTCACTCAGCTTCTATTGTTAAATACGTCCAGCATTTTCTGTTTTTATTTCAGATTTCCAGCATATGGACTTCGTTTCTTTTCAATTGCTGCAGGGAATGGAAAATAGTCAAAATGGAACGAGAAACCAACATGAATTCCTCTCCCTGAGCATTAAGCAGGTATTGTTTCAGCTTAGCTTCAATAACAGAGCTTGTGAGATATGTGGCAAAAGAACTACCCGTACAAGAGCCAAAAGCAGGTGACAGACAGCAACTCCTCGGCAAATGCTAGGCATTGCCACTTGTGATTTGATGCCTTCATAAAGTTAACAGGAGATATTCTGATCACTGTCATTAATACTTCTGTACCTTTTAGATGGAACATCTATGTTCACTCAAAAAATTTGACTATGTGTGGTTATCACTACAATCTATTTAGGGCAGATGTTAAGCTACGGCCTAAATACACTGCAATGATAACCACATGTGGCAAACTGAAATGAAAAACAGATCGTTTTGTCTGATAGGTGTGTTGAAGCCTCTCAGAATTCTATAAGAGAAAGTAAGAGAAATTCTTAAAATAGTTATCAAACTTAACCGCCTTTAAGTGAAAAATATTAGACTCATCTTTTCTATGTAATGCAACTTAGTACGTGATCACCAACAGGCATGGGCTCTTTTCCAGGGAAGGTGGGACCTGTACAGAAGAGACAGATTGCACTGAGCTGGAAAGCAAATAATATCCTAGCTGGAAGTTTTCCTAATGTTGCACGGTGAGGTTTAAACTAGAGTTGCAGGGGGATGGGAACAATAGTATCAGAACAGTTAGTGGAGAAGTTGTGGAGACAGATGTTGTTAAGACCTCAGACAAAGTCAGGAATCAAAGGGTTGAGCATGATGTGACTAGTGTCTTGAGCTGCATATATTTCAATGCAAGAAGTATCACAGGAAAGGCAGATGAACTTATAGCATGGACCAACTCGTGCAGTTATGATACTTTAGCCATTATTGAGGCTTGGTTGCAGGAGGGGCAGGACTGGCAGCTCAATATTCTGAGATTCCATTGTTTCAGACATGACAGAGAGGAAGCGATTAAAGGAGTAGGGGTGGTGTTACTGGTCAGGGAAAATGTTGTGGTGATGGTCAGTCAGGATAGACTGGAGAACTTAGCTAGTGAGGCGTTATGGGTGGAAATGAGAAATAATGAGATGTATAACCATGTTAACAGGGCTATATTACAATCCACTCAACAGTCATAGGGATTTAGAGGAACAAAATTGTAGAGAGATCACAGACTGTTGCAAGAAACATAAGGTTGTTATAGCAAGTGATTTTAACTTTCCAGATATTGATTTTTACTTCCATACAGTAAATAGAGAAGATGGGATAGAAACGCAAACACAAGGAAATCTGCAGATGCTGGAAATTCAAGCAACACACACAAAAAGTGCTGGTGAACGCAGCAGGCCAGGCAGCATCTATAGGAAGAGGTACAGTTGACGTTTCGGGCTGAGACCCTTCATTAGTCCTGACGAAGGGTCTCAGCCCGAAACGTCAACTGTACCTCTTCCTATAGATGCTGCCTGGCCTGCTGCGTTCACCAGCATTTTTTGTGAGATGGGATAGAATTTGTCAAATGTGTTAAGAAAAGTTTCCTTTATCAATATGTAGAAGTCCCAATGAGAGAGTGTGAGATACTTGATCTGCTATTTGGGAATGAGACAGGGCAGGTGATAGAAGTTTGTGTAAGGGAACACTTTGCATCTAGGATTAAACATCTCCATTAGTTTCAAAGTAAATATGCAAAAAGATAGGTCTAGTCCATGGGTTGAGATTCTAAATTATAGGAAGGACAATTTTGATGGTATCAGAAATGATCTGGCAAGTGTGGATCAGGACAAGATGTTTTCTGGTAAAGGTGTACTTGGTAAGTGGGAAGCCTTCAAAAGTGGAATTTTGAGAACACAAAGCTTGTATGTGCCTGTCAGAATAAAAGGTGAGGATAACAAGTGTAAGGAACCTTGATTTTCAAGAGATATTGAGGGCCTGCTGAAGAAAAAAAAAAGGAGGTGCATTGCAGCTGTAGTCAGGTAGGAACAAATGAGGTGCTTACGAAGGATAAGAAATGCAAGAGAACACTTAAGAAATAAATCAGGAAGGCTAAAAGAAGGCTTGAGGTTGCCCTAGCAGACATGGTGAAGGTGAATCCCAAGGGATTCTACAGATATGTTAAGAGCAAAAGGATTGCAAGGGTAAAAATTGGTCCTCTGGAACATCAGAATGGTAATCCATGTGTGGAGCCAAAAGAGGGGGGGGGAGATCTTAAATCAGTTTCTTGCAGGTGGATTTACTTAGGAAATGGGAACAGTCTATAGAAGTGAGGCAAAGCGGCATCAATTTCATGGACTCTGTACGGATTACAGAGGAGGAGGTGTTTTCAGTCCTGAGGCAAATCAGGGTGGATAAATCCCCAGGGCCTGACAAGGTGTTCCGTCGGACTGGATGGGAGGCAAGTGCAGAAATTGCTGGGGCCCTAGCAGAGATACTAAAATCATCCTTAGCATCAGGAGAGGTACCAGAGGATTAGAGAATAGCCAATGTTGTTTCTCTGTTTAAGAAAGGCTCTAAACATAAGCCAGGAAATTATAAGCCGGTGAGTCTGACATCAGCTGAGGGAAAGTTATTGGAAGGTATTCTAAGGGAACAGATATGCAAGTATTTGGATAGACATGAACTGATTAAGGAAAGACAAAATGGCTTCGTGTTTGGTAGCACATGTAGCACATGTCTAACCAATCTAATAGAGTTTTTCGAGGAAGTTACCAGGAAAGTGGATGAAGGCAAGGCAGTGGAACTTGCCTCCATGGATCTTAGCAAGGAATTTGACAAGGTCCCAAACAGAGGGTTAGTCAAGAAGGGTCAGCATTCAAGATGAAGTAGTAAATTGGATTAGACATTGGTTAAAGGTGAGAGGTAAAAAGATTAGGGGGAACATGAGGGGAAACTTCCTCATTCAGAGGGTCGTGAGAGCGTGAACAAGCTGCCAGCACAAGTGGTGCATGCGAGCTCAATTTCAATGTTTAAGGGAAGTTTATATAGGTACATGCATAGTCGGGATATGGAGGGCTATAGGCTCAGTGCAGATTGATGGGAGTATGCAGTTTAAATGGTTTGGCATGGACTAGATTGGCCGAAGGGCCTGTTTCTGTGCTGTACTTCTCTATGACTCCAAGACTGATTACAATAGGAGGTAAGAAGAAGGCAATCCTGGAAAACCACTTGCAAATAATAGTCTTGTACTGGCAAAATACTACTGGGCAAAGTTCTCAAATGATATCTCTTTGGCAGAGGCTAATATCCTGAGGTGATAGCTACATAGTCATAGTCATAGTCATAGCCATATTTTATTGATCCTGGGGGGAAATTGGTTTTCGTTACAGTTGCACCATAAATAATTAAATAGTAATAAAACCATAAATAGTTAAATAGTAATATGTAAATTATGCCAGGAAATAAGTTCAGGACCAGCCTATTAGCTCAGGGTGTGTGACCCTCCAAGGGAGGAGTTGTAAAGTTTGATAGCCACAGGCAGGAATGACTTCCTATGACGCTCTGTGTTGCATCTCGGTGGAATGAGTCTCTGGCTGAATGTATTCCTGTGCCCAGCCAGTACATTATGTAGTGGATGGGAGACATTATCCAAGATGGCATGCAACTTGGACAGCATCCTCTTTTCAGACCCCACTGTCAGAGAGTCCAGTTCCATCCCCACAATATCACTGGCGTTAGGAATGAGTTTGTTGATTCTATTGGTGTCTGCCACCCTCAGCCTGCTGCCCCAGCACACAACAGCAAACATGATCGCACTGGCCACCACAGACTCGTAGAACATCCTCAACATGCCCCAATAAGAAGGAAAACACAACAATTTTTGTTCTAATAATGTCAGCTCAAAGCAAAAGGGACACTAGTGAGTAAAAGATTTCTAGCATGAAGCATAATTTGTTTTTTTATTCAGATGTCTAGTAGTTTTACATGGTCCCAATTCAACTAAAGGAGGTGTTAACAACCATTCATAAACCCAAAAGATTCTGCAGATGCTGTAAGTCCAGAGAAAAACACGCAAAATGCTGGAAGAACTCAGCAGGCCAGGCAGCATCTACGGAGAGGAATAAAGAGTCAACATTTTGAACCAAGACCCTTCATCGGATTGGTCTTGGTTTGAAACATCGCCTTTTTATTCCTTTCCATCGATGTTGCCTGACCTGCTGAGTTCTTCCAGAAATTTGTGTGTGTTGTTCTGTTAACAGAAATTGTATAGTATCCCAGATACACATAAAGCCAAAGGATGAAATCAAAGAGCAGAAACCACAGATACTGGAAATTTGTTAAATTCGAGAAATACATAGTAGGTAGACAGCATCCGCAGAGAAAGAAACACAGTGAACATTTCAAGTTATTAAACTTCAATCAGAATTGTCTTCTTATCATGGAAGAGTAGCATAACAGCTAGTGTAATGCTAAACAATGCCAGCTGTAAGATCCAGCCTCAATTGCCTCTGCTGTCTGTACAAAGTTTGTTTGTTCTCTCCATGGGTTTACTCCCAGATTTAAAAGACTTAGTGGTTAGTAGGTTAATTGGGTCACTATAAATTGTCCTGTGATCCTAAAGACATGCAAGTTAGGGTTAGTAAGTTGTGGGCATGGCTCATCATTACATCTCCAGATGACGATCTGGAGGGTAACAAGCAGATGATATTATCTTGAAGGTTTCTGGAAGTATTGTTGTGAGGGAATGGAAGAAATGGTGGACACAGTCTGGTTGAAAGTGGAAGAAAGGGAGGTGCCCTTTACAGCTGCCCAGTGGAAGAAAGCCACCGAGAAGGATGTGCATTTATTTATGTTTTGACATATAGATTAGGAAAAACAAAGAACAATGATGTGACATAGCTGTAGTGCTGTGCAAACATTTCAGGCACATATATCCAGCTAGGGTGCCTAAGACTTTTGCTCAGTACTGTAGTAATTTTATGTATTGCACTGTACTGCTGTCACAATAAAACACATTTCTTGACATATGTGAATAGCAATCAACCTGATTCTGAAATGGGTCTCTATAGTGGACTGAAAGTATGAAGGGAGCAAGGAGAGGGGAATCGTGAAAATCTACACACTAAGACTGACAGCCAATGTACAAAAGAGCTCAACATGCACAAATAAAATATAATAATAAGTAAATACCAAACCAACCAACCAAATAAATAAACAAATAAATAATACTGAGAACATGTGTTTTAGAGTCCTTGAAAGGTGTCACTAATATATTTGACCTCACAGATGCATAAAATCATGAGAGGGAAACATTTTAACAGGAACTTAAGGAGGTATGTTGTTTATAAGGAGTGGTGGTGTGTATATAGAATGAGCTGCCAGAGGATGTGGTGGAGGCAGATACAATGGTAACATATATATTAAAAAAATTGGAAAGATTATTATCTAAAATAATTCCATAGCTTGTGAAATCTGTTCATTGTTGAGGTGAGTGAAATTACCCAGGCTGGTTTAAAAGCTTATTGGGTAGTAACTGTTTCTGAACCTAGTGGTGTACGACCGAAGGCTCCTGTACCTCCTTCCCGATGGCAGCAGCAAGAAGAGAGCATTGCTTCCTTAATTCAGCTTTGGTTGTAAGATAGTGAAAGAACTCAAACCTAACCTCAACTATGCTTGTAAAATAAATCTTCCAATGAGTTTGACCAAGTCTTTGACAAACACTTGCCTAGAAATTCATTCCTGCTGGTAGTACTAAACACAGTATGTAACAACATCAAAGTGCTGCACTGTACCTGCAGAATTTATTCTGTCCAAGCTATGTGATGAATTTCAAGACTATGATGCTTTGACTTGCCTAGGGATAATTTTCTGGACATGGATCCCACAAAGCAGCAATTGTACAAAAAGATAAATGCAATTACTTCACTTCACCTCTGGGTAGAGATCTTACATTCTTTAAAGCCTTGGTTCTTGTCTTCTTTTGTAAATTGCAAAGCAAAGCCATTATCTTTGTAGGCCTTTTGTCCTGGACTCTCTCTTGAGTGATCCAATATGCTCTGATGACACTTAATATGAACAATACTCCCAAAAATTAGGCACTTCTGGTTGAAGCAGGAAATGCCAACATGGATGGGTTATTTCAAAGTACGTATATTCATAACTTTTCAAACAAACATGATCGCATGTCCTGCATTTCAATGAGGTAATCAATAAGATTTCACATATGTATTAAATATTCAATATTATGCAAATGAACATCTTAGCCACTTCATTTAAATGATGTATTAGAGCTGGGAAGGAGTGTGTAAAAAAAAAACAAGATGTTAATTGCATGAGATTAGATTGAATCTCAAATCTAAGTTTAGATGAAATCACAAATAGGATATATGTCACATGAATTCTCTTTTTGGCTTAATAGTGATTATCTCACTCTTATAATCTCTCAATTTGGTTAGCTAGATACAGTGCCATCTTGATCATGACTACCCATTCGATTTTTCCTTAGAATTTCTATTTTTAGGGAAAAGGACCTTATTCTCCCTTATCTTTTCTGGTTTAGAACATCATAGTATGCTTGTCAATCTTCATACCTCTCCCAACGTATATATCCTCTTCCATTACCACACTGGTGAAAGTGTCCTACCAATGATTAATACACGACTTCCCTTGTTTCAAATCTACCTCACTAGAAATAAACATAGTCTCTTTCATTAACTAATTTGCAAGATCTTTTTGCTTATCCATCTGGTTTGTATCCAAATTATGCAATCAGTATAATTTTTGATACAAACCAGATGGATATATACAGTATATTTCCTACCAAAATGCAGAGCTCACACATGCTACTCTGTCTGTAAGGAGTTTGCGTGGGTTTCCTCTGGGTGCTCTGGTTTCTTCCCACATTCCAAAAATGTACGGGTTTGTGGGTTAGTTGGTCATGTTGGTGTAATTCGGCGGAACGGGCTGGTCAGGTTGAAAGGGCTTGTCACTATGCCACATAAATAAACAAAGAAACAAATGCCCACACTCCATTATTTATATTTTCCAACACAAATACTTTCTCTGCAAGATGAAGTTGAAATGCAAATCATTGTGGTTTAGTTGAATAATGGGAACTGCCTTCAAAGATTGTAGGACTATCTTCTGATTTCTTTTCTGGACCCAAAAGATAAAATTTATTCAACAAAAGATTACTTTCAGATCACTGAAAAGTACCTAGGGTACAAACTCATGTTCTGTGCAACAAAGAGCAGGAGCTTTTAAAAAGAAGCAGTCTATGTTTGATTCTGTTTGATTATTTGAAGAATTAATGAGTTTACAAAGTTCCAAAGATATCTGAACAAATGAAAAAATACTGATTGTCTCTGTTGGACAAATAATTAGCTATCTGTTGGTATAAAGGGATATTAGCCATGATCCCAGTGAATCACATTCCACTGGCATTCCCAAACACAAATTCTTTTTTCTGGTGTTGTTGCTCAGAATAAAAGAAAATAATCTACATTTTTCTGCTTCAATATTTTTGGTGTTCTACACAGAATCACAATTACATTTCAATAAATAGAACATTTAATTTGACATTTTATCTCTTAATCTATCATCTATCATCTGGATCAAGGTAGCCAGAATTTCAAGGTTTAAGAGAAAGGGGAAAAAAATGTTTTACTATGGAAAATAATGCACCAGAATTTCAGGCCACTACATTGCACTTAGCTCCTGGAGGGTAATGCTAGAGATTCATTGACATCGCTGTTGCTTTTGTAGAATCCAGGCCAAACGAAGCCATATCCTGCAGTCCATGATATGATATTTCTGCAAATTAACATAAAATAAGGTCAGTCCTATTTATACTTCCAATACAATAATTTGGATCATGCTGGTGAATGCTGCCAATTTCAACTGCTGGTCCCACAAATGAAGTCCCAAATGTGGTAATATTCTTGGATTCCCATTATCATTTGGAAGCTTCTGATGCCTCTTTTTAATGAAGTTATAGAGCCAGCAGAGGAACTGTGCCTTCTCTTCACCAAGTCAATGGCAACCATCAAGCACCTACTTACACTCTTCCCATTTTATTTTCTTCACATTTCCTTCAGTCCTCTTACAGTGGTCACCTAACCTTCTAGCTTTCAGATGTACCTGGAAGGAGTCCACATGTTCAGATGGAGAAGCCAATGTGATCATAAGGAAAATTCACAAAGTGCATTCAGATTCATTTTTTTAAAAATCACATATACAATGAAACATACATCTGGGCAACATTGGAAATCAAAACTGATCCTAGGTTGCTGTGACCGTGAGAAGGTGGGACTTTGCAAGAAATCATCAAGAATTAACAATGTGAGGCAAATAGAGAAGATTTGCCATGCTCAAAGTGGGCTGAAGCTTATATCCGCTTCATCAACAAAAAGGCTCAGCAGAGAATGTACTTCTTGCAACAGCTGGTAAAATTAACCTTCCCCAGAGTAAACTGGTGTATTTCTACACTGACATCATAGAGAGCATCGTCACGTCAGCCATTACTGTCTGCTTTGTTGCAACATCCTCTCACAAATATCTGAAATCTACAGCAAATGGCCAGGCCAAAGAAAGGGTCATTGGCTGCAGTTTACCATCACAGCAGGACTTGTATGCACCCAGGACCAAAATGTGGGCAAGAAGAGCATTGTGGATGTTACCCACCCCGCAAACTTCCCTTTCCAAAAGCTCCCCTCTGGACATCATTACAGGGCTATTAAAACAAAAACTACACCCCACCTTAGAAGTTTCTTCCTTAAGGCAATTAATCTGTTGAACCATTCTAGTTATTCCTCCCTACACACCCCTTTCTCTATTACCCCTGTCACTGCACTATCAACATTTTGGCCTCTTATTTCATAATGCTGTTTGCATTGTAAGCACATGCTGGTATTTGTGTATGTATGCACATTTTACTCCATGTGTGTATTTCTATATAATTCTTTGTTCTGTATAATTGTTGAGTTTTTTTTTGCATTTAATGCCAATGCACCACAGCAAATTCCTAATACATGTGAGTGCATATGGCAAAAAGAGTTGATCCATGATATAATATGCTGATGAAATATACTGATCAGCGTGTTTTCCTCAAGAAATTGTGTTGACTGGGGCAAATCGGCCATATTACAGTGGCTGAGTATTTGGAGAAGTGATCATAATATTGTCAGTTGTAGAATGGTTTTGATGCATTTTCAATTATGTTGACTGTGCTTAAATACTGGCCTGGACAGGTGGAATACCGAATAATTTACTTTATCTTCAAAATAGTGTAATCTAATCTTTTGTATCCGGTTGAGTCTCCAGGGACACGGTCTTCCGTGGACAAAATCGGGATTCAAAATTGAAGATTCAAGTTTATTTATGATGGCTACATCGGAACATGCAGCGAAATGAGTTGTTTGCATTAACAACCAACACACCCAAGGTTGTGCTGAGGGCAGCCGGCAAGTGTTACACGCATTCCAGCACCAACATAGCATGCCCACAATGCTTGAGACAGCAACACTGAACACAACAAGCAACAAAACAACAACAGAAAAATAAACCCCATCCCTCACTCCCACACACGCACATACACAGTCAATACACGACACAGGGGATTGTGTCGAATGAGGGATGACAAACCTAGGAAGTTTTCTCTCTCTCCCAATTCTAACAAAGGGTCCTGGACTGTAAAAGTTAAGTGTTTCCTTCTCCATGGATGCTACCTGAAGTGTGTTTCTCACACGTTCCATTCTTACTGAAAACTTTTATAAGTATATTCCAGTCAGTGTGGTGTTTTGGAACTACCCGAGAGATCGGGAGCAAAATTAATTGCCATTTGGGAAAGCATCAGCTAATAAACTAAAGACAGATCATGTTTGACTAACTTGATGGAATGGGATGATGACAATATTGTGATTGATGTGTTAATGAGCTTTCGAAAGACATTTGACAGAGTATTCAATAAAATCTTGCTACTAAAATTAATCAAATGGGATTAAAGGGTCATTGATAACATGAATACAAAATTGGCTAAGGGATAGAAAAGAAGGTCCAATGTTGAATGCTTAATGTACAGACAGTGATGTTCTCTGGGTCAGAATTAGGATCACTTATCTATCTCAGATTCAGATAGATTTATTTATCACATGTATATTGACACCTGCAGTGAAATGCATTGTTTGCATTAATATCCAACACAACCCAAGATGTGCTGGGGGCAGCCCGCAAGTGTTGCCACACATTCCAGTGCCAACATAGCATGCCCAAAATGCTCAGCAGAACAACACAGAACACGACAATCAACAAAGCAACAGCAGCAAAACAAGCCCTGTTCCACCCACCCATCCACCCACACATAATGACAGTCCTCCAACTCATGCAGGCCTCCAGCCTCCAGCCTCCAGCAGACTCACAAACATTGGGCCTCTGACTTCCCTGGTGGACATCAGACTAGTAGGCCCAGGGCTTTAAACTTCAGGTTTTGACTTCCAGACTTCCGATTGACCTTTGGACTTTGATCTTTGGTAACAATTCCATGACTACCTGATAGGGTCCTGAACTCCAGGCCTCTGAACTTGCTGATTTGCACACCCCTAAGTACACTCAGTGGCCACTTTATTAAGTATATCTGTATACCTGCTCGTTAATGCAAATATCTAATTAGCTAATCATGTGGAAGCAACTCAATGCATAAAAGCATGTAGACATGGTCAAGAGGTTCAATTGTTGTTCAGACCTAACACTAGAATGGGGAGAAAATGTGATCTAGGTGACTTTAGAATGATTGTTGGTGCCAGACGGGGTGGTTTGAGCACCTCAGAAACTGCTGATCTCATGGGATTTTCAAGAAGAGTCTCTAGAATTTACAGAGAATGGTACCAAAAAAAAGCCAGAGGGTGGCAGTTTTGTGGGCGAAACTGCCTTGTAAATGAGAGAGGTCAGATGAGAATGGCCGGACCAGTTCAAACTGACAGGAAGGTGACAGTAACTCAGGTGACCACACATTACAACAGTGCCATGTAGAAGAGCATCTCTGATTATACAACACTTCAAATCTAGAAATGGATTGGCTAACAGCAGCAGAAGATCAAGAACATACACTCAGCGGCCACTTTATTAGGTACAGATGGTGCACAATAATGTGGCCACAGAGTGTATATTTCATTTTGCAAGACATAAGAGCAGAGATAAGCCAATTGGCCCATTAATTCCGCTCCGCAATACCATCATGGCTGATTTGTTATCCCTCTCAACCCCATTCTCCTGCCTTCTACCCATAAACTTTGAGGCCCTCTGCTGGTCAGGGTTGACCATGGATTTTGCGGCCTAGCTGCCTACGTGATAGTATGTAAGCCAGAGCAGTACAATATCGGCTTAGTGGGAGAAGCCAGAGAGCGGCAGTAGAGAGTTGCCTCCCTGACTGGAAGCTCGTGACTAGTGGTATGCCGCAAGGATCGGTGTTGGGTCCATTGTTGTTTGTCATCTGTATCAATGATCTGGATGATAATGTGGTTAACTGAATCAGCAAATTTGCAGATGACAGCAAGACTGGGGACGTGGTGGACAGTGAGGAAGGCAGAGAGATCTGCATCAGCTGCAAAAATGGGCTGAAAAATGGCAGATGGAATTTAATGCAGATAAGTGTGAGGTTTTGCAGCTCAGTGGGACCATCCAGAGTAGGTCTTACGCAGTGTATGGTAGGGCACCAAAGAGCAAGGTAAAACAAAAGGATCTGGGAATACAGGTCCATAATTCGTTGAAAGTTGCGTCACAGGTAGATAGGGTCAAAGAGAAAGGTTTAAGCATATTGATCTTCAGCAATCAATGGATTGAGTATAAGAGGTGGGATGTTATGTTGAAGTTGTATAAGATGTTAGTGAGGTCTAATTTGGACTATTGTGTGCAGTTTTAGTCACCTACCTACAGGAAAGATCTAAACAAGGTTGAAAGGGTACAGAGAAAATTTGCAAGGATATTGCCGAGACTGGAGGACCCGAGGTATTTGGAGAGATTGAACAGATATTCCTTGGAACATAGAAGATTGAGAGGAGATTTGATAGAGGTATGCAAATTTCTGAGGGGTATAGATAGGGTAAATGCAAGCAGACTTTTTCCACTGAGGTTGGGGGGGAGTGACAACAGAGTCATTGGTTAAGGTTGAAAGGTGAAAAGTTTAAGGGGAACATGAGGGGAAACTTCTTCACTCAGAGGATCATGAGTGTGTGGAATGAGCTTCCAGCACAAGTGATGCATACGAGCTCGATTTCAATGTTCCCGAGGAGTTTGGATCGTAGGGATGTAGAGGGCTAAGGTCCGGAAGCAGGTCGATGGGAATAGGCAGTTTAAATGGTTTCGGCATGGACTAGATGGGCTAGTCCATGAACCTGTGAACACTACCTCACTTTTTAATATATAATATTTCTGCTTTTTGCACGATTTTTAATCTATTCAATATACGTATATTGTAATTGATTTATGTCGTTGTTATTATTATTATTATTTTCTTCTTCTATATTATGTACTGCATTGAACTGCTGCTGCTGTTAAATTTCACAGCACATGCCGGTGATAATAAATCTGATTCTGATTCTGAAGGACCTGTTTCTGTGCTGAACTTCTCTACGACTATAACTCTAATATGGTGGGCAAGCTGTTGCCCATGTAGCAGACTCCCCCGTTCCACGCAGCGGATAAACCCAATGGAACAGAAGTGACCAATACAGTTTGGCACCATTGGCATCACAGGAGTTGACAGTCAGCATTGAACTCAACATAGTTACCACCTTAGGGACTCCAGCTCCAGATTTTTCCTCAGGGTTTACTCCTGAAGCCATGCCCATGATTGGGTATAGCCGCAAGGCAGTGGAGTTTTGAGATCAGAGTTTTCCTTCTCCTGGGTAAGCTGCCAACCTTGGTCGAGTCCCATTTGCCTGAAGTGACTGGTTTAATGCACCAATAACCCATCTTTGCCCTCTCTCCTGTCATTAGAAACTGTTCTGTTGAGCTTAGTAGCTAAGTCACACTTGAACACCAGGAGCTTGACTGGGTTGTCAGAGGCTATTTCAGGTGCACACTATTGGGGACATTTGATAGGTGCTAGGACCCTATCCCCATGACCACCCCTGGCTATGACAACCTTAAGGAACCCATAACCTTTGACACCCTTACTAATGAAGAACCTATTAACCTCCACTTTAAATATATCCAACTACTTGTCCTCCACAGCCATCTGTGACAATGAATGCCACAGATTCCACTACCTGCTGGCTAAAGAAATTCCTCCTCATCTCTGTTTTCAATGGCCATCCCACTCTTCTGAGGCTGTTCCCTCTGGTCCTAGACTATCCCACTATCAGAAACAGCCTTTCCATATCCACTTTATCCAGGCCTTTCAATATTCAATCAGTTTCATTGAGCTCTCCCCTCACTCTCCTGAAATCCAGCAAGTACAGGCTCAGAGCCATCAAATGTTCCTCATACATTAATCCTTTCATTCCTGGAATAATTCTTATGAACCTCCTCTTACCCCTCTCCAACGCCAGCACATCTTTTTTTTAGTTTAAGGGGTCCAAAACTGCTCACAATACTCCAAGTGTGGTCTGATCAATGCCTTATAATGCCTCAGCATTGCATCTTTGCTTTTATATTCTAGTCCTCTCAAAAAATGCCAACATTGCATTAACCTTCTTTACCACCAACTCAGCTTGCAAGTTAACCTTTTGTAATCCTGCACAAACACTCCTGAGTCCCTTTTCCACCTTTGACTTAAAATTTTCTTGCCATTTGGAAAATAGTCAACACCTTTATTCCTTCTGCAAAAGTGTATGACCATACACTTCCCTACTCTATATTCCATCTACCACTTACTTTTTCATTCTTTCAATCTGCCTTAGTCCTTCTGTGGACCCCCTGCTTCCTCAAAACTATATCTCTCTCCACCTATCGTCATATCATCCACAAATGTGCCACAAAGCCATCAATTCCATTATCCAAATTATTGATATACAGTTTAATGTGAAAGGAAGCAGTTCCAACACAGACCCCAGTGAAATACCACTAGTCACTGACAGCCAACTAGAATAGGCCCCCTTTATTCCCACTCTCTGCCTCCTGACAGTCAGCCAATATTCTATATATGTTAGTATCTGTCTTTAAGACCATGGGCTCTTATCTTGTTAAGCAGCTTCATGTGTGGCACCTTGTCAAAGACCTACTGAAAATCCAGGTAAACTTCCACTGACTCTCCTTTCTTTATCCTGGTTTTTACTTCCTCAAGGAATTCCAACAGATTTGTCAGGCAAAATTTCCCCTTAAGGAAACCATGCTGACTTTGGCCTATTTTATCATGTACCTCCAAGTACCCTGAAACCTCATTCTTAACAATGGACTCCAATATATTTCCAACCACTGAAATCAGGCTAATTGGCCTATAATTTACTTTCTTCTGCCTCTCTCTTTTCTTAGAGATTGGATCACAGCTAATGGCTCCACAATCTCTTCAGCTACTGAATCCCTTTCAGAACCCTGGCATGTAGCCCATGGTAACCTATCTACCTTCAGACCTTTCAGCTTTCCAAGCACCTTCTCCTTACTAATAGCAGCTACACTCACTTCTGCCCCCTGACACTCTCGAATTCCTGACATACTGCTGGTGTCTTCCACTGTGAAGACAAATGCAAATTATTAAGTTCTGCCATTTCTTTGTTCCCCATTACTGTTTCTCCAGTGTCATTTTGCAGCAGTCCAATATCCACTCTCACCTCTTTTTTACTTTGTATATATCTGAAAAAAAAGCTTTTGGTATCCTCATTTTTATCAATGGCAATCTTTTCTTTCCTTATGGCTTTTTAAAATTGCCTTGTGTTGTTTTGTTTTAAATCTCACCAATGTCCTAACTTCCCACTAATTTTTGCAATAGTATATGCCCCCTCCTTTACTTTTAGATGTCTTTGATTTCCATGGTTACATCATGGTCCCTTTAGAATACGTCTTTGTCTTAGGGATGTATCTATCCTGCACTTTCGAATAGTTCCCAGAAATTCCTGTCACTGCTTTTCTACCATCATCCCTGCTAGTGTCCCCTTCCAATCAACTTTGGCCAGCCCTTCTCTCATGCCTCTGTAATACCCTATAATTCTGATACATCTGACTTATCTTCTCCCTTTCAAATTGCAAATTGAATTTTATCCTATTATGATTACTGCCTCCTAAGGGTTCCTTTACTGGAATCTCCCGAATGAAATCTAGTTCATTACACACACCCAATCTAGAATTACCTTTCCCCCAGTGGACTCATCTACAAGTTACTCTAAAAAGGCACCTTGTAAGTATTCTATAAATTCCCTCTCTTGGGTTCCAGCACCAGCCTGATTTTCCCAATCTGCTTGCTTACTGAAATCCCATGAATATTGTAACATCACCCTGTTTATATGTCTTCTATCTCCTGTTGGAATCTGTCTCCCACATCCTGGCACTATTCATAGGGTTTACACCCTTGCAGTTTCTGAACTCTACCCACAAAGATTCCACATCTTCAAATCCTATGTCATGTCTTCCTAAGACGTGACATAGGATCATGTCATCCTTTCATGTTTTCATTTTTACCAACAGAGCTACCCCACTCTCTCTGCCTACCTGCCTCCCCTTTCAATACAACGTGTATCCTTGGATGTTAAGCTTACAACTATGATCTTCTTTCAGCCACGACTCAGTGATGCCCAAAATGTGATCTCTAAATGTGACCTGCCGATCTCTAACTGTGCGACAAGATCATCTACCTTATTCCATATACTTGTGCGTGTTCAAGTACAACACCTTCGGTCCTGTACTCACCAAGGGTAGAGGAGTGCATGTTATCAAGCAAGTAAGTTGGTAAGATGAAGTTTATTGCTTTGATGTGTGAAGTGATGTGAAATGTTTGAAAGAATGAGAAGGTGTGGAACAATGCAACTTTGAAGAGGAAGCAGGCAGATACAGACCGAGGATTTATGCATACAAATTTATTTGAAAAGTAAGTCATTGGGAAGGCTGTTCATTAAAACCTATGGAATTCTTTGATCACAAAGATATACTTTATCAATAGATGATAAAAACTAGGAGGTTGTGGTAAACTTATATAAAAAGACAGAATCTGAATTTGCATTCCTTTTTGTACACTCTCAAGACCCTGGAGAGAATACAGAAGAGCTTCATCATGAATCAGAGATGAAGGTCTTTAACTAAATAGAGAAACTGAAAAACTGTGATTGCTGTCCTCAGCTGTAAAGGTTAAGGAGAAAATTTAATATTGTTGTTTGATGTTGTGAATAGTTATAATGGAAAAAATATGGAGGAAAGATCTTCAAGAACTAAATGATTGGAAACAGTAGGATCTGAATTTTGGATGATTAGGAAACAGAAGCAAATAAAGATAAACGTAAGAACATATAAGTAGGCCATTCAGTCCTCAGACTTGTCCCTCATCTTCTCATCTGTGCTTGTTCCCCATAGTCATCAATTCCATGATCTTTCTAAAATTTACCTGCTTCCTCTTTAGGTATCTCCATATATCTGATTTCCAGGTTGAAGAATTCCAAAGATTTACCACCTTCTGTGAGAAGAGCTTTCGCGTATCTCAATTTTAAATAGTCATAGTCATAGTCATACTTTATTGATCCCGGGGGAAATTGGTTTTCGTTACAGTTGCACCATAAATAATAAATAGTAATAAAACCATAAATAATTAAATAGTAATATGTAAGTTATGCCAGGAAATAAGTCCAGGACCAGCCTATTGACCCTCCAAGGGAGGAGTTGTAAAGTTTGATGGCCACAGGCAGGAATGACTTCCTATGACGCTCTGTGTTGCTTCTCGGTGGAGTGAGTCTCTGGCTGAATGTACTCCTGTGCCCAACCAGTACATTATGTAGTGGATGGGAGACATTGTCCAAGATGGCGTGCAACTTGGACGGCATCCTCTTTTCAGACACCACCGTCAGAGAGTCCAGTTCCATCCCCACAACATCACTGGCCTTACGAATGAGTTTGTTGATTCTATTGGTGTCTGCTACCCTCAGCCTGCTGCCCCAGCACACAACAGCAAACATGATCGCACTGGCTGTCCCAGAATCTTGCACGTCCTCTTGTTTACTCTCCTGCTTGTAAAAACATTTTGACATCTAATCTATCATCCTCCCTAAAGATCTTACCTGTTTTAATGTCATCTCTTATTTTCCAAGAACATAGACAGACTCTCTTTAGTTGCTCGCAACAGGACATTTCCTCTCAGAAAAGCATCACTGGCACCAAGCTACCCACCATCCAGGATATAGCGTATATTTAGAAAGGTGCTGGAAAAAGGCCTGTAAAGATCCCACTGTTTGTCCCACTCCCATCAGGGAGGAGGCTATGTAACATCTACTCCCGGACTGCCAGACTCAGAAACAGTTACTTTCCCCAAACAGTAAGGTTGACTAATACCTCCACTCACTAATTACCCACCACCACTAGTTTATCATTCCTGTCAGTGGCACCTTATGTCCAGACACTAGTGTCACCTTATTGGACATACCAATAATCTATTTATATAAGTTGTCTTAAGTATTTACATTTATTGTTTTCTTAATTATTGTGTTCTCTATCTTACTGTGTTTTTTGTGCTGCATCAGATCCGGAGTAACAGTTAATTTGTTCTCCTTTACACTTTTGTGCTGGAAATAACATGAAACAATCTTCAACCTTGAATCTTGGTCTTGAATCATCCATGTGGCTCAGTTTTCGTCCGTCACATCATTTTGACTCCAGTAGTATTAATTGGATTGCTTAAGTAAAGAACTAGCACTGACACAATGGGCCAAATTGTATCGGTCCAACTTTCTGTGACTCAGCAAATTCTGGACTCATATTCTGCTGGTTTCCTGCTGGGGAGATGTTACACCAGTGTCTTCTCAATAGTGGCATTGCATATGTGATGGCAGGCAGGCTGGGCCCCTTCGCCTGCTTGAAATACTTAAAATACTCTGAAAGTGTTGTGCAAAGATAGTTATAATTGTAATAAATGAAATAAACCACAAGAGTTAAAATATGCAAGTTTTACCTTCATTTCGTTTTTAATATGTTGGCCTCACTCACGAATCCAGTAATTGAAAATAAATACAAGTGTTGACTTTAATTAATAAGCTTAGTGGCCCTGGCTATAAATCTAACTTATAATTGGATGTTAAACACTGATGAAGGGGACACTATGTTCTTTAAAACTGAAATATCTTATTTCATGGGCCATAACCACAATTCCAAAACTGAGATTGTGCACCTGCTACTGACAAACTTTGTGACCTGCAATTTCCATATTTAGTTTTTAGTCCTCTGGGGAAATTAGAAACTGAAGTTGGCAAGCGTTTTGTTTTGTTTACTAAAAAGAGGTACCAATGCAATTAATTTCCAAGGGTGCATCCGAGATTTTACTGTTGAATGTGAATGATGTTCTTCAATGATCTTGTGCTTCTTTGTGATCAGTTGTAAAGGATCTTAGACGTTGAACAGTAATGTGTTTCTCCTGAGATTAACATCGGTTGCAGAATTGAATCCTTCTATTGTGGCAAACAAAAGACCCAATTACTTTAACTTTTTGAGACCAGACTGGAGAATTAATGCAATTGGTTCGAGGTTTGCTTTTCAAAGTCTGAATATCAGAGGAATCCACTGTACCTTTTCTTTCTACTTTTTCAAAACAAAAACATTGGGATTACAGATTACCTAAAGGTCAAAAGATGAAGGGACAGCATGGTAGTGAATGGACAGGGATTTATGGATCACCTTGCTTGCAAATAGCAGAAAAATTCCTGTCAGAACCGGGACAGGACCCCTAAGAAGGATATTCCATTATGAGTGGAGACATCTGCAGTGCTTATGTTTGGACTTTGCCTCAGAGGAGGGAGAAGATCATCTGGCATCTTCAGCCCCCTTACTTGATCTTCAGCAGTTGTTCATCTGTGCCTCACTGGTTCAAAGCTATACCCATAGTACCGCAAAGGCGGGAGGAGAAGATGGCGGCGCGCCTGTGCGTGCGCAGCCCTCCGGTGAAAAATGATATCGTATCTGTTAAATAGGGGCCATGGACCATTCTGATTTGATGGAGAATGGACGTGAAAGCACAGAGGAACATCTGGAGAAATTTCTGAAATGCTCATTCGCTGCTGTTGTTGCTTTGTAGTCAGGAACCTTTCGGAGGGTAGGCCTCAAAATACCCGGCCTTGCCTGCATTTGGCGACCAAGAAGGAGGTCGAATCTTTCAGACAGAGATGGCACTCAGTGCTTGATGTCAGAGAGCTGATCAGAGCTTGAAGTTTTCGGATGACTCAGAGTCGGATTGTGGTCGGCACGGCAGGGAGAGTTTTTCTTCCTTCTCCTGTCTGCGTGAGATGTGGGACATTTGAGAGACTTTGAACTTTACTGTGCTCATGGAGACTTCTTCATCAAGTTATGGTATTGTTACACTGTTGTAACTACATGTTATAATTATGTGGTTTTGTCATTTTTTTCAGTCTTGGTCTGTCCTGTGTTTTGTGATATCACACCAGAGGAAATATTGTATCATTTCTTAATGCATGCATTACTAAATGACAATAAAAGAGGACTACGCATCTTCATAATCTAATCTAATCTAGTGTTGTCCACTATGTCTCATCCACTACCTCTAGCTGTACTCACAGATGGTGGAAAGGTCTCGGAGTGTGAGGTGGTAAGTCACACTGACCTGCTTTTGTACCCACAGTGTTTGTGTGACAGGCCTAGAAGAGCTTCTGATCAGTGGTATTAACTGTCCCATGCCTCCCAGATCCAGACATTGATGGCGGGGACTCAATGATGGTAATCTCATTGAATGTGAAAAGTAGATGGTTAGTCTTTTTGTTATGGGAGATGGTCACTACTTGGGACTTTGGTTTCACTTGTAAGTTCTGATGCAAATTACATTTCCTGTTGCAGCGTCCATACCAGGACCACTAGACTCAAAGACAGTTAACTTCCCCCAAGCTGCCGGGCTGATCAACAGCTCCACCAGTGAACTCATCCCATCACTACACGAGTAGTGTGAACACTCGCGGTGAGTATGATGTCCTCCCAAGGGGTTATTCCCTTAATGCAGAACACCTGTTTAACTTTGTTTAATGTGCGGAAGGCAGTCTCCACACCGTCCTTGACAGATCTGGGTCAGGGTCCAGTGGCGTGGACTGGGCGCTCTTCACTGCTCCGCCTTCACTGCCATTGTGATGATGCATCATCATCTTCTGCCAACTCCACCGTTAAGGTCTTGGTTGGATCACTCTTTGACTGCAACCTCTCCCTTGACCTTACCCCCCTGGGTGACCCTGCTTGGATGTAAACCTCAGAGAGTATCACCTCTTGGGATCTCAAGAACTCACAAGCCACTCCATCATGACAAAGAGACAAACCTCAGAGAAAAAACCACCACTACATCCACAACAGCCACTCCCCTCCAGTGCCCCTCGGCACCCTTCATAACACTCCCCACCAATCACCATCAATTGAAGCTTACACTCCACATCTCATATCTACACTGACACAGTCACTGTCCTACTGTGTTTTCATATTTCCTGCTGCTACCTAGAGGAGTTCCTCTTGCCAAGAGCCACATTGTTACTTTATCATTTCCTGTCAATACCTTATGTACAGATACTCCTGCACCTAACATCACTTTATGCACATACAATCAGTCTGTGTATATTAGCTCATCTTATGTATATTTACACTCAGCAAGTACTTGTACATTATATTTTATATGTTTGACTTCATATTTATATTTATTGCCTTGCTATTTATTTATTTTTTTTATAGTCATCCGTTAGTCTCATGAGACCATGGATTTGCGCCTTGGAAGTTTTCCAGGGCGCAGGCCTGGGCAAGGTTGTATGGAAGACCAGCAGTTGCCCATGCTGCAAGTCTCCCCTCTCAACGCCACTGATGTTGTCCAAGGGAAGGGCATTAGGACCCATACAGCTTGGCACCAGTGTCATCGCAGAGCAATGTGTGATTAAGTGCCTTGCTCAAGGACACATGTGCTGCCTCAGCCAAGGCTCAAACTAGTGACCTTCAAGTCACTAGACAAACACCTTAACCACTTGGCCATGCGTCAACACATTTATTTATTTATGTCCATGTTTATCTATCTAACTGTTTATTTGTTTGTTTATTATACATGAACAGAATAAGCCCTTTAAGCTGTGCCTCCCAGCAACCCCCAATTTAATCCTACCTAGACATGGGACAATTTACAATGATCAATTAACCTATCAACCAGTACGTCTTTGGACTGTGGGAGGAAACTGGAGCACCCAGAGGAAACCCACGTGGTCACAGGGAGAATGTACAAACTCCTTACAGACAGCAGCAGGAATCGAACTCAGTTTGCTGGTGCTGTGAAGCATTGTGCTAACCGCTACGCTGCCCTGCCGCCCCACGTTTATGGTGCTTTTACGCTTATTGTGTTCTTACCTTTAATACAGCATCAGATCCGGAGGAACAATCACTTGTGTACTGAAGAATGATAAAACAGAATCTTGAATCTCGAATTGGCTCTACTTAAATACTGCATGGAGTGTGGACAGTCTCATTTGCAGAGTTCAATCATTCAATAGTTCTATTTAATCAGAGAACATGTACAATATACAACCTGAAATTCTTATTTTCCACAGACATCCTCAAAACAGAAGGGAGAAAAAACGAAGAATGAATGACAGAGAAAAGACACAAGAACCTCAAAGCCTCCTGCCCCCCTCCCAGTGGATGTAAGTAAAAGACAGTAGTGTGGCAGTTAGTGTAATGCTTTACAGAGCCAGTGATTAGAAAAGCAGGGTAAAATTCCTGTAACTGTCTGTAAGGAGTCCGTGTGTACGTTTTCAGAGTGGGTTAGCTCCGGGTGCTCCAGTTTCCTCACATAGTCTAAAGATTACGGGTTAAGATTAGTAAATTGTGGGCATGCTATGTGGACACTTCAAGCGTGGTGACACTTGTGGGCTGCCGCCAGCACGTCCTTGGACTGTGTTGGTTGTTGGTGCGAGTGGTATGCTTTGATATTTGGATGTACATGTGACAAATAAAGCAAAATCATTGGAGAACGCCCCTGCCTGTGAGCTTAGGGTGGAAGGAAAGACATTGAAGCAGCTGAAGAAGATTGGCTTAGGACACTTCCCTGAATAAAACCCGCGTGATTGTCCTCTAACAACCACAGCCATCTTCTTTTCTGTGAGTCTTGACTATCCCCACTGGGGTTACTGGCTTTGAACTATTTTTAGGGAATTAGTGTAGAGGAAACAATGTGCCATTCATTGTTCAATATGTGATGACTCAGCTTCAATGTGCTCAGCTTACATGTCAGAAGCTGATGAACAAGTCTTTGACAGAAGGCTGAAAGATTCTTTCACTTATCCAACTACTAATCATTTATTTATTGTTTTACAACACACTATTTGTATGAATTTTGTATGTAGCAAATTTAGAATTTTTTGTCAGTTATCAAATGCTTATTTCATAAAGCCATGAAGTTAACTGTGAATTCCTATTCATGTAAGTAAATCTCCTGAACAAACTAAAATATTATTAGGTACTTAGAACAAAACATTTCATTATGATATAGTTTAAATTAAAATATGTGTAATTATTGCCAAGGAAATGGGATGGTATTTATTAGTTCAACTTTCCAGATAAGCTGAGCAGGACCTTTTGAATCTTGGGAATACTCAAGTTCTCCAGAATATTAAATTATGTTATATAAATATATGAGGCTGTTAACATAGCTTGGGTGCAATGAATATCTTTGCTCCTCCTCAGGCACTTTAAGAATCGCCAGGCTAATGATAGAAAAATATGCTTTTACGTTGTGCCTTTTCCAGTTTGAATGACATTACATTTTGCAATGAAGGAAATTTTCACTTACAGGAAATCTGGCAGGCAATCTGCATAGATCAAGGCCCCAGCAATGACTCAATTACTTGATAATTTGTTATCAATTACTTGCCGTGGTTTAAATGTTGGTGAGAACTTCTGAAAATCAGCCTCTACTTTTTTACACTGGTGCCATGGGATCAGAAGAAACTCAGTCACTGATTGCTTTATAAACAAAAACCATTGTGTTCTGATAAGCGGTCCCCGACCACCAGGCCGCGGACCCGTATCAGACCACAAAGCATGTGCTACCGGGCCACAAGGAAACGATATGAGTCAGCCGCACCTTTCCTTATTCCCTGTCACGCACTGTTGAACTTGAACATAGGGTTGCCAACTGTCCCGTATTTGCCGGGACATCCCATACATTGGGCTAAATTGGTTTGTCCCATACAGGACCACCCTTGTCCCGTATCTCCCCCGCTAAGGTAGAGCATTCCTATGAAACCTTTCATGCCGAAATGGCGTAAAGCGAAGAAGCAATTACCATTAATTTATATGGGAAAAAGTTTTGAGCATTCCCAGACCCAAAAAATAACCTACCAAATCATACCAAATAACACATAAAACCGAAAACAACTCTTAACATATAGTAAAAGCATTAATGATATGATAAATACACAGCCTATATAAAGTATGTACAGTGCAGTCAGGAAGATTAAGCCAAAACCGATTTGTGGAAAAAAAATCAGCACGTATGCGTATGTGCACGTCACGCATGCGCACACAGGTGCCCGCGCAAGGCTTGGTGGTCACGGTAGTCTTTCTCGGGGTAAACACAAGTGTCCTGTCAACACTGGTGAACGCTGCAGGCCAGGCACCATCTATAGGAGGAGGTACAGTTGACGTTTCGGGTCGGGAACCTTCGTCAGGATTTGACTGCTACTTTTGTCCCTTATTTGGGAGTGAGAAAGTTGGCAACCCTCACCGGCCGGTCGGCAAGAAGACTGTCAATATTAAACCGGTCTGCGGTGCAAAAAAGGTTGGGGACCCCTGTTCTAGATAGTAGCGTGGTGGTTAGTGTAACGCTATCACAGCGCCAGCAACAGTGTCACTGACTGCGAGGAGTTTGTACATTCTCCCCATGACCACGTGGGTTTCCTCCAGGAGCTCCCAACTCCCAACACATTCCAAAAACTTATGGGTTAGTAGGTTAATTGGTCTTACTTACTTACTGCTCATTACATCGCTGGCATTTAGGGCAACAATGAAGGACCTCCATCGCTGGCGGTGTTCAGGGCTTCCTTCATCACGTCAGTAGCTTCCTCTCAGCTTTCACCACTGTCCGTCATGCAAGTCCGGGGTGGGCTCTCAGAAATCCCCTCACACTCAGACATAGAAGGATTTTCCATTGCTGTTTCCATAGCAGTTCTGTTTTAGCAGCCTGGGTTGTTAGCCCTGAACTGGAGGACCAGTGGACCACTCTTAGTCTGACCCCTATCTGCCTTTTGACCTGTTTGGCATGGGTGACCTACCAAGAGCCAAAACATAAAGCTTTGACTCTAGCCAACATAGTTCCCCAGGTCATTGAGACACACAAGCCTCCAAACCACGACAGGGTTGTGGTCCTCTCGGAGGAGGTTAATTGGTCACCTGGGTATAATTGGGCAGTGTGGACTTGTTGGGCTGGAGGGGGCTATTACCATGATGTATCACTAACTTAAAATAAATAAATAAATAATGGTGCTAATACTGTTGAAGTGGAAGTCAGTCCTGAGATACTTTAGTGGCAAGAGGTGCACCTGCTTGATAATCCATCTGAACAATGACACCTCCAATAGCTCAATAATTTTTATAACTCTAATTTTTATTACTCTAATAAGATATAAGATTAGATATTATGTTCGAATCTTTGAAAAGTAGAGTTTCCTGACTTAGAGAAATTCAAATTCATCTGCTAACAAGCTGATCTTGGAATGTGATGCCAGCTCATTTGAATGGTGATACTTTGGGCGACAGTGCCGACTGAATGTAATGGGACAGAGAAAGCCCGGAATGAACTGTTTGCGACTCTGAAAGGACAACATTCTTAAAAGCAATTCTGGCTTCACTAAAGCAAGCATGCACAAAGTTCAAAATGTTACAAAGCACAGTGACAGAGCTAATCCAGCTTTCTTGAACTAACTGTAAAGTGGCTTCTCAACAACAAAGCAGATAGTGGTTTTCATAATTTAACACCAAGGAATTCCACAGAATGCTGGAATGGAAAGTACTGTACATAAGATATGGGAGCACAGGTAGGCCATTCCGCCATTTCACAACATCATACTGATCTTCCATCTCGGCACCACTTCCTGCCCTTGATCCCTCCATTAACCAGAATCCATCAACCTTTGCTTTAAATGCAACCAATCACTGAGGCTCCACATGAGCAGAGAACTCCAAAAAAAACATCAGTCTGAGTGAAAAAAATTTATCTTCACTTCTATTATCAAAAAATGGCTCACAACTGATGTTAAGACAATGGACCTAGTTCTAGAAAAACAAAAGAAAAATTGTTGATGCAAGAAATCTGAAAGAATAACAGAAAATTCTGTGGATGCTCAGCTTAGACCTTCAACCACTGTTGTTCATTCTACAGATGCTGCTTAAGAACATAGAACATATCACGGTACATCACGGTACAGACCCTTCAGCCCACAATGTTGTGCTGGCCTACTCTAAGTTCAATATACCCCTTCTCTTCTACATAGCTTCCATTTTCATATCATCTATGTGCCTATCTAAGAGTTTCTTAAATTCTCCAACTGCATCTGCCTCCACTACTACCCCTCACAGGGCCTTCCATTTATCCACCCCTCTCTGTGTGAAAAACTTACCTCTGACATCACCACCCTATACTTTTCTTCAATCACTTTAAATTTATGTCCCCTTTGTTGGAGTCATTTCCACCCTGGGGAAAAGTCTCTGGCTATCCACTCTATCCATGCCTCATATCATCTTGTACACCATTTTTACCTGTTGAATATCTCCAAGATTTTCTGGGTTTTGTTACTCCCCTTGATTCCTCTGCTAGTCAGAATTTATCAATCTGTGTTTTAAATACGATCAATCATTGAGGCTAAATAGATCTCCAGAGCAGAAAAATTCAAAAATTCACCTGTTTTAGTCAGGAGAAATGTCATCCCTGCACCTAATTGTCAGATTTTCACCACTCAAAGTTTCAGCGCTCATTCTTCAAAAGTCTAGAGACTTTGGTTGCTCAGCCTCTACTTGTCCGGCAAACTTCCCATCCAAGAAACTCATCTGGTGATTTTTTTTCCTGCACTGTTTCATAGCATATACAGTAAAGGAGGAGGAGGAGAAGATGGCGGTGCGACACAGCGCGCGCGGCCTCTCCGGTGAATGATATCTGTAACCTGTCAAGTAGGGGACCGCGCACAATTCTGATTTGATGGAGACAGACGTGAGAGTACGGAGGAACATCTGGAGAAACTTCTGAAATGCCCGCTTCGCTGTTGCTTCTACTGTGTGGTAACTGGAATCTCCAGAGGAGAAGGCCCCAAATCCTCGGCTTTGCTCGTTTTGGTGGCCGGGGCTAGGTTGAAGACGCTCGGCAGAGGATGGAGCTTGGGAGGCTGGATCGGAGGGGCTGGTCGGGGGCTCGAAGTTTTCGGACGGATGGACTCAGTGTTGGCTGTGGTCAGCTGCTTCCAAGGCATCGGCAGTTGCTGGTGTCTTGGAGGTTTATGGCAGGGAGTTTCTCCCTTTTGCCGCCTGCTATCGGGGACTTGGGAGTCGATCGGGACTTGAGACTTTTTTTTACTGTGCCCATGGTCTGTTCTTTATCAAATTATGGTATTGTTTTGCACTGCTGTAACTATATGTTATAATTACATGGTTCCCTCAGTGTTAGTCTCTGGTTTGTCCTGTTTTCTGTGATATCACTCTGGAGGAACATTGTATTATTTCTTAATGCATGTATGCATTTCTAAATGACAATAAAAGAGGACTGAGTATTCTCATAATTTAAATATGTTATGTAGGGAGACAAAAATTGTAAATGTGCCAAGTGTGGTCTCACTCATGTCCTATCTTAAGATGAGATGGTAGCAACCTAGTAAGGGTAATTCCGTTTACTAAAAAAACTATTTGCAATAAAGGACAACATTTTTTTTTCTGCCTTCCTAAATACTTGCTGCGCCATTAAGAGTACGCAAGTTCTTTGATCAGCAATGATTACGACTCCCTCACTTTTTAAAAATGCTCAACATTTCTGTGTTTTGGATAATATTAGTTTTTTTTCTACATTGTACTTGATCTGCCCCCTGAATTATATTTTGAATCCTTTTGTATTCTTCTCCCTACTGATGTGCACACGCAATTTTGTCTTACCAGTAAACCTGGAAATGAGTCTTACAGGACAACCACAAGCAAAGTTCAAAGTATATTTATTTTTGAAGCACATATATGACACCACATTCGTTTTCAGATTCAGATACATTTTCTTGTGGGCATTCACAATAAGTACAAAGGAGCGCAATAGAATCAAGCAAAAAAATACGCACAACACAGGCAGTCAAGCAACCGATGTGCAAAAGACAACAGATTGTGCAAATACAAAATGGAAAATAAAATAATAATATGAGATAAATAAGTAATAAATAACAGGAATTGTGGAGTCCTTGAAGGTGAGTCCATAGGTTGTGGAATCAGTTTGAAATTCAGTGTTGGGTTCAGGATCCTGTTGGCTGAAGGGTAATGACTGTTCCAGAACCTCGTGGTGTGGAACCTGAGGCTCCTGTACCTCCTTCCTAATGGCAATAGTGAGAAGAGAGCTTGACCTGAATGGTGAAGATCCTTGATGATGGATGCTGCTTTCACAGTCGTTCCTAATGGGTAAGGAGGGCTTTACCTGTAATGGACTGGGCTGTGACCACGACCTTTCATAGGTGTTTCTATTTAAGGACATTGGTGTTTTCATACCAGGCCATGATGCAACTAGTCCGTATACTATCAACCATGCATCTATAGATGTTTGTTGAAGTTCTATATAACATGGTGAATCTTGGTAAACTTCTAAAAAAGTAGAGATGTTACTGTGCCAGCATTGTAATTTATACGCTGGTCCCAGGACAGATCCTGAGAAACTACAGCTGAACCTCTGTGGTACAAATGAAACTATTTTGAAGTCTCATGCAGGAACGTTTTATACAAAGAGTAGAATGCTATAGAAACTCAGCAAGTCTGGCAACATTTACAGAGGAGAGTAAACAGTCAAAGTTTTGGGCCGAGACCCTTCATTAGGAAAGGAAGGTTCTGGAAAGGACTAGAAAGATTAATGAAGCTTCTCCAGCCTGAAACGTCGACTCCATAGATGCTGCCTGATTTGCTGAGCTCCTCCAGCAATTTTTGGGTGTGCACTGGTTGTCCAGCATCTGTATGTGTGTATAAAATGCGTTATCTGTGTCACAAATCATAAGAAAAAACTCAGGGTTATTTCCAAAAGTTTGTTATTTGCCAATAAATTCAGTTTCACTAGTGCAGAATATACTTAAGTTTCATAGGTAGTGCATGGTTTTTCATCAAACAATTCTGATTAGTTATCCAGTTCCATGTAATGCAAACAAAAGGCAGAGAACTTAAGCATTGACCGTACTGCAGAACACTACAGCAAAGGATGGGTGCTTTGGTCTACGATGTTGTAATAAGCTTTTTCACCTACTTTAAGATCAATGTAACCCTTCCATCCTACTCGCCTTCCATTTCTTTATCATTCTGTACTTATCTACGAGTTTCTTAAATGTCCCTTATGTATTTGCTTCTACTTTCACCCCCCAGCAGAACGTTCCACAAACCCATCACTCTGTGTAAACAACACACCTCTGACATCCCCCAACACACATCAAAGTTGCTGGTGAACGCAACAGGCCAGGCAGCATCTCTAGGAAGAGGTACAGTCGACGTTTCGGGCCGAGACCCTTCATCAGGACATCCCCCCTTTACTTCCTCCCAACCACCTCGAAATTATGTCCCCTCATATTAGCCACATCCATCCTGAGTATAAGTCCCTGGCTATCCACTTGATCTATGCCTCTTATCATCTTGTACGCATCTATCAAGCCATATCTTGTCCTCCTTCATTCTAGAGAGAAAATCCTTAGCTCAGTCAGCCTATCCTCACAAGACATGCCCTCTAATCTGGGCAGCATCCTGGTAAAGATCATCCCACTTTCTCCTGCACTCCAGTGAATAAAGACACAACCTGCTCAAACTCACTCCGTAACAGAATCAGAATCAGGCTTACTATCACTGTTATTTAGGTCATGAAATTTTTTGTTCTGTAGCAGCAGTACACTGCAATATATAATAATACAGTATATAAATTACAATAACATTATACATTAAAAAATAATTAAATACTGCAAAAAGAAAGGAAAAATTCTGAGGTAGTGAACATGAGTTCATTATCCATTCAAAAATCTGATATCGGAGGGGAAGAAGTTATTCCTGAAACATTGAATATGTGTCTTCAGGGTCGTGTACCTCCCCCTTGGTGGTAGCACTGAGAAGAGGGCATGTCCTGGGTGGTGGGGGTCCTTAGTGATAGATGCCTCCTTTTTGCGGCATTGGCTTTTGACGGTGTCCTGGATGCTGGGGAGGCTGTTGACCCTAATGGAGATGGCAGAGCTTTCAATTTTCTGCAGCTTTTTTCAATCCTGTACCGTGGCCCCTCCATGCCAGATGATGATGCAACAATTTAGAATGCTCTCCACGGTATATCTGTAAAAATTTGCATGCGTCTTTAGTGACATACTAAATCTCCTCAAACTCCTAATGAAATATAGCCGCTGTCCTCCCTTCTTTGTAATTGCATCAGTATGTTGGGCCCACAATAAATTCTCAGAGATGTTGACAGCCAGGAATTTGAAATTGCTCACCCTTCCCACTTCTGATACCTCAGTGAAGATTGGTGTGATTTCCCCTGACTTCCCCTTCCTGTAGACAACAGTCAATTCCTTGTTCTTACTGACTTTGAGTGCAAGGTTGTTGCTGCGAAATCACTCAACCAGCTGATCCATCTCCCTCCCGTACGCCTCCTCATCACCATCTGAAATTCTGTCAACAATAGTTGTGTTATTGGCAAATTGATAGACGGTGTTTGAGCCGTGCACAGCCACTCAGTAGTGAGTGTAGAGAGAGTAGAGCAGTGGGCTAAGTACACATCCCTGAGCCACACCCATGTTGATTGTCTGTGAAGATGAGGTTGTTCTTTCTGATCAGCACAGACTGCGGTCTCCTGGTGAGGAAGTCAGGCATCTCATTGCAGAGGGAAATACAGATGCCTAGTAGATAAGAGCTTAGGGTATGATTGTGTTGCAGATTGAGCTGCAGTCATTAAGTTGCTGCCTGGATATTGTCCGCCACTGACTCTACTGTATTTTTATTGTCCAGCTGATCCAAAGCCAAATGAAGAACCAGTGAGACTGCATCCTCTGTAGACCTGTTGTGGCGGCAGGCAAATTGCAGCCCGTCCATTTAGGCAGGAGTTGAGTCTTACCATGACCAACCTCTCAAATCGCTTCATTGCAGTAGATGTGAGGGTGATAGTCAATGAGGCAGCTCACCCTGATCTTCTTGGTTACTGGATGATTGTCGCCTCTTTGAAGCAGGTGGGAACCTCCCACTGCAGCAGTGAGAGATTGAAGATGTCCTAAATCAAGAAGATAAGTAGATAAACTAAGAAGATGTAACTCAGTCCCTAAGACTAAGGCTCATCCCATACATTTTATTGTAGATTTTACATTAAATGGTATGAAGGCACTGTCTTCAGAGCTGCTGCTGTTCGGCTGTTAGAACCTCAGTTGAAGTGGGGGCACGAATCTCACCTGCGCATGTAAATTGGCATTCTGTTATTTTTCAAATAAAATGGAAGCTGCTCCCGAGAAATCCCAGGCTGGAGAATACACATTGGCTGAATTGTCTATTTTACTTCATTAGATAGCCATAAGTTAAGCATGCTTTGTATCAATTAGCCTTTAAACTATGAAATGAGCTGTGAAATGATGGCTATAATTTAATGATGAGACTTACATATCACAGGAATTCAAAAATGAATTAATAATATTTCATATTTGAATATTACTCATTACAATGCTATCAACAAAATGTGTGTAATTTTTCTTTCCAATTTTGTCATCAGTTGAAGCCATTATATCGAGTCCCTCAGCACGACAAGATCCAATATTTACATTTATTTATTTATGTATTGAGATACAGCATGAAGTGGGCCCTTCTGCCTCTTCAAGCCTCGCCGGCCAGCAGCCCCTGATTTAACCCTGGCCAATTACAAGACAATTTACAACGACCAGCAGTCCAGGCATTTTCCGAGCCTTCGTCAATGAGTTCATCCGAGACATGTTGCACAGGTATGTGTTTGTCTACCTTGACGACATCCTCATCTTCTCCAAGGACCACCCAGACCATGTCTGTCACGTCCTTTCAGTCCTTTAGCGTCTCCTCCAAAACCAACTGTACTGCAAGTTAGAGAAATGCCAGTTCCACACCCTAGTCATTTCCTTCCCAGGTTACATTCTTTCACCTCAAGGCATAACCATGGACACAGAGAAGATGTGTACCGTATTTGAATTGGGCCTGACTGTACTCCCTCAAACAGTACCTCTTGGGCTTCTTCAACTTCTACCACTGTTTCATCAACCAAATCACACCTCATCCCACATCAGTCACCAAATCACCTATCTCACAGATAGATTGGTCTGCTGTCTCAGACCACGCTTTCGAGGAGCTCAAGGGAGCTTAACCACCGCTCCCATTCTCCACCATTCGAAACCCTCTGGATCATTTGTGGTAGAGGTGAATATATCTGATGTGGGTACTGGGGCAATCTTCTCCCTGCAAGGACTGGGTGGGAAGACACTCCTTTGTACTTCCATCTCATGCAATTTCACCTCTACACAGCATCATTACGGAGTAGGAGACATTAAGTTACTTACCATCAAATGGGCCTTGGAGGAATGGAGACAATAGCAGAAACTCCAAGACCTTCCTGATATGGAATGGCCACCAAAACCTCATCTCCATTCAAAAGACCAACCAACTCAACCCATGTCAGGCTTGCTGGGCCCTCTTCTTCGAGCAACTCAAATTCACATTCTCCAGCTGACCCGGCTCCAAGAACACTAAAGAGGATACCCTCTCACAACAGTTCGATCCAGCTGAGATGAAGATCAACCCAGATATTTGCCCCAATAGTCTGAGACCTCGAGAACAGGATCCACCAGCTCCAACAGTATGAGCCTGCTCTGACCAACACACCTGCCAACTATGTGTATGTACTGGTGACCACGCGCTCTGATGCTCTCCAGTGGGTGCTCCTTACCCCTCTTTGGCCATCCAGACACAGTCTTTGGAATCCTTAAGGTCATTGATGAAATGTTAATATATTTTCTCATTTTATATTTTACCAAACTAGAGATTGTTTAATTGTCTTAATCTGCTAAAGTGGAAGAATAATCAAAGATGAAACTTAATTGCCAAGAAATAAATTTAAAAAATAAAATTACAAACTGTTAGTCACACTAGATTTATAAATAAAGTATTTTTTTTTACAAAATTCTTTTGAATTAAGGCAATCATTGATTGTCTGCTTTGGAAAAACTTTGCATAAATTGCTCCTATGTCAATATTTTTCAGGCTTCACATAGTTACTGTTCAAATTTGCTGTGGCTTGCCTTTAAAAAAACATACAAAATGTGATAATTCCTGTCCTTCCCGTTTGTACACTGTAAACCTGGCTCCGTGATTTGATTAAACACCTTGCCCTACATCAATGGCGTTTAATCAGCTTAGAAGCCACTTATTGCTTCATGCACGTGAAGCATCTAACACTCTGTCTTAAATCAACTCTGCCTATACTTATCTAAGTCCATTTCTGAAAACCAAGATTTAGCCTTTTTTTGTGGTTTTCAGAGACTACTGAAAGTTTGATAATCACATCACATGCAGGCAATGGACCTGAGTGATAAATTACAGCATATTTTATTGAATTCCTTTTACTTGGTGCATACAAGGGAATATTTTGTCTCAACATGAGTGATAGCTATATCAGCCATTAGAGCGTTTTCAATGCTTTACATTCAGTTTCATGTCAAGTAGGTGAATTATACTACATGCTTAATGCAAAGTAAAATTTCTCCAGTGATCTAATAAAGGGATGGATCGCTTTGTGCAGAACTACCAGCCAGCTACAAGTGCACACACCAGTGATTTCCAGACTTTCGTCCTACACACTGCAGCACAGAAGCAAACGGTAGATTTGAGGTCAGATATGGGTGCATTGGATATCTTGCTTTATCATACAGTCCAGGGGAAATACCATAATTCACTGGTCAAAGGGTCTGACATATTTTAAATCAAAAGCTGATGAGGTCTCACAGTAAGTCATTTATGTCAAGTAGGGTGGCTTGAGGCTCACCAGCAGGACAAGAGATTCTGCAGAAGCTGGAATGAACAACGCATGCAAAATGCTGGAGGAACTCAGCAGGTCAGGCAGCATTTATGGATGGAAATAAACAGTTGACGTTTCAGGCTGAGACCCTTCATCGGAACTTCAAAGAAAGGGGAAGAAGCCAGAATGGTAACATGGGTAGAGCGGGAGGAGTACAAGCTGGCAGGTGATAGGTGAAACCAGGTGTGGATGAACATGTGTAGGTGAGGAAGGGGGATAAAGAGTGTTGGCCCAAAACCTCCAGTATTTATTTCTCTCCATAGATTCTGCCTGACCTACTGAGTTGCTCCAGCATCTTGTGTCCACCAAGTAGACACTGACCATCAAACACCTATTGATGCTAATCACATTACATTCATCTACATTCCTCTCGACTCCTCACAGATTCTACTCCTCAGCTACATACTGGGGAAAATTTACAGTAGCCATTTAACCTACTAAATTTATACAACTTAGGGATATAGAAGGAAAGTGAAGCATGTGATAGAACCACCACTCAGGCAGTAGCAGAGATCAGTATTGACCCAGGGCCTAGGTGCTGCGAAGTAGCAGCTGAATTAGCTATGCATTGTGCCAATCACAGCAGAAGGACCCACCCACCTACCTTCCCACTCCCCTGGATTGAACTACCACATTTTAGCTTGTACTGCCTCTCCTCTCGCCACCTTCTTATTCTGGCTGCTTCACCCTTCATTCACGAGAATGATTCTGGGAATGAAACAGCAAACGTTTGAGAAGTATTTGGTGTCTCTGGGTCTGTATTCACTGGACTTTTGAAGAATGAGGGGGAATTTCATTGAAACCTATTGAATCTTGAAAGGCCAAGAGGGATATGGAGAGGATGTTTCCTATAGTAGGTGAGTATGGGACCAGAGGTCATAGGCTCAGAAAAGAGGGGCATCAATTTAGAACAGAGGTGAGGAGGAATTTCTTTTGCCAGGTGGTAGTGAATCTGCGGAATTCATTGTGGAAGCCAAGTCGTTGTGTATACTTAAAGTGAAGGTTAATAGTTTCTTGGTTAGTTATGGCATTAAAGGTTCTGGTGAAAGGGCAGGAGAATGTGGTTGAGATGGCTAGTAAATCAGCCGTGGTTGAATGGAAGAGCAGACTTGATGGGCTAAATGGCCTAATTCTGCTCCAATATCTTACAGTCCTATGGTCTTGCTGTCAATTTGCACTGACTGGGGTCTGCAATTGAGGAAGTCGAGGATCCAGTTACACGAGGAGGTGTTGAAGCGTAGGTCTCGAAGCTTATTGATTAGTTTTGAGGGGATGACAGTGTTGAATGTTGAGCTGTAGTCGATGTACACACCTTCAGGGTCCAGATGTTCCATGACTGAGTGAAGAGTCAATGAAATGGCATCTGCTGTTGGCCTGTTGTGACAGTAGACAAATTCAAGCAGATCCAATCTGCTTCTCAGTCAGGATTTGATACGTTTCATAACCAACCTCTCGAGACACTTCATTACAATGGATGAACGTGCCACTGGGTGAGGCAGCTCATCATGTTCTTTCTGGGCATCAGTATAATGGAAGTCTGCTTGAAGCAGGTGTGTACCTCAGACGGCTGAAGTGAGAGGTTAAAGATCTCAGTGAACACTCCAGCCAGTTGATCAGCACAGATCTTTAGTACTTAACCAGGTACTCCGTCTGGGCTGGATACATTCTGTGGGTTCACCCTCCAGAACGATGCTCTTACATCAGCCTCAAAGACCGAAATCACATGGAAGTGCCAAAAGCAGTGGTCTAACCACAACAGTTTTTTCTATGCAACATATCTGAGAAAGCTTCTGAAATGTTAATTAGGCAGTTTCTTGCGGAATATGACTCGGTCTTAAACTGGAAGAGAGTTCAAAGAGCTTCAGGAAAGTCACATGTACCCAGCTTTAGTGAGTATGAGGAACTAGAATCTACTCTGTATGCATTAAGATTATTGTCTGAACTTCATGGAGGAGATAAAAAGCTGCTTGCAAAAATAGATGCAAAGACCAAAGCCCAGCTGGATAAATGGAAGGCTTAAAGAAAGGAGTCAATGGAGATATGAAAATTCATCAGATGATGCTGCAGATGAGGAAGCCAACAGAACAGATCACATTGTAAAGGGACCAATAGAAGGACTAATAAGAGAATGCTTCAGTGAACTAAATACACTAGATCCATGTTTGTCCATCGTCGTCGTTGATGAAGACCTCGACACCGTTGATGGTGTCGAGACTAGCGCGTGATTTGGATTTAAGTGAGGGAGAGTTGCCTCACCCTCTCTTCCCAATTCCCATCTGGATCCAGTAGCAAGACAGAGTTGAGACGACTGGAGATGGGACTAGGCGCAGTGGATGACCAGGACGTCTTCTGTGTCTTGTCATGCTCTACACGTTCCACGACTCTTGCAGAGACCGCCTTCTTGACCGTTGGACCTTCCATTGGTCTTGTCCGCTGAATCCACCGGAGTCTGTCTTCACGTGCTGGGATAGACAACTCCCTATCTCATCGAGGGTTTGAGACCCGTCGGCTACCCTCACCTGGTTTAGCCAGCTTGTTGAAGCCATTGCTCGGGGTGTGGCCACTGTCGCGTGCAAACAGCTACGGGGAGCCACAGATGAGAGCTGAGTGCCAGGTGGGGACCAAAGGTGGACTAACTGCCTTGAAAAGGACGTGACATGCTCCCCTACCAGAGGTGCTATCCCTCCCTGACACCCCATACACCTCAAATACACTAGATACACATCCTGGAAAGAAAAAAAAGAGTAGGAACAAAAGTGAAATAAGCCAGGACTGGGAGGAAAGCAACGGTCAAAGTAGATTCAGAAAGAGAAGCTAAGAAGAGGAGAAGAAAGGTGTCCCAAGCTGGTAAAACCACTCCCTGCAGTCCCAGAGTCAATTCCTACAAACCTCAGAACCTGAGGTTTTCTTCACAGCCACAAGTCTCACAGGCCGAGCACAGTAACCTCCCCCCTCCTGTCAGGAAAGACATTATCCCAAAAGAATAAGGAAACCTCCACACAATTATATCTTTAGGCCCAAATGAGACAATTTAAAATTTACTGTGCTGTGGATGCCTGTATATAGTAGTTGTATTATACATATAGTTGAGATGCAAAGTCTTTTGAGTTAGTTTATAGCTAAGCAGGGAGTAGTGTTGCGTGTTTAATATTTCAGTAATATTGTAAGTATAATTAATGATTAAACTTTCTTGTTCATTTAAACAATTCATTACAATTTATATGTAAAAATAAGTAAATTTGTTATATCATGACACTCTCATGTGATATGTGTGCAGCTCGCTTAAAGTAAACGTGAAGTTACTCGCATTCTGGACTCCCTTGATTTGCTTCCAATTAGTTTTTATGTGTTTTGGAGTTACCGAACGTAACAATGCTCATCTCATTAACCCGCAGAGGAGGACATGTGATTAGCCGTATTACACACTGGGGTCAACATTAAAGATATTAAAGAGATATTAAGAGAAGTTTATCTATTAATGTTATTGTGTTAATATTAATCTTGAGTGCACATGTAAAAAAATTCTCTAAAGGCTTTCAAAATAATGAAATGAAAAGTTTCTAAGTATTAAAAAAACAATGAAGAGCAGTAAACAGTAAAACAAAATCAAATCAATATTTGGTGCTACCACCTTTTGTCCTTAAAACTGCGTCAAATTTCTTTGGCACACTGTCATGCAATTTTAGGAGAAAATTGGCTAGTTAAGTTACTCCAAGCATCTGGGAGAACTTACCATAGCTCTTCAGCGGACTTTGGTTGTCTCGCTTGCTTTCATCTCTCCAGGTAATCCTAGGCAGCCTCGATGATGTTGAGATCAGGGGTCTGTTGAGGCCATGCTATCTGAAATCATATTTTTTAGGGCACCTATGACTTTTGCACAGTATTGTGTTTTACACCTTGGTCCCTGAGGAATGTTGTTTCATTTAACTGTATACATGTGTATGGTTGAATGAAAATAAACTTGCACTCTAACTTGAAGTTAAAAATAGCATTAGATTAAAAGAAAAGATGAATAATGTTGTCAGGAAGAGCAGGCAGACCAGTGTAAAACTTAGAACAGAACTCTTCAGTAGAAACCTCACCTTGGGCACAAGAAACTTCAGGAAAACCTGTCCAATAATGATCCCTAGAGTATGTGGCTGGGCATCAAGGACATTACTGAGTATGCAGAGAGAAACAGCATTGACTGTATCAGTGATGCCTCCCTGCCTGACTCTCTAAACAACCTTAATGTATTCTTTGAGGCCTGCAACACAATGGGAGTCACAGGAGCCACGTCTCTCCCAGGTGAGCAGCCACTGTCTGCAACAGCAGCAGACATGAGGACTCTGCAGAAGGTCAACCCCCACAAGGCAGACAAGCCTGACAACACCCCCCCCCCCCCAGGCTGGGTACTCAGGGAGTGTGCACACCAGCTCACTGACACCTTCATGGACATCTTCCACACATCAGCCATTCAGGGTGCTGAACCCACGAGCTTCAAATCGGCCACCATCATCCCTGCACCAAAGAACGCTACGCCGTCAGAACTAAATTACTACTGTCCAGTGGCACTGATGCCAATTATCATCAAGTGCTTTAAATGGCTGATAATGTCACATATCGCAAATCCATCCCTGCCACACTGGATACTCACCAATATGCTTACCGACTGAACTGTTCTACGGCAGATGCAATAGCATCTGTCATGCGCCTGGCTCTGACACACTTCGAAAGCAAGGACACTTATGTCAGAATGCTGTTTCCCAATTTCAGATCAATATTCAGCATTATTGTCCTACAGGCATTCATGAACAAACTTCTGCTCCTCGCCCAAAATACACCACTGTGCAACTGGGCGACGCACTTCCTAATCAGCAGACCTCACATAGTCACGATGCTCAACCGCTCCTCCCTCCCCATAATTCTCACCATGTGTGCCACCCCCCCCCGCCCCCAGGGCTGAGCCCTGAGCCCACTGCTGTACGCTCTGCTCACACCGGACACCAAACACCCAAGTAATCACTTTGACAAGTTTGCCGATGACACAACTGTGTCGGGGCTCATCACCAACAATGATGACACGGCCTACAGAAAGGAGGTGGAAGAGCTCAGGGCCTGGTGATGGGCAAATAGCCTCTTCCTCAATGTCAACAAGACCAAGCGGTTGGTGATTGACTTCAGAAGAAGTCACACCGCACACAGCCCTCTTTGCTTTGGCATCACAGCAGTGAAAACTCATGGAAGTGTACTCAGACTGTCATGGTCCCAGAACACATTTTGCACAATCAGAAAAGCTCACCAACACCTCTACATTCTGAAGGTGCTGAAGAGAGCTGGACTAAGTACATCTATACTCATGTCATTCCCCAAATGCACAGTAGAGAGCATCCTAACACGCTGCATCACTGTATGGCGGAGAGGAAAGCTCGACAAAGGTTAGTCAAAATTGCCCAACACATCACAGGCACCAGCCTACGCACCACCAATGATCCCTCTAATTTGTAATGACCAGAGCGCGCAAAAATATTGTGCTGTGAGGCTTTTTTGCCCAGTGACAACAACATTTGCGCACTGAATTTTATATACAGAGGTATTAATTTTTTACAGCTAGCAAAACCCTGTCAATAAGAACTTTAATCTGCTCTGGGTTTGGTCATTTCCTCTCTTGTTCAACTGCACTCTCACAGATGTGCAGCCCTTGCTGTAGAGGGACCGCAGAAGAACCAGACTGATTACTAAAGTGTTGGATTTGTCATATCCATCATCATCATTACGTGCCATGTCATATTACGTGGGCGATCATGGTGTTCCCACAATCTTGATTATTCATAGCAAATGTTTCGACAGAAGTATTTTTCCCATTGCCACTTTTGAGCAGTGTGCTTCAAGACAGGTGACCTCAGCCATCGTCAATACTCTTCAGAGATTGTCTACCTGGTTGTCAGTGGTCGCATAACCAGGACTTGTGATATGCACTGACTGCTCATACGACCATCCACCATCTGCTCCAATGGCTTCATGTGAACCTGATCGGGGTGGGGCTTTGTGGAGGGGGGGTGCTAAACAAGTGTTACACCTTGCCCAAGGGTGACCTGCAGGCTAGTGGAGGGAGGGGGCACCAAAGGAAAGTTCAAGTTAATGTGGATTCCTTGTAGATTGATACAGGAGAAATTATTGGAGGTTAAGGAAATAACCTTTAAGTTAAACAAACTTTGTGGATATGATTTATGGATAGGTTTGTAGATGTTAAAATATCAAGAGAAATGGACTTAGTGCAATAAAGTGTCACTGGGATAAGGGATCAACCGTGATCTTCTTCACTGATGAAATAGGCACGAGGGAATGTTTGACCTACCTCATTCCTCTTTTTTAAAGATCATAGTTTAAAGTAAATTTATTATTAAAGTACATATATATCACCAGATACAACCTTGAGATTCATTTTTTTCCAAGCATTTACAAGTAAAATAAGAAATACAATAGATTTTATAAAAAAATTACTTAAACAAAGACCGACAAACAACGAATGTGCAAAAAAAGGCAAACTATGCAAATCTGTATACTACTAAAACTCTCATGCTCTGTCTGTCTGTTTGTCTGTTTGTGACCTCCAATTAGCACAAACAGTGCATTACTGCGGCACTTTTTTTTGGCTAAAACAAATTAAAATGTGCTAACTAACAGAATGCAGGCTAAGTCCAGGGTTATATATTCATATAAAATTGCTCATTCGCCAAAAATCAACAGGCTGGCTTTCACCCGAAAGCTGATTGGCCATCATGGAAAACGGGTCGCGACAGCCCGACGCATGTGCACGGCCAGCCTCAGCAGCGATGCCTACCAGAGCAAAAGGGCAGGACAGCTCTATTTCGAGGGGTCACATTCTGCTAATCACCATCAGCATGTGCAGGATTGGGACAGATCTAACTGCCACTCATCAATAAGAGATAATTAAATCTTATTGTAATGATGTACTTCGAGACACCTATAAAACCCTTTGCTGCAGTCAAAGGACAGCGGTGACTATAGCACATCCATTTAGGAGAGCGCCAGCCACATCATCAAGAATAATTAGCATCCTTTGGTGTTAATGCTTCGTACCTTCTATCCAGCATTAGGGTTAAAAAAAAATGGTCAGCCTAATTATGCCGCGTGGAAAGGGTAGGGGACATTATGGTCAAGAGATGACGCCAAACGTCATCAGGAAGCGGCAAGGAGAGGGAGAGAACAAGAATCGGATGAGGCCAGGGCCACGCATCTCCAGGATCAGAGACAAACAACAAACAGCAGAAGAGATGAAGAGACGGGGGAATGAAAGGACTTGCACGTCTCCAGAATGACAACAAAAGACACAAGGGTGGCAGTTAAACGAGGAGGAGCTATATTTGCTTTGTTACGTGCCGTTCTTCTTTAATAAACTGAGATTTTCTGCTTCAGTTTCCAAAGCAAAGCGATACCAATAGCATTCAGGAAAATTTAATATTCATTCTGGTCACATCAGACTGCACTACCCTTCTCTCAAAGGGTGCCCCAACGGGCCACCCCGTTGTCTAGTATAAAATAATACTGAGAACATTTAACCATATAACCATATAACAATTACAGAATGGAAGCAGGCCATCTCGGCCCTTCTAGTCTGTGCCGAACTCTTACTCTCACCTAGTCCCACTGACCTGCACTCAGCCCATAATTGTGCAAGGCATTGGTAAGGCCAAATTTGGAGTATTGTGTACAGTTCTGGTCACTGAATTATAGGAAAGATGTCAACAAAATTGAGAGAGTACAGAGAAGATTTACGAGAATGTTACGTGGGTTTCATCTCCGAGGTTACGGAGGAAGTTTGAACAAGTTGGGTCTTTATTCTTTGGAGCGTAGAAAGTTGAGGGGGGACTTAATAGAGTTATTTAAAATTATGAGGGGGATAGATAGAGTTGACGTGGATAGGCTTTTTCCATTGAGAGTGGGGGAAGGTTCAAACAAGAGGACATGAGTTGAGAGCTAAAGGGCAAAAGTTTAGGATTGTGCTAAGGAACTTATCTACAGTTTCATCTGCTTAAAATGCGCATGGTACGGTAGTGTAATAGAACATAGAGATATAGAAAACCTACAGCACAATACAGGCCCTTCAGCCCACAATGTTCTGCTGAACATGTACTTACTTAGAAATTACCTAAGGTTACCCATAGCCCTCTATTTTACTAAGCTCCATGCACCTATCCAGGAGTCTCTTAAAAGACCCTATCGTTTCTGCGCTGCCAGCAGCCCATTCCATGCACTCACCACCCTCTGTGTAAATAATTTATCCCTGACATCTCCACTGTACCTGCTTCCAAGCACCTTAAAACTGTACCCTCTCATCTTAGCCATTTCAGCCCCGGATAAAAGCCTCTGACTATACACACGATCAATGCCTCTCATCATCTTATACACCTCTCATCGTCCGCTGCTCCAAGGAGAAAAGGCCGAGTTCACTCAACCTATTCTCATAAGGCGTGCTCCCCAATCCAGGCAACATCCTTGTAAATCTCATCTGCACCCTTTCTATAGTTTTCACATCCTTCCTGTAGTGAGGTGACCAGAGCTGAGCACAGTACTCCAAGTGGGGCCTGACCAGGGTCCTATGTAGCTGTAACATTACCTCTCGGCTGTTAAACTCAGTCTCACGGTTGATGAAGGCCAATGTACCGTATGCCTTCTTAACCACAGAGTCAACCTGCGTAGCAGCCTTGAGTGTCCTGTGGACTCTGACCCCAAGATCTCTCTGATCCTCCACACTGCCAAGAGTCTTACCATTAATACTATATTCTGCCATCATATTTGAACTACCAAAATGAACCTCCTCACAGTTACCTGGGTTGAACTCCATCTGCCACTTCTCAGCCCAGTTTTGCATCCTATCAATGTCCCGCTGTAATGGTCAGCACAACACTTTACAGTACAGGCAGCCCGGGTTCAATTCCTGCCACTGCCTGTCAGGAGTCTGTACGCTCTCCCGTGACTGCGTGGGTCTCCTCCTACATCCCAAAGACCTACCAGTCAGTAAAATAATTAGTCATTGTAAATTGCCCTGTGATTTGGCTAGGGTTAAATGTGAAAGATGGTGGCGCGACGACAGTGCGCGCAGCCTCTCCGGTGATGGATATCTGTAATTTGTCAAGTAGGGGACCGTGCACAATCCTGATTTGATGGAGACAGACGTGAGAGCATCTGGAAAACTACTGAAATGTCTGCTTTGCTACCGCTGCTACTGTGTGGCAACCAGAATCTCTGGAGCTGAAGACCTCAAAATCCTCGGCTTTGCGTGTTTCAGCGGCCGGGGAGAGGTCGAAGGCGCTCGGGAGGCTGTATCAGAGAGGCTGCTCGGAAGCTCGGAGTTTTCGGACAGATGGACTCAGGGTCGACTGTGGTCAGCTACTTCCAAGGTTTCGGCAAATTGGCGGTGCCTGGAGGTTTATGGCAGGGAGTTTCTCCCTTTTGCTGCCGCTATTGGGGACTCGGGAGTCGATCGACTCGGGGACTTTGAGTATTTTTTTTACTGTGCCTATGGACTGTTCTTCATCAAATTACGGTATTGCTTTGCACTGTTGTAACTATATGTTATAATTATGTGGTTCTGTCAGTGTTAGTCTTTGTTTTGTCCTGTTTTCTGTGATATCACTCTGGAGAAACATTGTATCATTTCTTAATGCATGTATGCATTTCTAAATGACAATAAAAGAGGACTGAGTGTTCTCATAATCTAATCTAATTGGGGGTTGCTGGGTGCTCTACAGCAAAGGGAATTGTGAAGGATGATTTCTACTCTCCTCCAGCCTCAAGGTACCCTGGCAGCTGCAGCTCCATGCCATCCTTCAACCAAATACTATTCATTTGTTCTCTTACGTTTGATAGACAGCTTGCCAAATTTGCCCACATATTTCAGGAAGAGCACTTTACAAGTGGTCCCTTTAAATTTCCTGGAGTTATTCTAGCTACCAGAAGCAAAAACAGAACACTTTTCTGCAGAAATATAAACAAAAAGCCTAACAGATGAATAAAACTATCAAAATTAAAATCAGGTAAGTTACCTTTAATTTACAACAGAATCTGCCAGTTTCTACTGCATATGTCCATAGGCTTCTTGGCTGGTTTAGGAAGCATTAGTGACTCACGTGAAATTGGCTTTTGTCTCATAATCCCATTATACAGAACTCTTTTTGTAGAAGCATTGTAAAGCCCCCATCTGTTTGCAATACAAGTGCTGACTACTAAATAAAAGCCTACTTAAAAATTTTCAATGCAAGGGTTCCAGTGGAGTTACTTTGATTCTGCTAATATTAAGAATCATGCTGGAAGATACAAAATCACCAGCAGGCATAATTCAAAAGGGTACCTACAGATTTGGAGATTAGATCACACAATACTGAATCATTTGAACACAGGGAAAAATACTGCAGAGTTTTCTGATATAAACTTGTTCCACCTAAATTAAAGCTTCAATAATAAGAATAAAGCAATATTCATAAATTTTACGCAAAACAGGATTCTAAAATGGCATTGTGCTAATGACATAATTTTGAAAGCATTATATTGCAAAATTTGAAATTAGACAAAATCTAATATTTTTTCAATTACATTATGAGAATTTGTCAAAGTCTGTTAGCCATCTCCATATAATTCCATTCTGGCAGGAATGAATATTAGCCAATATCTATTAAAAACATGATTAGAGAAGCCATTTATTTCCTTGTCAAGTATTTTTATACTCAGCTATTAAAAACATTATATTAATAAAAGGAATGGATAAGACTTGGTCTCGCGGGTATTTCTAAAATAAAGCCTATTTCCTACAAAAATGTGCTTTAATTTCTCTTACTTTCATATGATATTACATCATTTATTATATTGTATGAAGATTTATTTTTGAAGAAAAATGGAGATATAATTGGGCAATGTCAGGAAGTATAAAATAGACTGTGGAATAAGGGCTTACAGTGAAACGAATATGACAAAGGAACCACATTAAGAAGTTCACACAGACCGAAATACCTTTGGCTAGATAGTCTTCACCTCTGGAGTGCAGAGGCTAAAGCAGTGCTGCACAGGGAATCAAGTCTTGTATCTTATTGTGCCAACAGAGTCCAGTTTTCCATTGTACTTCTCATGCACCAGCATATATTTTAATTGTGATGTGCTCCATGCTCTCTGTTTACAGCATAATAAACACTTCATAGCAAATCACTACTGTGCACCTGGGAAAATATTCACCATAAGATATGGGAGCAGAATTGAGTCTGCTTTGCTATTCCAGCATCCCTGATTTATTTTCCCTCTCAACCCCATTCAGGTGCTCTTTCCTCTTAATCTTTGACACCCTTACTAATCAAGAACCTATCAACCTCCACTTTAAATATACTCAAAGACTTGGCCTCCACAGCTGACTGTGGCAAAGAATTACACAGGTTCATCACTCTCGAGCTAAAGAAATTCCTCCTCATCTCTGTTCTAAGGAACATTCCTGCTTTCAGAGGCTGTGCCCTCTGGTCTTAAACTTTCCCCGTGATAGGAAACATCCTCTCCACATCCACTCTGTCTTGGCCTTTTAATATTCAATAGGTTTCAATGAGACCACCTCGCTTTCTTCTAAACTCTAACCAAATACTCCTCATATGTTAGCCTTTTCATTCCCAGGATCATTCTTGTGAACCTCATCTGGAACTTCTCCAAATGCTAGATCTTATCAGTGAGAAGACAGAACACTGCCCACACCCTCTGCGTGCTCTCCACCCTCACACTCCAGGAGCCAGGGAGAATTCTGATACCAGGAGCAACTGTAGAAGCCAACAGGATCATCTCTGTCCTGAATGCAGGCATAGGGCTGGGTCAGGGAGCAGTGTATGGATAAATTCTGATTCAAGGAGATATGGCTTGGGGCTGAGCATTTCAGTTTTGAGGAAAGAGGTTTCCTGCATCTGCAGAATCTTTTGTATTTACCTCTTCAGTTCTGAAAGGTGACCTCATCGCCAAAGCACTCTATTGCAAGAATCTGTCCATATATTTCTGCTTTCAGGTGGCTTCTGTAAAGGAGATTTCATAATGAAAAGAAATCACCTTGTTGGCTCAGCTGCATTACTATGAATGAAGCCCCTAATACTTAACAAACAATAAAGAACAGATAATATCCCGCTCTAAATGCTAATCGCAAAGGTTTTTATAATGCACAAGAACACCCAATGAAAATATAGAACAAATCTAATTACTTAGAGAAGGTTACTTTGACGTATTGGTTAAGAAATTTTAATGTATTAATATGTAGGTTTGCCTGCAGGTATAGCCAATGAGCACATTTGAATCTGTTGTCATCCCAAAGCCGGGCTGTGGGGGGAAGTCATATTGAAACCTACCCTACATTGAAGGGCCTAGACAGAGTGGATGTGAAGAGGATGTTTCCTATAGTGAGGGAGTCTACGACTGGGGCAACAGCCTCAGAATGGATGGCTGTACATTTAGAACAGAGATGAGGAGGAATTTCTTTAGCCAGATTGTGCTGAGTCTGTGGAATTCATTGTTATGGTTGGATGTGAAGGCTAAGTCATTTGGTATATTTAAAGCTGAGGTTGATAGGTTCTTGATTAGTCAGGGCATCAAAGGTTATGAGGAGAATGTCGGAAAAAGGGGTTCAAAGGAATAATAAATCAGCTATGATGAAATGATGGAGCAGAATTGATGGCCGAATGCTCTAATTCTGCTCCTATGTTTTATGGTCTTATAGGCATTGTGATTTATTGCTGATTGAGAGCATTTCGGGAGAGTTCCATCAAGGCATGGCCAATTCAGATTTGGGGAATAATTGCAGAAAGAGTCGATGAGGTGCTAGTTTGCTGTTTATTCATTGACTGTGTCATCAAGTGAGTAAGACAGACTATGATTTCAAAGGTCAAAGTTCGAATTTAATGTCAGAGAAATGTCTACAATATACATCCTGTAATGCTTTTTCTTCGCAAGCATCCACGAAAACAGAGAAATGCCCCAAAGAATGAATGACAGTTAAACATGAGAACCCCAAAGTGCCCCCCCAGTTTCACCCCCCCCCCACATGTAAGCGGCAGCAAGCAACGATCCCCCCCTCCCCTACCAGCAAAAAAAAGCGCATCGGTACTGTCACCAAGCCCAAGCATCTGCTGAGCAATAGCAAAGACACAGGCCAATGTTACTCCAAAGGCTTTGTATTTCATCCAACATTCGACAACCCACAGGTTCTCTCTCTCCCTGGCAAGGGAGAGGGAGGTGTCCCCCATTTTCACAGCGAGCAGGAGACGTAACGATCTTAGAAGTCTGTTCCATTGCTTTTTTTGAGCTCTGTGTCCGAAGATTGCAAAGACCTCGGGTCTTCGGGCCCACAGCAAAGATTTTCCGGCCTCCCCGACGGCACAGGAGTCTCCTGCCATGACACTGACTATCGATCTGCCAGTCTCCAGAGCCCCGAGATCTTCAGCTTCCGAACACGATCGAGACTCTCAGGCCAAACCCTTGGCATGTCAAGTAATGGCCAGACGTGGAACCCTGAGAACGGGTCCCATTCCTGCAAAGAACCGAAGCCTGCATGTAACTCCAGGTCAGGGTCTTCAAAAGAACCTGGAAAGAGAAAAATAAAGATATTAAAGGTGGAAGTAGAGCAGTTTCCAAAGAAGCAAGCAAAGGAGTTGCCATTAGGTGCCATCATTCCTCCTAAGCTCCGCCTTCTGGATTTTGGATAAAATGTAACTTTAGTACGCCTTAGATGGAACTAAGCTGCTTTTGGCTGACTTCAAAGATTCAAAGTACATTTATCATCAATTTATATATACAGTATACAACCCTGAGATTCGTTGTCCTGCAGGCAGATATGAAACAAAGAAATACTATGGAATCTGTTCAAAGAAAACATTGAACATACAACACATGAAAAAAGTACAAATCACACAAACAGCAAAAACTGAGCAAATAACACAAAGACTATTAAACATCAAACTGCAGAGTTGTTGAAACGGCCTAGAGGTGTTCAGTTTAGTTCAATTCAGTTCAATTCAGTCATTTGCTGATAGCAGGCTGCAGAGTCAGTCTATGCCAAAACACCTTGATCAAATCTACTTACTATCCAATGTAGTAGCAGCACAGAATTGTTGTGCAATCTGTCTATAAAGTTCATTCCATCATTTGCATGGTGCGGATAAAGAGGAGAATAGATGCTGAGGGCTAAAAACCATGAGTCTGCCAGCAAGTTTATTTGGTGCCCCATTTAAATGGTCATTGATCTGAAACAGTAATGCTGTTGGCCTATAGATGATGTGTGTTTTCACCATTCCTGTTTTAATTTGGAATTCCAGTATTGTCTATTTTATGTTCTTGTTTTTTGATTGTTATTCCATGAGCAGTTCTTTGAGACATCTTGCTGATGACAGAATTTATGCTCAGGTCCACAAGATAAACTGTGGGGCATTGGGCTCCTTGAGATTGGCTGTTTAAGCTAACAGAGAGGTCTAAATTTAGAATCAATGGATGGACTTGAGCAGGCGATGAGAACGTAGTGCTGTGGGAGAAGGTTACAATCTATATATCTCCTCCCAATACCTTCATCTGGTGCTCCCCTTCTTCCCTTTGTCCCACGGTCGACTCTCCTCTCCTGTCAAATTCCTACATCTTCAGCCCTATGCCTCTTCCACTAATCACCTTTCAGCCTTTTACTCTGCCACCCCCAACCCACCCATCTTCCCGCTTACCTGGTTTCACCTGTCACCTGCCAGCCTGTACTCCTTCCCCTCTCTCCACCTTGTTGGTCTTGCTTGCTTCTTTCACCTCACTTTCCACTCCCAATGAAGGGTCTTGACCCAATATATTGACTCTTTCTTATCCTCCATAGTTGCTGCCTGATCTGTGGAGTTCTTCCAGCATTTTGTGTGTATTACACTGGATTTCCACCATCTGCTGAATTGCTTCTGTTTATGAGCTGCTTCTCTGATTGGAATACTGTACTTTAAGAATAGGTTTTCAGTTGACTGAGGAGGAAGCCTTCGACGGTCAGAACTGACCATGGATATTGTGTACTAGCTGTCCAGATATGCCAGGGCAGTACGATATGGAAAGCAAGTTGTTGCAGATGTAGCAAGCTCCCCCTCTCCAAGCACCTGTTGAACCCAAAGGAACGGCAAAGACCAATCAGTTTGGTACCAGGAGCATCACAAGGGTTGCCAGTCAGCATTGAACTCAAAGTAGGACTGCCTTAGGGACTCCAGTTCCGGATTTTTCCCTCAGGGTTTACTCCCAAAGCCTTTCCCATAAGTCTGTATAGCTACAAGGCGCAGAAGTTTGAGATCAGAGTTTTCCTTCTCCTAGATGAGCTGCCAACCACAGCTGATGAGCTCCATCTGCCTGAAGCGATTGGTTTTAAGGTGCCTGTACTTTATACTTTATACTTTATTGTCACCAAACAATTGGTACTAGAACGTACAGTCATCACAGCAATATTTGATTCTGCGCTTCACAATCCCTGGATTAATATTAAATATTAAAAATAGTTAAAGTTCGTAAATATTAAAAATTTAAGTTATAAATCATAAATAGAAAATAGAAAAATGGGAAGTAAGGTAGTGCAAAAAAATCGAGAGGCAGGTCCGGATATTTGGAAGGTACGGCCCAGATCCGGGTCAGGATCCGTTCAGCAGTCTTATCACAGTTGGAAAGAAGCTGTTCCCAAATCTGGCCGTACAAGTCTTCAAGCTCCTGAGCCTTCTCCCGGAGGGAAGAGGGACGAAAGGTGTGTTGGCTGGGTGGGTCGTGTCCTTGATCATCCTGGCAGCACTGCTCCGACAGCGTGCGGTGTAAAGTGAGTCCACGGATGGAAGATTGGTTTGTGTGATGTGCTGTGCCGTGTTCACAATTTTTTGTAGCTTCTTTCGGTCTTGGACAGGACAACTTCCATGCGTAACCTGTCTTTGCCACTTCTCCTGTCAGTAGAAACGATTCTGCCAGGAGCTGGACTTGGTTATCAGAGGCTATTAGAGGCACATACCATTGGGAGCATTTAATAGGTAGTGGGAGCTTGTCCCCATTACTAGCCCCGGCTATAACAACCTTAAGGAACCTTAAGGCTGGCTGAAGGGGGTGGAATAAACTGGAAGAGAGATTTAATATAGCCGCAGGAATGGAATATTCTGGAAGAAGGGTGCAAACTGATTATAGAACTAGGAGAGTGATTTGAACTAGCTTTTGGGTCAGGAGGGATTTCATTCAGTAATGGAACTGTAGAGTTCTGGGGAAGATGTACTATGAGACTGGAATGCTGTGGGGAAATGATTTGTGAAGGCTATGGCATAGCATACTTTGGGACAGGAAATTAAACTGAGTGTAGAATTGGAAGTCTCAGAGAGAGGAATTTGAGCTAGTAAAGCCCACTGAAGAAGTCAGTTGCCAAACGTGCCTAAGTTAAGAAGCTACTTCTTATTGAATCATAGGATTTTGGTCAATATTTTGTTGGCCTTTAGCCCCATACATTTTCCAATATTTTTTCCTTATTAATATTTTCTTCCTCTGATTTTGATGAGTATCATTGCATCCATGGTTTTTTACTATTTCTAGATTATTTACTTAAAGTACAGTTGGACAATGGACAAGTACGTGGATAGGTAAAAAGTTAGAAGCTTATGGGACAAGTGTAGGCAAATGGGACAGGGGTCCTGCTGAAGGGTTTCGGCCTGAAACGTCAACTGCACTTTTTTCCATAGATGCTGCTTAGCCGGCTGTTCCTCCAGCACTTTGTGTGTCTTTCTCGGATTTCCAGCGTCTGCAGGTTCTCCCTTGTTTGCAAATGGGACCAGCTGGGATGGACATCTTGTTCAGCATTAACCATTTGGGCTGAAGGGTCTGTTTTGCTGCTATATGAATGACTCTATATGAATATCTGTGGTGAAAGTGTGTACAATATTAATTAATGCAGCTACTATTATCACATTTTCAGTTTTAATTTACCCAGTGCCCTCACCTAACAGAATATGCTTCACTTTTTGCTTTCTTCTACGTCAAATATTTGTTGAAGCTCTAAGTTTTGTCATTTTTTTAATTAATTTTCTGTCATATTTTTATTTACTATTACCTTTTCACTCATTTACTTTTACTTTTTGTCATTTTTCCTGGCAAATTTCTGTCAATTTCTCATTTCTTTGTCTTTTTTTTAAATTCTTACACAGTTTCCATTCGTTTCTATCTTGCTCATTAATCTGTACTTGCCAATATGATAAGCCTCTTTGAATCAAACTGGATCTTCAACTGCAATAGTTATTTGCAATGGAACTTCTGATAGAATCAGTTCCTAATGAATGCGTATTCTTTGCATGTGCTCTGAGAGGCAATCACTTAATCTGCATTTGCTTTCATCAAGATTCAAGGCTATTTAATGTCATTTCCAGTACACAAGTGTAAAGTAGAACAAAATAATTGTTACTCTGAATCCATGCAGCATAAACAACACAGTAAGATAAAAAAACACTATAATGAAATAACACTGTAAATATAAATACATAAGATAGCTTATAGACATAGATGATTTGTAAGTCCATAAAGTGATGCAAGCGCAGGAGTGTCTGTGTATTAAGCGACTGACAGGAAATGATAAAGTAGTAGTGGTGGGTGTTGTGCAGTTAGTGGGTGGAGGTGTTGATCAGCCTCACTGCTTGAGGGAAGTAACTATTTCTGAGTCTGGTGGTCCTGATGTGGATGCTACGTAGCCTCACGCCTGATGGGAGTGGGATGAACAGCAGTGTGGGTGGATCTTTCATGACGTTGCTGGCCCTTTTCCAGCACCTTTCTGTATATGTGTCCTTGATGGTGAGTAGGCTGTTGCCAGTAATGCACTGGGCTGTTTTGACTACCAGCTCTCTTCAGCCTCATTAGAAAGTAGAGGCATTGGTGAGCTTTCCTGATTGCATAGGATGTGTTCTGGGACCATGAGAGATTGTGCAAGATGAGCACTCCCAGGTGTTTGAAACTGCTCACAGTTTCCACTACTGTGCTGCTGATGTAAAGGTGTAAGGAGAGGTGTGAGTTGTGCAAATTCTCCTGACGTTGATAACCACCTCCTTTCCCTTTTTGACATTGAGTAAGAGGTTATTTGGCAACTCTTTGATGTAGAGGAGGCATATTGTGAACAGCCAATGCAGTAGATTAGATTAGACAAAGTGCAAGTGAGTAATTGCTTTACTTGTGTTGATTGTTTGGCTCCCTAGATGGTGGCAAAGGAAAAGGTGAAAGGACTGGAACTGTATCTCTACCGTTTGCATGGGAGTGAAGGTTGTTGGATAGGGATAGAAGAACTCAAGATGATAGGACTAGGAATAAACCATCACACTGTTCAAACCTATACTGACCTTAATTTCTCTTCTGTGACTTTCATTCAGCTCCACCTTAAGCACTTCAGATGATTATCAGCAGCTTCTGCCAGCCACTGGGTGAGAGAATTCCAGACATCTACAACCCTCTGCAAGGTGATATTTCTATATATCTCAGATTAAAATGACCAGCTCCTTATCTTGTAGTTACGTCTCCTTGTCCCAGTCTCTCTCATTGGTGAAATCACCCTGACAGCCTCTGATAGGGTCTTATTCATTTGAATAAGGTTACCCTCAACTTTTCTAAACTCCAAGGAATATCGGCCAACTGTCTATTCTCACTTGGTCAGACAACCTTCTCATCCCAGTAATCAGTCTGGTGAATCCCAATTACATTACCTCCTATTGGTGGTAGCATCCATTAGTCCTGCGAGATCATGGATCTGCACAGGGAAAGTCTAGCTTCAGTCTGTGCTGGTAGAGCAGCATCTGTTGTGGCTGTAGAGTCTCACATGGGAGTGACAGTCTCGGCTGTAGCAACTGCACTTGAAGGCACTGTACTCCAGTGTTGTCTTGGTGCTGTTTTTCCGACGAGTGCGCTTTTCTTCAGCAGCAAGCCTCAGCTTCTCTTCTCCTCTTTTTAGACCTCTGCATAGTTCCAGCCTCCAGTGAGAGCGATCGCTTACGATGTCCTCCCACCTCTCGACGTTCATGTTCAGTGACTTCATGTCTCTCTTGCAAATGTCTTTGAAACGAAGATGGGTCTGCCCTTGTGCTCTCTTGCCGGAGGCCAGTTCCCCATACAGCAGGTCTTTCGGGATCCTCCCATCTGACATGCGGTGTACGTGACCCAGCCAGCGGAGACGGTGTTGTTGGAGCAGGGTGAAGAGGCTGGGTATCTGGGCGTGGGACAGGACCTCATTGTTGGTGACTCGGTCAATCCACTTGATGTCCAGGATGGGTCTCAGGCTGCAAAGGTGGAAGGCACCAAAGTTGCAGTCTACAGGGCCTGCATCCTCAGCACACTGCTTTACGGCAGCGAGACCTGGAGCCTCTACTCCAGACAAGAGCGGTGTCTCATTGCCTCCAGTGTTACCAAATCATTATTTTTTGGTAACGGGACTGTGACTGTGCATAGAATTCCTATTGAGGTCTTGTACAATTGCAACAAAAACTTCTTACTTTTAAACTCCAACACTTCTGCAATAAAGGCAAAATGTTGTTTGCCTTCTTAGCTACTTTTTGAATCTGCTTGCTAGATCTTAGTGATCAATTCGCTAGAAGCATCTTGTCCTGAAAATCGACTCTTTATTCCTTTCCATAGATGTTGCCTGACCTGCTGAGTTCCTCCAGCATTTTGTGTGTGTGTTACACTAGAGCACATAGATTCTTCTGCTTTTCACTCACTTGCAGTAGCTCTTCATTCAGATAAATATCTGCTCTCTGATTTGTCTCACCAATGTGCGTGATCTCATATTTCTCCACAAATTCCATTTGTCAATCTTTTGCCCACTGAAACTATCTGTCTTAATGTCCTAATCACAATATGCCTGTTCGCCTACTGTCACAGCATCAGCCAATTTGGAATCCTTACATATGTTGGATCCTGTTTCTTTGGAAGTCAAGAATGAGGCTTGCGATCTCTTTATTAAAGGTTACAAGAGCAAAGGAGAGGAAGGGAGAATAAGCATGGGGAAAATGAAGAGAAAAGAGAACAGACAAAGGGGCAGGGAAAGAGGCAGATTGTACATTGTGTGGTTTTCTTATACCAGACTACTGATAACAGAAATTCCATTGATAACATTAACCAATCAGGTAGCCAGATTCAAGTAATATGATATCTGCCATTGAAGCCAAGAAGTTTCCGGAAAAACACAGCGACAACTGTAACACTGAAAAGTTCACTGAAAAATTGCCTGCATATAAGTAATCATCTAAAATATAAACAAGCATAAGAAAGTTAAACTACAAGAAGAATTATAATTCTACACCACAATCCAACACATACTGTTTTTTTCTCCGAGATCATTTATCTAAATAGTGATCAATTGTGGGCCAAGAACTGTTTCTTGCAGCTCACCACAGGTTACTTCCTTCCTGTCTGAAAAGGGCTTATTTCTTCCGGTTGAACACACACAAAATGCTGGAGAAACTCAGCAGGTCAGGCAGAATCGATTGAGAGGAATGAACAGTTGATATTTGGGCTGATTCCCTTCCTCGGGGCTGTACAGGAAGAGGGCAGAAGCTAGAATAAGATGGTAGGGGAAAGAGAGGAATGCAAGCTGGCAGGTGTTAGGTTAGACTAGGTGAGGGGAAAGATAAGTGGGTGGGGAGGGGGATGAAGTGAGGAGCTGGGAGTCGATAGGTGGAAAAGATTAAAATCTGAAGAAGAAGGAATCTGATCGGAGAGGAGAGTCGGACCATAGGAGAAAGGGAAGAAGGTGGGACATCAGAGGGAGGTGGGAAGAGAAAGGGTGAGAAGGGAGACAGAATTGGGGATGTAGCAAAAATAGAGAAGGGTGAGGGGTGAGAAATCACTGGAAGTTATCTTCCAACTCTCTATTTTCGATGAAGACATCCAGTTTTCATTTCCTTTTAATGCAATTCTTCCAACTCCAGGGGCTTTTATTTTAAGTACCAGCCTCCTGTGTGGTGTCCTGTCCAATGTTTGTACAAACTGTAAACACACTAAATTGCTGGTTCCCCTCTATCAAATTACCCTTAAAGAAATCAAGCGAAAATTTCAAATCAGATTTATCACGCATAAAGCCATGTTGATTGGGTTTAATTGCATTCAGCTTTGTTAAATGGTGAGCTATTTCCTCTTTGGTTAATGACCCGAACATCTTGACAACAATAGCTTGTATTTCTTACCCTCCTCCACCTTCTCACTCAAACTTATTCCCCTCCTGCCTTTCCAGTCCTGATGAAGGGTCTTGGCCTGAAATGTTGACTGTTTGTTCCCTTCCATAGATGCTGCCTGGCCTGTTGTGTTCCCTCAGCACTTAGTTTGCAATACTCAAGATTTCCAGCATCTGCAGAAACTCTATTGAGCTAATTGTTCTTTGATTATGGACTTTGGCATCATACTAGTAATAACTATTAAAGCAACTGGACTCTAGATCTACTTCTTTTGGATTTCTCCTGTTTTTGAAGAATGGAGTCACATGGACTGTTTTCCAATCTTCTGGTACCTTCATGGATCTGAACAAGTTATGAAACATTTAAATCAATGTGTGTCTTTGTAGCCACTTTCTTTAAAACATTAGCAATGTAGTTCAGGGGTCCCCAACCTTTTTTGCACCGCGGACCAGTTTAATATTGACAATATTCTTGCGGACCGGCGGACCGGGGGCGGGGGGGGGGTGGTGTGTTCAAGTAGGGTTAAACTCACCTCAACATGTCTTTTACAGTTAGGGTTGCCAACTTTCTCACTCACAAATAGGGGACAAAAGTAGCAGTCAAATCCCGGGACACTTGTGTTTACCCCAGGAAAGACTACTATGACCATGAAGCCTTGTGCGGGCACCTGTGTGTTCATGCGTGAGTGATGTGCGCATTCACGTATGTGCCGATTTTTTTACACAAATCGGTTTTGGCTTAATCATCCCGACTATAGCGTACATACATTACTTCTACGTTATGTAGGCTGAGTATTTATCATATCATTCCCGCTTTTACTATATGTTAGTGTTATTTTAGGTTTTATGTGTTATTTGGTATGATTTTGTAGGTTATTTTTTGAACACTCAAAAATTTTTCCCATATAAATTAATGGTAGTTGCTTCTTCGCCTTACGCCACTTCTGCACGAAAGGTTTCATAGGAACACTCTACCTTAGCAGGGGAAATATGGGACAAGGATGGTCCCGTATGGGACAAGGATGGTCCCATATGGGACAAACCAATTTAGCCCAATATATGGGATGTCCCGGCAAATATGGGACAGTTGGCAACCCAATGTTCGAGTTCAACAGTGTGTGACAAGGAATGAGGAAAGGTGCAGCAGACTCATATTGTTTCCTCGCGGCCCGGTAGCACATTCTTTGCAGCCCTGCGGCTGGGGACCACTGATGTAGTTCATCATGTCCTTGACACATTGGCCTTTACTCCTTGTGTTCCTCCAATACTTTTTCCCTTGCAACAGGGAATTTTGTATGTTCTGCCATTATGTTTTAAATTAGGCTGTTTGGTATCTTTGGGATAGTAGAATTGTTTTCCATAGTGAAGACGTGCAAAGAGTAAACAGTTGACATGTCAGGCCGGGACCCTTCTTCAAGACTAGAAAGGTCCAATTCCAGTCCTGAAGAAGGGTCTCAGCCCAAAATGTTGACTGTTTGTTCATTTTCATAGTGCTGCCTGATCTGCTGAGATCCTCCAGCATTTTGTGTGTGTTGCTTTGTATTTCCAGCATCTGCAGATTTTCTTGTGTTTTTATTCAACATTGTTTGCCATTTCCTTATTTACTGTTATTAATATATCAGCCTTGTTCCCTAAAGTCTCCGCATATACCTTAATCACACTCTTCCTATTTGTGTACCTATAGAAATGATCACTGTTCTTATGCTACATACAAATTTTCTCTCAACATTAGTTTTCACCCTTCTTAAAAGCTTTTTTTGTCTTCTGTGCATGGACCCTAAAAAAACTTTCCAAGTCCTCTGACCTTCTGCTGGCCCTCTCTACCACAGTTTTACAGTTAATATTATCTTTTACCTCCTTTGTCATCCAAGGACTATACGTCTTTCTCAAAAAATCACCTTTCTTCATTGGGTGAGGACTACACACCAGCAGCTTGGAGAACAGATCGTGAAGTGAGTGCTTCCTGCAAAATGAAGAAAAGAGAGAAGAGGAGAAGATGGAAGTCATGGTGGGGTCATGTTGGAGTTGGCAGACGTTATGAAGAATGCAAAGGCAAACACAAGGGGTTTCTCTCTCTTTGTTCTGTCCAATGGGAATAATGCCATTAGACCATAAGAAATAGGAGCAGATCTAAGCCATCCGACCCATCAAGTCTGCTCCTCCATTCAGTCATGGCTGATTTATTTTCCTTCTGAACTTCGTTCTCCTGCCTTCACCCATTAACCTTTGACACTCTAACTAATTAAGCACCTATAAACTTTTGCTTTAACTATATCCAATGACTTGACTTCTACAATTGTCTGTGCCAATTAATTCCATAGATTCACCACACTCTGCGTAATGAAATTCCTTTTCATCTCTGTTCTAAAAGGATGCCCTTCTATTCTGACGCTATGCCCCGTGGTCCTTGACCCTCCGTCTACTGGGCTCACCTAAAAATTGGGCTCAGAATTGAACCACAGTAAAATCTAAGAAAAATCATTCTTTTTCATATGCACTTTAGCCAGTTGGCAACTCATAACATTATATTGAACCTTCTTAGGCCAATTTAAATTATTTATTCTATATTAAAGTTAAAACTTTCTAATACTTATTATATCACCTTTGTTTTTAGCCTTCTTTATTCTTTGGTTGCTGCTATGGTTGGTATAAACCACTCCTAATGTGGATTTTGCTCTTTAACTCTTCAATCTATTCTTATTTGCTTCCTAATTCTCTGAACATCAGTTCATTCTCCCTTCTTTCTCCAAGGGTGTGCCCTTGAATTCAGGATGACTTGTTTCCATTCTGTTTCCGCATGTCCCAAGTTGTCTGTTGAGGCCAATGTGGGAATTGAAATTGGAATTGGTTTATTCTTGTCACATGTACTGAGGTACAGTGAAAAACTTGTTTAGAAATACTGTTCATACAGAGCAAATCATTACACAGTAAATGCAAAGTAAAACAATAGCAATGCAGACTGAAGTATAACAGCTGCAGAAAAGGTTTAGTGCAGGTGGAAAATAAGATGCAAGATGACAAATTCTTCCACAGTTGGGGAGGAAATTTTTAGCTAGGCAGGTTGAGTGGATGGACTGGGAGGTTTCTGCTACTTACCATTTGAATGCTTCCATTTAAAAATCTAGAGCAGATTTCCCAAACTGGGGTCCACGGGCCCCTTGCTTAATGGCCTTGGTCCATGGCATGACAATGGTTGGGGACGCCTGATCTGGAGCCTTTTTCAACACACCTCCACTCTGAGCAGCCCACAGGCTGAGGCTTCCCATGAGTCAAGGAGGATGTTATACTTTGCAAAGGATGTTATATACTGCAAAATTAGCAGCATGCATCTTCAGCAAGTTAGTGAGCAGGAATTTTGTTTTTTGAGCTGAAATATGCTGAAGCAAGCCAAACTAACATCAGACACTGATAAATGCCATCCTGTTCTAGTTCTGACCCATTGAGTAGTGGAGTATATTCTTTGTAAGATAATACAATGAAGAAAATACAACTATGAATAAAAAAACAATCACAATGGCTCTACCTAAAATGTAGGAAATGGTTAAAAGCTTTAAAAAATCTTAATAAAATTATTAACCACTATACTTTGACAAAAATAACGACATGGCTCCATCATTTACACAGGGTATGCCAGAAAACAAAAGCCCCACAGAACGGATTACAGTTATAACTGCAGAGGGCATTGCAGTGAAGATAAACAAAAATCTTTGAAGCACTAAAGAGTCATAAAACACAGAGCCATCATAATTATTACATCTTCTGAGTAGCCCATTGGGCAGATGTTTTTTTTTGGTGGATGCACTGTTGGGTGGCTGCTGAACACATGGGCATGTGCAGAATTTTGATTGAATGTAATTACAGCACAACAGATAACTCTGAATGACTACAAAGGGAAGTCTGGCTGCCTTCGACTGCTACAGATGCTGAAAGAAACAATGAATGTAGTTAAGCTTGCCAGTGTTTCTTAATATACTAACAGAGAGAAATTTTGTTCAGGAAGACCGAGTAAGTGACACTATTTAAAAGCAGGATGTAGGAGGTACACCTTGCCTCTCCAGGCTAGATGGAAGAACATTATGTGGGGTCTCTGGTGCACCAAGATTCAGATTCAGATTGATCATATTTACATGCGTTGTTGGCGTTAACAACCAACACGCATGAGGATTACTCTTTTCCATAGATGCTGAGTTCCTCTAGCATTTTGTGTGTGTTGCTTTGGATTTCCAGCATCTGCAGATTCTCTCCTGTTTGTGACACAAGGATGTGCTGGGAGCCGCCCGCAAGTGTTGGCACACATTCCGGCACCAACATTTCATGCCCACCTTGTTCAGAGACGAGCACAGAACACAACAGCAAAGCAAGCCCTTTTCCTCCCTATCACCCACCCATCGTCATACACACACAACCATCCGAACCCAGGACAGGCCATCTCCTGTCTCTAGTCTTCAGTGGACTAGGACTTGCAGACATTAGGCCTTCAGCTTCCACAGCAGACTCACAGAGATTCACCGACTGGGGGTTCCGGCCATCAGGCCTTCACCTCCAGACTACTGAGTGACCTTCAAGCTTCAACAACAAATGAGGACCTGGATGAGGGCCCAAACTCCAGGCCTCAAACTCCAGTCTCGCGATGATGGAACCCTGAAAACTAGTCCTCAAGCCCACGTACCTGGGGCCATCGCGCCTCGTGCCTGTTTCCCACAGGAAACTCTGCCGTTGATTCACTGACCTGGAGTGAGGGGGCCATCAGCCTTCATCTTTGTTGCTCTGCTGACCGGACACCCAACCACGAATGTCCTTCTTCTCTCTTCCTAATACAGATTTTCTGATCCCTCATTAACTCCCATGCTGAGGCCTGATTCAGTGACCTCCAATGTGGTACAGTATCAACCATAATAAATTATGATCCATTTGTCAATGGTGACATCATTCCCAATGGCATTCATTCATGCCAAAACAAGCCAAAATCTCCTGATCATTATAGGGCCAGACATTTCACTCCCTACATCCACAATCCAATTCAAATCTGGCATTACATTTCTGGGAAGGAGTACCAGTGTATATCTCTATAATACCACTTACAAGCTATTTCAGTGGCCACTTTATTAGGTACACCTGTACACCTGGTTGATAATGCAAATATTTAATCAGTCAATCATGTGGTGGCAACTCAATGCATAATTACATGCAGATATAATCAAGAGATTTAGTTGTTGTTCAGATCAAACATCAGAGTGGGGAAGGAATATGATCTAAATGACTTTATAATGGAATGATTTTTAGTGCCCGACAGGGTGGTTTGAGTACCTCAGAGACTGCTGATCTCCTGGGATTTTCACGCACGACAGTCTCCGGAGTTTTATAGAGAACGGTGTGCAAAACAATAAACAGTGAGCAGCAGTTCTGTGGGTGAAAACACCTTGTTAATGAGAGAGGTCAGAAGAGAATGGCCAGACTAGTTCAAGCTGACAGGAAAGCGACAGTAATCAAATAATCATGTGTTACAATAGAGATGCAGAAGAGCATCTCTGAATGCACAACATGTTGAACCTTAAAGTGGATGGGACACAGCAGCAAAAGACTATGAACGTACACTCAGTGGCCACTTTATTTGTTACAGGAAGCAATTAAGGTAACACAAGAACTAATTATAAATGTTTGGCTGAAGCATAAATTTCACATTCACTTGCCCAAGCTTTAATTGCCTTTGAACAAGTGGGGATTCTTGATGGTTTGAAAAACAAAACTTTAATTTCTGTCTTATTCTAATCTCCCTTTCCATTCTTTGTTATTTAATAGGTTATATGCATAAAGATAATTTTAATGTTTGCAGTCAGTGTCATTATCAGGCTCTCCTTTCAGCTATTATCAGAGTCAAAAAGGGGAAACCTTGTCAGCATCAACAATATTGATTAGCCTGAAGCTCTGAATTATAGTGGCCCAAGTTTTTTACCCATAAAAATCATCGTAATGACTCTAGTGGTTTGTTTCTAGCTCCAGGTTCTCACATCTGCAGTCTTGCTTATGTCTCCAATCTTCTTTATAGTTCCCGCAAAAGCTCTTTTGAAGCGGTCACGATAACTTCAAGTTATTGGAAATGTATAATGCAGATCCATGCCCATAATAGCCGAATCAAATTATTTTCATCAATACCCTTAGAGTCTTTAGAGCCGCTGTTTTCCAGAAAGCTGCATGGTAGAGTAGCAATTAGTGTAACTCCTTACAGTGCAGGCGATCAGGATTGGGGTTCAATTCCCACCCCTGTCTGTAAGGGGTTTGTATGTTCTCCCTGTGACCGTGTGGGTTTCCTTGGGTGTTCCAGTTTCCTCCCACATTCCAAAGACACGTGGTTTAGGGTTAGTAAGTTGTGGGCATGCTATGTTAGTATCTACCCTCACTCTACTCTTCCTTCTGTTCTTCACATACGTGTGGAATACCTCAATCCTCCTCCACAAGCTGTTCTCATGTCCTCTTCTAACTCTCCTAAGTCTCCTCTTAAGCTCCTTCTTGGCTACCTTATAACTCTTAAAAACTCAGTCTGATCCTTGATTCCTCAACGTTAATTATACTCCTTTTCCTCCTGATAAACTTCTCTTATCAACCAGAGTTCCTTCACCCTACCACCCCTTTCCTGCCTCAAGGGGACAAATCTAAATCCACACTTCCATTGTTTGTTTCCCTGACTACAATTGTTTCTAATTTACTCTCCCAAGTTCCTACCTAATAGCAATTATTTTCACTCCCTGAATTAAATACTTTCCCTTATCACTGCATCTTTCCCTATCACCGAAATGCTCACCCACCAAGAGATCTGTCACCTCTTTGCCAAGTACTAAATCCAGTGTGGGCCTCTCCACCAGTCATCCTGTCCACATGTTGTGTTAGGATCCTTGCTGGACACACCTGACAAATTCTTCCCCATTTAAACCTTTTGCACTGAGGAGGTGCCAATCAATATTAGGGAAGCTGATATCGCCTCTGACAACAACCCTGTTGCTTTTGTACCCTTTCCAAAATCTCTTCCTCAGTCTTTCTGTTGCTATTGAGTGGTCTATGGAATATTCCTAACAGTGTAATTGCTTCCTTCCTGTTTCTGACTTCACCCCACACTGACTCAGTAGACAATCCCTCCAGAACATCTTCCCTTTCTGCAGCTGATCCCTGGCATCTCTGATTAGCAATATCACCCCCCCACCTCTTTTACCTCCCTCTCAGTTCCTTTGAAACATAGAAACCCTGGAATATCCAGCAGCCATTCCTACCCTTGGGACAACCAAGTCTCTGTATTGGCCATAACATCATAGTTCCATGTACTGATCCATGCTCTAAGTTCATCACTCTAGTTCCTGAGTTAGAATTAGTGCTAAAATCTCTGCTACATCTGTTCCTGGTTTACTAATCTGAAGACACTTTGCTCTTACTTAATGAAGTGTTTTTAACCGGAAACAGATGCCACCTAAGCTGTATTTTCTCTCCTTATTGCTTCCATAATTTTTTATATGGGTGGTGGAGTGGAGATACATCTCTACCAAAGGAGGTGTAAGGCATTCCTTCTCTTCGGTAGCCTGCAGGTCACCCTTGGGTAAGGTGTAGCACCTGTTTAGCTCCACATGTGAAGCCGTGGGGGCAGGTGGTGCATATCATAAGTTCTGGTTATACAACCACTGGCACCAGGCAGACATTCTCAGAAGAGTATTCATAATGGCTGGGGTAACCTGTCACATAAAGGCACTGCCCGGAAGAAGACAATGGCAAACCAATTTTGAGGAAAAATTTGCCAAGAACAATCATAGTCATGGAACAACCATGACTGGCCACCTCATACAACACAGCACATAGTGAACGAATGAGTTTTCTATTAAATTTTGTTAAGATAAGATTACCTTCATTTGTCACATGTACATTGAAACATACAGTGAAATGCATTGCTTGTGTTAACAACCAATACAATCTGAGATGTGCTGGCAGTAGCCCGCAGGTGTCATCATGCTACCAGCTCTAAAATAGCATGCCCACAACTTACTAACCCTAACCCATACGTTTTTGGACTGTGGGAGGAAATCGGAGCACCCAGAGGAAGCCTACTAGGTCACGTCGGGAACATAAGCACTTCTCACAGACAGCAGAGGGAACTGAGCCCCAGTTGCTGGCATTGTAAAGCATTACACTAACTGCTACACCACCATGCCACCCCAGGAACTACATGCACTGTTATCATTGAGTTGCCCTTCTGATTCCTGCTTATCTGATCATGATCAAGTTGATGAGTCCTCCCTCATGCTGCGCACTGGTTCCAACCCTGCAAGAAATCTTCATGAATCAAATATGAAAACAGGTAATGGGGGAAAGAGACATCAAGGTTAGCATTTATAAAGAAAAAAAAAGGTTTGGCTATGATTTTTCATGTGTAAACTTGACTTTTAGCTATAAATAGATCTTGAGTCTCATAAGGGCCATCATTTCCCTTTTATCATAATAGAGGTTTATTGACCTGCTGTAATTTTCCAACATTTTTTTGGTTCTATTTCAGATGTTGGATATTTGTGGCTTTACATCTTATACTAATGCATGTATGATATTTTTATACATCTTATACAAGATATTACAAATGGTCTCTCACAAATATACTGGTTTGTCAGGAATATGTGCAGTTGTGTGTAATGGATTGTACCCAAAGGAATACAGAGCAACTATCAGAGTTCACTTGACAGAAGATCCTTACGAGGAGAAATCTAGTGGTTATGATTTTCTACTTTCTGAAAGAAGTAATGGGTCAAGTCCCAAAGAAAACTTTAAAAACTGGAATTATTGAACCTTGCAGACCATAACCTATCCTCTTCCTCAAAATCTGCCATTTATTTGTAAAAGTTCAGTCTGCTAACAATCTTCAAGTAAAAGAATATGCCATCTTAGTTTAGCATCACTGTTTTGACCAGTTAACAGCACTCTCACACACTTACAGGTTCAAGAAATGAGATCTCTGACAACTTGAGACGAATAATCTAAGTGGACAACATACACAAAATGCTGGAGGAACTCAGCAGGCCAGGCAGCATCTATGGAGAAGCGTACAGTTGGTATTTCGGGGCCAACGTCCTGCCAAAGCGTTTCGGCCCGAAATGTTGACTGTGCTCTTTCCCCTAGATGCTGCCTGGCCTGCTGAGTTCCTCCAGCATTCTGTGTGTGTTGCTCAGATTTCCAGCATCTGTGAATTTTCCCTTGTTTGTGACCTAAGTGGACAGCTCAGCAAGAGATTCTGCAGTTGCTGGAAATTCAGAGTAGCACACACAAAATGTTGGAGGAACTCAACAGGTCAGGCAATATGTATGGAATGAAATAAATAGTACTGGTCAAGAAAGATTTTGGTTCCTAACTACCTTCGGGTGTTTCGAGCCAAAACCCTTCTTCAGAACAGTTCAGTGCAGTGCTGAGGAAGCAACCTTTTACATAAGACTTTAACTTGAGGTCCTGTGTTTTCATTTGGGTGAATGCAAAAAAGAAACCTTTGCACCATGGAATCCTGCCAAATATTTATTGCTGACACGCTTCACATAAAATGTTTCTTGGTCAGTACCATAGTGACCTTTGTGAAAGTTTGGTGTCTGGACATGTGGCTGCCATGTTTTCTTCATCACTGAGGACATCTTCAAGAGCCAGTGCCTCAAGAAGGGGCATTCATCATTAAGGATTATTATTATCTGGGACATGTCCTCTTCTTATTAACACCATCAGGGAGGGGGTGCAAGAGACTGAAGGCACACACTCAATACTTTACGAACAGCTTCTTCCCCTCCATTATCCGATTTCTGAATGGAAATACACACACTCACTCGATATTTGTCTTTTGAGCGATTTATTCATTTATTTTTAGATTATGAGAACACTCAGTCCTCTTTTATTGTCATTTAGAAATGCATACATGCAGTAAGAAATGATACAATGTTTCTCTGGAGTAATATCACAGAAAACAGTACAGACCAAAGACTAACACGGACAAAACCACATTATTATAACATATATTTACAGCAGTGCAAAGCAATACCATAATTTGGTAAAGAACAGACCATAGGCACAGTAAAAAAAAAGTCTCAAAGTCCCGAGTCGATCGACTCTCAAGTCCCCGATAGCAGCAGCAAAAGGGAGAAACTCCCTGCCATAAACCTCCAGGCACCGTCAACTTGCCGATACCTTGGAAGCAGCTGACCCGAGCCGAACCTGAGTCCATCCATCCCAAAACTCCGAGCTTCCGAGCAGCCTCCCGAGCGCCTTCGACCTCTCCCCGGCCGCTGAAACACGCAAAGCCGAGGATTTTGAGGTCTTCAGCTCCAGAGATTCTGGTTGCCACACAGTAGCAGCGGTAGCAAAGCAGACATTTCAGAAGTTTTCTAGATGCACTCACGTCTGTCTCCATCAAATCAGGATTGTGCACGGTCCCCTACTTGACAAATTACAGATATCCATCACCGGAGTGGCCGCGCGCGCTGTCGCCGCACCTCTATCTCTCCCCCCTCCCGGGAGGATTTGAACGTGCGGCATTAGAAAGAGAACTGAATAAACATAACGTGCACAATAATAAATACAGTAAGCATGGGTCAGCATGGTAGCGCAGTGGTTAGCACAACGCTTTACGGTACAGGTGACCCCGGTTCAATTCCCGCTGTTGCCTGTCAGGAGTTTGACCGCATGGACTTCCTCTGGGTGCTCTGGTTTCCTACCACAGTCCAAAGATTGGTAGGTTAATTGGACATTGTAAATTGTCCCATGATTGGGCAAAGATTAAATCAGGGGATTGCTGAGCGGCGTGGCTCGAAGGGCCAGAGGGCCTATTCTGCACTGAATTTGGTTAAATAAATAGATATTTATAGTTTTGTTAGCCAAGAGTGACTCTTAGCTCTTGCACTGTACTCTGGCCACAAAACAACATTTTTCAGTGATAATAAACCTGATTCTGATTCTAAATTTTCTTAGTGATTACACTTCAGAATCAATTTATAGGCTGTAAGGTATTCAGAAATTATCTCAGGCTATGGTAGATACTTTATAGACTCAAGCGTATCTCCCACACAATATAAGGTTCTGGTCTATATATTGTTATTGGATCACTATGGCCTTCAAGCTGGCAAATTATGTCATCAACGAGGCACTAAATTTTCCTTGCTCTTGTAAATATTTTGTCATCCTTTGATTTTTATCATCCAGTTTTTATGTCTCTGTCAGGCTTTGTAGCCTATTAAATGTAGAGGGAAAATGTTTACGACCACTTTATAGGTTAAAACATCTTGATTTCATGGACAGACAGCTCCTCTTTAGATCTTAAATTTTCCCAGCTGCTGAACCTCCCAGGGCTAGACTCTGTAGTACAGAGATCACTAATAAACCTTGGTCATCTCAGATTACGGGTATCACCTTGAACCCACCGCGTCTTGCTTCTGCTGCAGAGATCCTTTGTTGATCTCTGATGTTCAGTATAGAATCTATTCTCTTTTTTTAACCTTTCATATAAAAATAAAATGAATGTAAATCAACAGGATTCTATTAAAAATAGAAAATACTGGATTTAGAGAATAGGTCAGTCAGTGAATGAAAGAAAGGTTGATATTTCAGTTAGGAACCTTTAGTGTTCATTACTGTCTTGAAATTTATTCCCATGTTACAATATATAGTTGTGTGCAGCTTTTGCACACGGTTGTAAAGATCTCTGTCCAGCCGGGGGACTGACCTCCATTGAATTCTATCTTATAATTGGAACGTGTATGAACCAGACGTGAGGAATTAAATGTGCACTTCCTACAGCAGGCACAATTGTTGGAAAGTTGGAAGTTGCATTTTGAACTTTAACCCAATGCAGTAGCAAAGCAGAATGGTGCGATTTTGTGGGGTAATCATCCCACTGCATGAAGAGCCTTTCCTAGTGCGAGTCCATATCAGGATTTGGGTACATCCTTTATCTTGTTACTTACCTGGGTAGAATACCATCAGTCGCAAACAGATGAGTTTCAACCATTCTCTCTCAGTGGGTGAAGATGTTTACCGAGAGCATGAAGTTGTCAGTTATCATTGTGATGCATTTTTCTAAGTAGCAAATGTGTGATCTTATGTTCTCAACAGGGAATTATGTTTATGAGAACTGTAGTGTGGGAAATTGAAGCTCACAGACTGTAATTTTACCACCCGTTAAGCGAATGTATTGGAAAGCATGGACAATGTCTTGCAGAGTGCTTCATGAGTACACCAGTTACCTCAAATGGAATGGAATGCTGAATGGTATGGATAATAGTTTCTGATGGTTATCTTCACTTCTAAAAGGGTGTTACCATTAAGCTTTTTGAGTGTGACAGATATTTAAATACACATCCTCCTCTGTCAAGCCATTTTAAGGAGCTGAGTTTTAATTTTAGAGCTTGGGTTCAGCCTTTTCTAAAGAGTTTGAGTTACTGCATCACCCTAACTGGATGATGTAATACTGGCAGCAGGAAAATGCGGTCACTTCAGAGGAACAGAATTCCTTACTTAAACTATTTGTTGCTCATTGCATAAATGGCATTTGAAATCTCAAGTCGTTATTGACTGAGTTACGGCACTGACTCCGTGTGCCCCCGAGTACATCTGCCTACTTCTACAAGGGCAGAACGTAAACAAGCTGCTTCGGAGAATCCAAGGAAATTGGGATCAGACTACAGAGTGGAGCTGAAATACAATATTAGTCAAATATTGAAGGACAGACTCATATGACCTACCTTGTCTTTTATTTCTAGTGTTCTTATGCCACTGAACAACCAAATTATGAATGTTCTGACTTTGGATTCAGCTTGATTCCTACAAAGGTTAGAAATGGCTGAAATCAGGACACTCAAGAGAGCACAGATGCTGGAATCCAGGGCAAAAAATTCAATTGCTGAAAGAGCTCAACAGGTCAGGTGGAGCGGAGTGGCAGCCTACCAGCTAGTGTAAGAATATTACAGTGCTGTCAACTCAGATTCAAAACCATTGCTGTCTGTAATGAGTTTGTGCACTCTTCCATGAATGAATGAGTTATTCTCGTTTCTTCTCACATTCCAAAGATGTAAGAGTTAGGGTTAGTAATTCGTGGGCACGCTACGTTGGCACCAGAAGCATGGAGACACTTGCAGGCTGCCCCAGCACATCCTCTAACTGTGTTGGCCTCTGGCGCAAATGGCGCAGTTCAGCGTATGTTTCAATGTACAGGTGACAAATAAATCTAATCTTTAAGCAGCATCAGCAGTACTCCTGATACAGGCTCTCCATCTGAAACATTGACCAACCCTTTGCCATTTAAACCACTGAGTTCTTCCAGTACTTTTTTTTTCTTGTTGAAATCAAGAACTCAACTCGTACTTAATTTAAGCCCCATCACCCCTGTTTGGGCATGGTTCACCGACAGTACCTCACCTGAGGCTTCTGTCCTGGGCCAGTCTTTCACATTGTCTCCAGATGTACAGTACTGTGGGAAAGAGCAAAGAGTTAAATAGTACCACAGAGGCAAAATTCGAAAGGGAGAAGAATGCAGGACTAAATTGCAAGGGTTAAAAAAACTATTATGGGAATCATATAGGCCTCCAGGTAGTAGCCAAGATGTGGGATTGAGATTGCAAAGGGAGCTGGAAAAGGCATGTAATAAGGGTAATGACACAATTGGAATGGGGCCTTCAATATGCAAGAGGATTGGGAAAATCAGGTCAGTGTCAAATCGCAAGAGAGGGAATTTGTTGAATGCCTATGAGATGGCTTTTTACAGCAGCTTGTGCTTGAGCCTACTCGAAGAAAGGCCATCTCTGATTGGGTGTCAAGGTAAGGCTATCTTAGATTGGGTGTTCTGTAATAACCCAGATCTTATTTGGGAGATGAATGTAAAAGAACTCTTAGGAGACAGTGATCATAATATCACAAACAAGAGAAAATATGCAGATGATGTAAATCCAAGCAACATATACAAAATGCTGGAGGAACTCAGCAGGCTGGGCAGCATCTATTGAAAAGAGTACAGTGGACGTCGAGATTGAATTCTTACTGCAATTTGAGAGAGAGAAGCATAACTCACATGTATCAGTATCATAATGGAATAAAGGAAACAAAAGGAATAAAGGGAGGAGCTTGCCCAGGTGGATTGGAGGATGCTGGAGGGGATGACGGCAGAGCAGAGATGGCTGAAGTTTCTGGGAATAGTTCACAAGGCACAGAATAGATATGACCCACAGAGGAAGAAGTTCTCAAATAGCAGGAGTAGGCAACCGTGGCTGACAAAGGAAGTTAAGGACTGCATAGAAGTCAAGGAAAGGGTGCGTAAGGTAGCAAAAGTGAATGAGAAGTTGGATAATTGGGAAACCTTTAAAATTGAACAAAAAGCAACTAAAAAAAGCTATAAGAAGGGAAAAGATAAAAGAGTAAAAGAGAAGTGAGAGTTGATATTGGGCCACTTGAAAATGATGCTGGCGAGGTAGTAATAGGGGTTAAAGAAATGACAGATGAACTGAATGGGTACTTTGCATCTGTCTTCACTGTGGAAGACACTAGCAGTGTGCCAGTGTCAGGGAGCAGGAGTGAGTGCCATTCCTATTACAAAGGAGAAAGTGCGAGTCAAACTCAAAGGTCTTAAGGTGGATATGTCACCTGGGCCAAATGGACTGCATCCCAGAGTCCTGAGAGGGGTTGCTGAAGAGATAATGGATGCATTGGTCATGAACTTCAAGAATCATTTGATTCTGGCATGGTCCTGAAGGACTGGAAGATTGCAAATGTCACTCCACTCTTTAAGAAGGGAGGAAAGCAAAAGAAAGGAAATTATAGGCCAGTTAGCCTTACCTCAGTGGTTGGGAACATTTTGGAATCTATTATTAAGGATGAGGTTTTGAGAGACTTGGAGACTAATGATAAAAATAGGTCAAAGTCAGCATGGTTTCTGTAAAGGAAATCTTGCCTGACAAAGCTTTTGGAGTTCTTCGAGGAACTAACAAGTAGGGTGGACAAAGGAGAGACAGTGGATGTCATTTAATTGGATTTTCAGAAGGCGTTTGATAAGGTGCCACACATGTGGTTGCTTAGCAAAATAAAATCCTATGGTGTTACAGGAAAGGTACTGGCATGGATAGAGGAATGGCTGACAGGCAGGAGGCAGCAAGTGGGAATAAAAGGGGCCTTTTCTGGTTGGCTGCCAGTGACTAGTTGTATTCCTCATAGGTCAGTATGGGGACCACTAATTTTCACATTGTTTGCCAGTGATTTAGATAATGGCATTCGTGGCTTTGTGGCAAAGTTTGCGGATGATACAAAATAGGTGCTGGGGTAGGTAATGCTGAGGAAGCAACGTGATTGCAGCAGGACTTAGACAAATTGGAAGAATTTGCAAAAAAGTGACAGACGGAATACAGTGTTGGGAAATGTGTGATAATGCATGTTGGTAAAAGGAACAATAGTATGGACTATTATCTAAATGAGGAGACGGTTCAAACATCAGAGGTGCAGAGGGACATAGGAGTCCTTGTGCAAGACTCCCAGCAGGTTAATTTACAGGTTGAGTTTGTGGTAAAGGAGGCAAATGCAATATTGGCATTTATTTCAAGGGGAATAGAATATAAAAACAAAGAGATAATGCTGAACCTTTATAAAACACTAGTCAGGCTGCACTTGGAGTATTGACAACAGTTTTGGGCCCCATATCTCAGATAGAGTCCAGAGGAGGTTCATGAGGATGATCCCGGGAATGAAGGGGTTAACATATGAGGAGTGTTTGGCAGCTTTGGGCCTGTACTCACTGGAATTTAGAAAAATGCTGGGGAATCTCATTGAAACCTACCAAATGTTGAAAGGACTAGGCAGGGTGGACGTGAAGAGGATGTTTCCTATGATGGAGGTATCCAGAACTAGAGGGCACAGCCTCAAAACTGAGAGGCAACCCTTTAGAACAAGGTATGGAGTAATCTTTTTTATCCGGAGAGTAGTAAATCTGTGGAATACTCTGCCACAGACTGCGGTGGAGGTCAAGTCCATGCACGTATTTGAGGCAGAAGTTAATCGTTTCCTGATTGGTCAGGGCATCAAAAGATGTGACGAGAAGGCATGTGTGTGGGATTGAGTGGGATCCAGGATCAGTCATGATGAAATGGTGGAGCAGACTCAATGGGCTGAATGGCCTAATCCTGCTCCTATGTCTTAGAGTCTTATGGTCTTAATGTCTTCGCACATATATGTAGCTAGGATGCCCAAGACTTTTGCTCAATACTGTATTTGTCAATGTGAAGTGGAGAGTGAGTTTGTAAATCTGGTGGGAGCACTTCTGTAGCTGAGTTTTTACGAGATGGGGTTGATAGGCCCATGCCTCTTTTAGCTTGGGCTTGGGACCATCCATGGAGGAGTTGAACTCAACTCATGGCAGAAGACGGTAAACCACTTTCCAATCCTTCAGTTGAAAATTTCTTTGATCTCCCACCAGAGGACTAACATTAATTTATTTTCCATTGAACATTAGTCTTTAACCATGGTTCTGCAAGGTTTGGTCACTACAACACTGAATACTTCTGAGTCTAATAAACACCATGAATTTACTTTTTGCATCAGTAAAATGTCAGCTGGACAAGAGGTAACAGTAAGGTAATATGGCATTCTAGTGAGAAATGCTGAGAAAGTGGACTAAACAGTACCCTTAAGATAATTAAATAGTACCTTTAAGACATTTAAGTTTCTTCCATCTCTGAATTCAACCTGTGCTTAAAACACAATGACAAAATCTAAGGCTCAAGCTCTAATATAGTGTAAACCTTAAGATTTTTAAAATATAATATCAAAATAAACTATTCATAATAAAAAATATTTTCAAGAATAAACAATGCAATGCTTTTTTATGGAAATGTACAGGCCAGACTCAGTTGATACAACGAAACAAGTGCTCTAGTTCAAATTCAAGTTTATTTGTCATTCAACCATACATGAATACCCATGAATACAGCCAAATAAAACAGCAATACTCCAGGGCCAAGGTGCAAAACACAGAACCAACCGTCACACACAGCAGAAAGCACATATAGCACATATAAGGTATCAGCAAAATACAGTCACACAAAAAAAACATTATTTGTATTACATTTTTATTACTCTTCTTAAAGCCAATAGGACTGTTGCCATTATTGTGGCCTTTGGCGTGGTCCTCTACTACAATAAAGATCAAGGATCAACTGTATTTGCCCTACACATTTACTTGTATTAGGAATTTGCTGTGGTGTGCTGGCGTGATATGCAGCAAAAAAGCAACAACATTCAACACTTCAAAAGAATAAAGATTTAAATAAAAATTAAAGTTAAAGGTTAAATTATGGATATGGAATACACTGTGAATAAATGCCAGCATGTATCTACAGTGCAAAAACAGCTTTATAAAAAGTGGTTTGAAGAGTTTGCAGTGCAGTGCAGTGACCCTCTCACCCAACACGGCCCCTCCATGTCCAGTAGCTGAAGAACACCACACCATAGTCCTTCCCCAATGAGCCCTTGCAGTGGCTGCACCAAGCTTCAGTGCATCTCTCAGTACGTACTCCTGCAGCCTGGAATATGCTAGTCGGCAGCACCCGCCCATGGACATCTCAATGTGCCGGCAGACTAACAAACCTTGGTCAGATGAAAGGATGTCTTTCACCATGTTGGTGATCTTCCAACAGCACTGGATGTCCATCCCTGTATGTCCCTGGGATCAATGTGTGGATCAGAGAGTTCTCTGTCACACAACCGCTCGGCATGAGCACTGACACAAGCCCTGGAATCTTTCTTTCTCCACACCCTCTTTGGATACCTACAGTAAAGTAATGTATAATCATTCACAAGGATTGGCTGAATCTAGTCAATGCAAATCTCACACTAATCTGATGCCCCTTTAAAAAACCTTCTCCACACCTTCTTTGCACATCTACAGTAAGACAATGTATAGTCATTCTCAAGGATTGGCTGATTCCAATCAATGCAAACTCCACGCCCCTTTGAAAAACTGGCACTCAAAACTGAAAATTATGTTGTGGTTTATCTATAATGGATTCTGCCAAAAATTGAGAAGTAAAATATGTATTTACGCTCCTGAATGTATAACAAGGGCGAGCAGGAGGGCTGCAGCAGATTCAAACAGCTATTGCTGTTCTCTTTCAATCCTAATCCCCATACCCACAGTTAAACAAATCACACCGCTGGCTGGACTTTGCCAGTGTGACCTGAAGACTGCCAATTCCTGTCTTGAAGGTACGGTCAAACAATCAGTCTAGTGCTCCTGGGCACTGGTTTTGGAATTCAATTCGTTACTACCAATTTCTTGGCTTGCATAGCAGAAGAAACATATGCAACAATAATTGAAAATGCATTAAAGTAAATTTGAACAGGAATGAGTACATTTTTAAACTAATGTGTTTTGAAGGAAAGTTTTGTATTAAAACTAACCAAGGATTGTAGGGTTAAGAAAATTACATTTCATTGTGGCCTTGCCTCTGTTGTGTCTATTTGAAAAATCTGCTCAAAGTTGTTAAGGGAAAATTCCTGCTCAAAAACTTTAAAATGGTGCGGATCAATTCTGAACATAAACAGGACTCTCTACTGCCCATTAAGCTGCTGGTGTTTAGGACAGCATTGAATGTCTTCCATTTCTAGCAGAGTTGAGGGCTTCCTTCATCATGTCAGTAGCTTCCTCTCGGTTTTCACTACTGTCAGTCACGCAAGTCCAAGGTGGAAACTCAGGAACACCATCACAGTCAGATGCAGAAGGATTCTTCATTGCTGTTTCTATAACCATTTTGTTTTACCAGTCAGGGTTGTTAGCCCTGAGCTGAACCCCCGAACCCGGAGACCTGGTGAACCACTCTTAGTCTGGCCTCTACCCTCTGATGTGTTTGGCATGGGTGACCCTACCAAGGGCCAAAGCATGAAGCCCTGACCCCAGCCAGCTCTCTGGGTCACTGAGGCATGCAAGCCTCCAAACCATAAGGTTGTGGTCCTCTTGAAGGATAAGCAAGACTGAAACATTTAACATCATTTTAGTAACACACACAAAATGCTGGAGGAACCCAGCAAGACAAGCAGCATCTGTGGAGGGAAATAAACAGTCATTATTTCAGGCTGAAACCCTTCGTTAGTTTGATGAAGTGGCTCAGGCCCGCTTGATTCCACTGCTTTGGTGATCCAAAGGTTCCTTGGAAGTCAGGAATAAGGCATAAAACTTATTGCTAAGCAACTTCATTAATTGTTACAAAAATGGACAAAGTAAGAGGAGCCAAGAGAACAAAGAAAAGAAAAAGAACAATCAGTCGTGGTCATCTCATACTCAGACTTGAGATAATACAAATTTCAGTGATAACGATTAACCTATAAAATAGCCAGATTCAAATGGTGTGACATCTGCTACTGAAAACCAGGAAGCTTCTGGAAAAATGCAGAAGCAACTTAAGTGGAATTGGTGTAATTAAAATAAGTGTAATTAAAATACAAACAAGCATAGGAAATTTAAAGTACAAGTAAAATAACAATTCTACACCCTAATTTAACAGCCTGAAACACCAGCTGTTTGTTCCCCTCCATAGATACTGCCTGACTTGCTGAGTTCCTCCAGCACTTTGTGTCTGTTGCTCAAGATTTCCAGCATCTACAGGATCTCTTCTTTTTATGAAAACAATTTTACCTTTTTCTTGGACTGCTATATAGTCAATTTGTTTCCAACAAGTTCTTTGTTCTGTGCCTTGACATACAGTATATCTTCATCATTCTTTCCAACCTTATTTCAAAATTGTATTTGTTCAATATTTCAGTCTGGCAAGGCAGCTTGAAGCCATGCACTGTAATATTCAACTAACTAATAAGATTCTGCAATGTTTCACCAGAATTAGATTATAGTGCATGTCAAGTTTAGATATGCAGTAAAACATGTTCATTTTACAAGGCAATAATTACAATTTTCTTAAAATCACTACATTTATGCAGTCCAACATTTGAAGAGATAAAAAGGAAAGTCAGTGGCGATTTTCAATCCCTCATTCCCCTGAATGCAAAATTATATGACAATCTTATTGTGGTTAATACAAGGACTGGATACAACTTTAACCTTCGACTTGCCTTCTAAATATCTGTAGATAATTAATAAATATGTTACTACCAATTAAACGTTTACAATAAAATGACATGGCAATCGCTTTCAGGCTGTTTGGGAGATTAATAATTTTACTTAGAAGAGCAAGACTTAGAAACTTCTAGAGAAGATTTTAATAGGATTGTCATTTAAATATTTCCCAAGCTGTTCTAAGAAAATGTGATAATTTCAACGGGGAATAATTAGGAAAAAATGTTGATTATTAGTAGTTTATTGTTGTGTAAGGAGAAAGAATTGAATTGTCTTCTTAGTGAGTGCTGTTGTAGTCTAAATGAGATGCTATAATACCACAGTGAAACAACTGCTTAGTTCCTGTGCTATTCACTAGAGGCTGCTGAAAATTGCCAATAGCACTAAAAGGATAATGCTACATTGGTATTAATGGGCTAGTTGTGAATGAGTACGCTAAGTATCTCATCTTCATGGATAGACTTTAAAAGTGGGGCAGTAGTTTACCTTAATGAAGACAGCACCTAATAATAGCTCGCATGCCACCCAGATTTATAAAGCAGAGCTCTTTGGAGCCCTGCAAAATCATCTGGCTTCTCTTGAAAATGTAAACTGTTTTTCACCAAAATTCAATTACAGGGACACATGAAAGATGAATAACAGTTATTTTGTTGAGTAAAATCTGTGAAAACCAAAGCAATTGAACATACAACCGCCCCTTCATTGCCCATGAATGCTGATTTGCAATATAAATACTCAGTGCATATCAACATGGAACCCAGCCACCCTGAAAGACAAAGAAATTATAAATGGAAAATACAAACAGAGTCAGAATGGGGAGAAATGCTGTTGAATATTTTCAGAATTTTCTATTTTTTCATTTAAATTTCCAGCAACTGCAATATTTTCCATTTCCACTGCTAGGATGCTTTGAGTGCCCTGATTCAACTAAACTATGAGAGGTACAGACAGAATGAAAGCAAGCAGGCATTTTCTCCTCAGGCTGGGGGAGACTAGAACTAGAGGTCATAGGTTTAGGGTGAAAGGTGAAATATTTAAGCAGAATCTGAGGAGAAATTTCTTCATTCAGAGCTGGTGCAAACGTCGAATGACTTTCCAGTGAAGGTGGTACGTGCAGGTTCAATCATAACACTTAAGAGAAGCCTGGATAGGTTCATTGTGGGAAGGGTTTAGAGGGACACTACCTGGGTGCAGGTGGATAGGATTAGGCAGAAGATAAGGGTAGCATGGAGTAGATGGACAGAACAGTCTGCCTCTTTATTCTGTGACTCTAAGAAGTTAAAAACTAAACATGTCAAAAGAGGTTCCACCTATGGACTGTGTTCCTGTGCTCCTGTGGTCCCATCTCACCTCCTATTACCCCCTAGTTTGACATTTACAAAACTTACGGTTTAAGGTGGCTACTGAAGTTGGGTGCCAGCTTACTGGTAGTTCAGAGACAAGAAGTATGACTAAAAACATCATTACTAACACTTTTTATGAGGCAACTTGTGGTATACCATCATCGCAAACAATGAATAGGCAAATGGAGGTGAAGCTGACTCAGGGATGAGCCATGCTGGTGTGTTACAAAGTCAGGTTGAGGTAGTTTCAGAGACAGAGATGGAGTTGGAGTGAGCGATTCGAGGAGAAGTTGAGATGAAGACTTTTTGGTGCCCAAAAATCTAAATCAGGTGCGGGGTTGCCGAGCTGATTTGGTGAAATCGAGAACAGCTTCAGGCTGGTCGGCGAAGTCTAGGCCCTGTACTGGGGCCCAGCAGGGCATGACCCAGTGTTTGGATGATTTAAATACTAGCCCAGATGGACTGGAAAGGCAGGATGCCAGGACTGAAGGCGAGGGTAGGGCCAATTTCGCTCACTCTTCGGCGATGTTAATTCTTCTCTCTGCGACACTGAGGCTGTGAGTCTGCTCCTGCTGCTATGCGCTTCGTGTCTGCATGCTTCGCAGTGGCTTGCCCCGCTATTTGATGAACTTGTGACCGAGGTTTTGGACCTACTCCGGCTGATCCAGGGATTCGGGTCTATGGAATGCAGTTACTTGCTTCTATTATTTGCATGATTTGTGTTTTTTTTTCACTTTTTGATGTGCTTCGAGTGTTGATCTTTCTTTTTTTTAATTGGGTTCTTCAGGTTTCTTGCTTTGAGGCTGCCTGTTAGTAGACAAGGCTGTATAATTTGTACATACTTTGATAAAACAAAATGTACTTAGAATGCTTTTTGAATCCTATAAAGACTATAAATTCTAGATCTTTGTATCATTGGCATATTGTGTAAGAAAGAAAATGATCCATTTATTGCCCATTCAATCCCGAGAGTCATGTGGACAAGAAGCCAATTTAGAAAGTGTCTTAGAAAGAGAGAAAGAGAGAGAGATAGCATCACCATTGAGTGAGGAAAGAGAGAAAGCAGAAAGCATAGAGAGAATGTGAGATAGAGTGAGAAGATAGATCAGGAAAGGAATGAGAGCAAGAAAGAACTTTTTAGATAGAAGGAAGTGAGGATATTACAGGACGAAATAATATGAACAGCTGATGGACTGAGGGAAAGGAAATACTTGAAAGAGTAAGTTCATACCTTGATGGCTGTGGGCAGGACCTGGGATTTTGCAGGCTTCAGAGGCAAAATAAGTCATTAGTGAACAACTAATCTCAACACTTGTTGGATTAATCTATTATTTTTCCATAGCACTGATGGTTTTGTGGCCAAATTTACAGAAGATACTAAAATAGGTGGAGGGGCAGGTGGAGTTGAAGAGGTAAGGAATTTGCAGAGGGTCTTAGACAGATTAGGAGAATGGGAAAAGAAGTAGTAGATACAATACAGCATTGGAAAATGTATGGTCATACCCTTTGGTCAAGAAAAATAATCACATATTATTTTCTAAATGGGGAGAGTACTCAGATATAAGAGCTGCAAAGGGACTTATGTGTTCTCGTGCAGGATTCCCTGAAGATTAACTTGCAGTTTGAGTAAGTAGTAAGGAAAGCAAATGCAATGTTAGCATTCATTTTGTAAGGACTAGAATATAAAAGCAAGGATCCTTTCTGAGATATGGGGCCCAAAACAGTTGACAGGACTCCAAGTGCAGCCTGACTAGTGTCTTAAAAAGGTTCAGCATTATCTTCTTGCTTTTACGTTCTATTCCCTTGAAATAAATGCCAACATTGCATTTGCCTTCTTTACCACAGACTCAACCTGTACAGTAACTTTCTGGGAGTCTTGCATGAGGACTCCTAAGTCCCTTTGCACCTCTGATGTTTGAACCTTCTCCCCATTTAGATAATAGTCTGCATTATTGTTCCTTTTACCAAAATGCATTATCATACATTTCCCAATACTGTATTCCATCTACCACTTTTTTGCCCATTCTTCCAATTTGTCTATGTTCTACCACAATCGTATTGCCTACCCCTGCACCTATCCTCGTATCATCCACAAACTTTGCCAAAAAGACATCAATTCCATTATCTAAATCATTAACAAACAATGTGAAAAGTAGCAGTCCCAATATTAACCCCTGAGGAACACCACTAGTCACTGGCAGCCAACCAGAAAAGGGCCCTTTATATTCCCACTCACTGCCTCCTGCCTGTCAGCCATTCCTCCATCCATGCCAGTACCTTTCCTGTAACACCATAGGATTTTATCTTGTTAAGCAGCTTCCTGTGTGGCATCTTATCAAATGCCTTCTGAAAATCCAAGTAAATGACATTCACTGCCTCTCCTTTGTCCATCCTACTTGTTACTTTCTCGAACAACTCTAACAGATTTGTCAGACAAGATTTCCCTTTACAAAAACCGTGCTGACTTCGACTTATTTTATCAATAGTCTCCAAGCACATCGAAACCGCATCCTTAATAATAGACTGCAACATTTTCCCAACCACTGAGGTTGGACTAACTGGCCTATAATTTCATTTCTTTTGTCTCTCTCCCTTCTTAGAGTGGCATTTGCAATCTTCCAGTCCTCCGGGACCATGCCAGAATCAAATGATTCTTCAAAGCTATCTCTTCAGCAGCCCCTCACGGGACTCTGGTATGTAGTCCATCTAGACCAGGTGAGTTATCCACCTTAAGACCTTTGAGTTTGTCTAGCGCTTTTTCCTTTGTAATAGTAATGGCACTCACTCCTGCTCCCTGACACTCACGGACCTCCGGGACACTGCTGGTGTCATCCACAGTGAAGACAGATGCAAAGTATCCATTAAGTTCGTCTGCCATTTATTTGTCCCCCATTATTACCTCACCAGCTTCATTTTGAAGTGGTCCAATATCAACTCTCACCTCTCTTTTACTCTTTATATAACTGAAAAAACCTTTTGGTATCCTGTTTTATATTATTAGCTAGTCTGCTCTCAAATTTTATCTTTTTCCTTCTTATAGCTTTTTTAGTTGTCTTTTGATGGATTTTAAAAGCTGCCCAATCATCCAACTTCCCACTCCCTTTTGTTACTTTATATGTCCTTTCCTTGGCTTTTATGCAGTCCTTAACTTCCCTTGTCAGCCATAGCTGACTACCCCTGCCATTTGAGAACTTCATCCCCTATGGGACATATCTATCCTGTACCTTGTGAACTACTCCCAGAAACTTTAGCCATCTCTGCTCTGCCCTCATCCCTGTCAGTGTTCTCCTCCAATCCACCTGGACAAGCTCCTCTCTCATGCTTCTCCCTCTCAACTTGCAGTATTAATTCAATCATTTTATGATCGCTGCCTCCTAAGGGGTCCTTTACATTAAATTCCCTAATAAGATCTGGGTTATTACACAACACCCAATCTAAGATAGCCTTTCCCCGATAGGCTCAAGCACAAGCTGCTCTAAATAGCCATCTCGTAGGCGATCCAACACCAACCTGATTTTCCCAATCCCCTTGTATATTGACGTCTCCCATTTCAATTGTGTCATTACCCTTGTTACATGTCTTTTCCGCCTCCCTTTGTAATCTCAATCCCATATGTTGGTTACTATTTGGAGGCCTATATATGAGCCCATAACGGTTTTATTACCCTTGCAGTTTCTTAACTCAACCCACAAAGCTTCAACATTCTCTGACTGTGTCATCTCTTTCTAAAGATATAATTCCATTTCTTCCCAACAGAGCCACACCACCACCTATGATTTTCTGCCTGTTCTTTCAATACAAAGTATACCCTTTGATGTTAAGCTCCCAACTATAACCTTCTTTCAGCCATGACTCAGTGATGCCAACAACTCTATTGCACCATGAGTTCGTCTACCTTATTCCAAATGCTACACCCATTTAAATACAGCATCTTCAGTCATGCATTCTTCATCCTTTTGAATTATGCCTCTGTGGTACAATTTAACTCTTTGCTCTGTCTGCATTTGTACCCAGTCATTGGCTTGTCCTTCCTTTTATTCATGTTACATCCATCATCTGCTTGTAAACCTGCTGGGTCATCCTCAGCTCTGTCATACAGGTTCCCATCCCCCTGCCATATTAGATTAAACAACTCCCAACAGCTCTAGTAAACCTGCTCGCAAGAATATTGGTCCCCCTCAGATTCAAGGGCAACCTGTCCCTTTTGTACAGGTCACAGTTATCCAGAAATTTAAATCCCTGTTCCCTTCTCCAATTCTTCAGCCATGCATTTATCTGCCACCTCATTCTATTGCTGCCCTCACTGCTGTGTAGCATAGGCAGCAATCTGAGATTACTACCTTTGAGGTCCTACTTCTCAGCTTCCTTCCTAACTCCCTGTATTCTTTTTTCAGGACCTCCTCCTTTTTTCTACATGTGTCATTGGTACCAATATGTACCACACTTTCTGGCTGCTCACCCTCCCTTTTCAGGATATTGTGGACGCAACCAAAAACATCGTGGACCCTGGCTTCTGGGGGGCAAACTACCATCCGTGTTTCCTTTTCACATCCACAGAGTCGCCTATCTGTGCCCCCAACTATAGAGTCCGCTATTACTCCTGCTATCCTCTTCAGATCCCTACCCTTATGAGACGCAGGGCCAGACTCAGTGCCAGAGGCACGGCCTGGACATAGTGGATGTGAAGAGGATTTTTCTGCCATTGAAGAGTCTAGGACCAGAGGGCACAATCATGCAATCGAGAACGTCTCTTTAGAACAGAAATGAGGAGGATTATCTTTAGGCAGAAAGTGGTGAACATTTGGCATTCACTGCCCAGACTGCTGTGATGGACGTCATTGTGTATTTTTAAAGTGGAGGTCAATAGGTTCTGCTTAGTTAGAGTGTCAAAAGTTAGAGGGAGAAAGCAGGAGGATGGGTCTGAGGGAAAGTAAATCAGCTATAATAGAACAGTGGAGCAGACACACTGAGCTGAATGGCCTAATTTGATCTTATGGTCTTAAAATAAAGTATCCTGTTTAATCTCTTGGGAAAAGTTATATGTGATTCCCTCTCTATACCAAAAGAAATCAAACATAATTCCAAGCCACCATTTACCCTCACAGCTGTTGTTTGTTGCCACTTCATTGAAATTATTCTAAATCTAACATCCAACCCACTCTTGGCGATCGTAGGGTTGATCTTGGCCATTGTAAGGATGACTTACAGTGGACCGAAAAGCTTGAGCGTGTAGATATTAAGAAAGAGGATATGCAGGAGCTTTTGGAAAGCATCAAGTTGGATACGTCACCAGGACCGGATGAGATGTACCCAGTGTACTCCACTGTGGGAGGCGAGGGAGGAGATTGCTGAGCCTCTGGCAATGATCTTTGCATCATCAATGGGGACGGGAGAGGTTCTGGAGGATTGGAGGGTTGCGGATGTTGTTCCCTTATTCAAGAAAGGGAGTAGAGATAGCCCAGGAAATAATAGACCAGTGAGTCTTACTTCAGTGGTTGGTAAGTTGATGGAGAAGATCCTGAGAGACAGGATTTATGAACATTTGGAGAGGCATAATATGATTAGGAATAGCTAGCATGGCTTTGTCAAAGGCAGGTCGTGCCTTATGAGCCTGATTGAATTTTTTGTGGATGTGACTAGACACATTGCTGATAGTTGAGCAGTAGATGTAGTGCATATGGATTTCAGCAAGACATTTGACAAGGCACCCCATGCAAGGCTTATTGAGAAAGTAAGGAGGCATGGGATCCAAAGGGAAATTGCTTTGTGGATCCAGAACTGGCTTGCCCACAGAGGTAAAGAGTGGGTCATATTCTGCATGGAGGTCAGTCACCAGTGGTATCCCTCCGGGATCTGTTCTGGGACCCCTACTCTTTGTGATTTTAATAAATGAGGATGAGGATGAGGAAGTGGAGGGATGGGTTAGTAAATTTGCAAAGGTTGGAGGTGTTGTGGATAGTGTGGAGGGCTGTCAGAGGTTACTGCGGGACATTGATAGGATGCAAAAGCGGGCTGAGAAGTGGCAGATGGAGTTCAACCCAGATAACTGTGAGGTGGTTCAAATATGATGACAGAATATAGTATTGATGATAAGACTCTTGGCAATGTGGAGGATCAAAGGGATCTTGGGGTCCGAATCCATAGGTTGACTCTGTGATTAAGAAGGCATACAGTACATTGGCCTTCATCAACCATAGGATTGAGTTTAGGAGTTGAGAGGTAATTTTGCAGCTATATAGGACCCTGGTCAGACCCCACTTGGCGTACTATGCTCAGTCCTGGTCACCTCACTACAGGAAGGATGTGGAAACCATAGAAAGGGTGCAGAGGAGATTTACAAGGATGTTGCCTGGATTGGGGAGCATGCCTTATGAGAATAGGTTGAGTGAACTCGGCCTTTCCTCCTTGGAGTGGCGGAGGATGAAAGGTGACCTGATTGAGGTGTATAAGATGATGAGAGGCATTGATCATGTGGATAATCAGAGGCTTTTTCCCAAGGCTGAAATGGCTAGCATAAGAGGGCATAGTTTTAAGGTGCTTGGAAGCAGGTACAGAGGAGATGTCAGGGGTAAGTTTTTACACAGAGAGTGGTGATTGCGTAAAATGGGCTGCCGGTGGCGGTGGTGGAAGCAGATATAATAGGATATCTTAAGAGACTTCTCGATAGGTACATGGAGCTAAGAAAAATGGATGGCTATGGATAAGCCGAGGTAATTTCGCAGGTAAGGACATGTTCGCACAGCTTTGTGGGCTGAAGGGCCTGTATTGTGCTGTAGGTTTTCTATGTTTCTACGTTTCACTATTTCTCCACCCCAACATTCCAGACACTGTCCTCTTAAGAACATCACCAGGATATTAAGGAGCTTACTTATGAACTGATACTGATCAACTTTGTTGTTATTTTTCTCGCTAGAGCATTTTAAAAGAGTGTTAGCAAATTGTTAACACCATCACAAGATCAGGAAAATGGCATAACTAATGTTTTAGAGCTAGACTTTAAAGAAAAATGTGTAAATGTGGCATTAACCCTGACTGTGCAGTACAGTAAGTCTATAAAGTAAGAAGTGAACGTTTTACTGCAGTGCTGAAAATTATAAACAACACATCTCATTTTCTTGGTGCCTCAGCTGTAAATTAATGCAAAGGAAAATATTATTATTATATGCATATAAAGTGCTTCTATCTTCATTTATGAATGATACCATTTACATTGGAAAGCAGGTCCAGACCTATTCTGGAATTTAACATGAGGCAATCAATTCCAAAATTATTCAGTTCATTTAGACTCCAGCTTTTGTTCAATATTTCTCCTGCATCGTATTTAACAGCAAATTCACACCCACTATTATGTACAAACATATCTTAATCCCCCTGTTACCTCAAAAAAATGTACCTCAGGGGGTTGGCCTGCCGCAGTAGCACAGAGATGAATGTGGCAGCACTGATGTTCTGGTGACTATATAATGGGCTCCTTCAAGCTGTGCATGGATCTTTGCCACAGAGCTCCTTTCCCAGTACATGAAGTGGTCGATGTCTTGAAGAACTGTGGATGAATTTATTTACTCAGCATAGTTTAGGTTTAAGTGAACATAGTGAGGCGATTCATTAATCGGCTTCCCAGCATCTATGAATTATTACTGCCATGAACAATGACATGAGTTATTTAATGAGTTAACTCAGGAAGAATTTTGCATTGTGGTTGCTATTTTTTTTCCATTGTCAGAATCAAAATCAGAATTGGTTTTAATATTACTGGCAGACAGTAGATTGTGAAATTTCTTTTTTTTGTAGCAGCAGTACATTGCATTCATAATAATAAAAACTGTATATTACAGTAAAAAATATAAAGAAATTTAAATTTAAATTAAGTAAGTAGTGCAAAGAGGAGTACTGAGGTAGTATTCATGGGATCATTGTCCATTCAGAATTCTGACGGCAGAGGGGAAGGAGATATATAACTTTTTTTAAAGGGGAGAATTTTAACAACTTCTGTCCAGTTCCAAGTAATTATGGGCAAAGATCCAGTTGATTGTTTTAGTTGGAAAAGTCTTCAAGAGTGTGGGACAATTATACTATTTTGTATTGATACAAATTTGCTAGGAAACTATAAAATAGATCTCTATGTATGTCATGGTCTTGAATGCACATTGCACATTTGAGAAGGACAGCGTGATGTCTAGAACTTTCAGGTATAGACTTGAGATCAGCTCTCCTGGCAGGCCACCATCAATGTGAAATGCAAGTAACGAAGCTGACATGTTGGCAGCAGTGGTCTAGCTTTGGCTAATCTAGAAATTTCAACTCCTGAGTATGTTCTGAATAATTTTTGGGGGATCAATGTATCTGGCAAGGCTGATGCTTGTTGTCCACTTTTATCACAAGCCAGTATTTATTGGAAAGCCAACTTATTACAAAGAGAGGTTGTTTGAACTGTATTTTTAGTGATCAAAATGCAAGCATGGGAATGAGTATGGGATTAAAATGCAATTGGACTATCAACAAATTGAGGGCCCAACCAACCCGACAACCCAAGCATATTAGTCATACTGCAAAACCTCTTAGAAGAGAAAAGATGCCGATTTCAACATCTCATTTAAACTTTATTTACAAGAATTTTTAACTTTGGTTGTGGCTCAATCAGTTAAGTTTGCTTCCTGGAGCCTATGAATGAAACCAAGGCAAGAAGGCCAAGTGGCTTAGAATAAGAACTAATGTTTCAAAAGTATCACAGCTAATCAATGCCCTAATACTGTGCACACTCTTGTGTAATCTCATTCCTTTAATCTTCTTCCTGCCACTTCCACTTTGTATATCATGATAACATAGTGGCTAGTATGTCACTTTACCAAGTACAGTCACCTATTGGGATTCCATTCCTGCTGCTGTCTGTAAGGAGTTTGTACTTTCTCCTTGTAACCATGTGGGGTTCCTCCAGGTTCTCTAGTTTCCAAAGATATACAGCACCTGTAAAAAGTATTCTCCCACCCACCCCCCGGAAATTTTCATTTTCATGTTTTATTGTATTTAATTTGGCTTTTTTGACACTGATCAACAGAAAAAGACTCTTTAGTGCCAAAGTGAAAACAGATCTCTACAAAGTGACGTAAATTAATTACAAATATAAAACACAAAATAATTGATTGCATGAGTATTTACCCCCTTCAAGCTAGTGTTTAGTAGATGCACCTTTCCTAGCAATTACAGCCCTGAGTCTGTATGGATAGGCCTCTGTCAGCTTTGCACATCTGGACACTGTAATTTTTCCCCATTCGTCTTTACAAAACTGTTCAAGCTCTGTCAGATTGCATGGGGATTGTGAGTGAACAGCCTTTTTCAAGTCCAGCACAAATTCTCAATTGGATTGAGGTCTGAACTCTGACTTGGCCACTCTAGGACATTAGCTTTGTTGGTTTTATGCCATTCCTATATGCTTGGGGTCACTGTCTTGCTGGAAGACAAATCTCCTAAGTCACAGTTCTTCTGCAGACTGTGTCAAGTTTTCCTCCAGGATTTCCCTGTATTTTGCTGCATTCATTTTACCCTCTACCTTCACAAGCCTTCCAGGACCTGCTGCAGTGAAGCATCCCCACAGCATGAGGCAGCCATCACCATGCTTTACAGTAGGGATGGTGTGTTCTTGATGATATGTAGTGTTTGGCTTACGCCAATCATAGTATTTAGTCTGATGGCCAAAAAGCTCAATTTTGGTTTCATCAGACCACAGAACCTTCTTCTAGCTGACTTCAGAGTCTCCTACATGCCATCTGGCAAACTCTAGCAGAGATCTCATGTGAGTTTTTTCAACAGTGGCTTTCTCTTTTCCACTCTCCTATAAAGCTGTGACTGGTGAAGCACCTGGGCAACAGTTGTTGTATGTGCAGTCTCTCCCATCTCAGCCACTGAAGCTTGTAACTCCTCCAGTGTTGTCATAGGTCTCTTAGTGGCCTCCATCTGTAGAACCCTCCATGCACTCAGCTCTTGAGGACGGCCTGCTCTCGGCAGATTTACAGCTGTGCCATATTCTTTTCATTTCTTGATGATTGACTTAACTGTAGTCTAAGGGATATTCAGTGACTTGGAACTTCTCTTATACCCATCTCCTGACTTGTGCTTTTCAATAACCATTTTGTGGAGTTACTTCGGAGTCTTCTTTTGTCTTCATGGTGTAGTTTTTGCCAGGATACCGACTCACCAGCAGTTGGACCTTCCAGATACAGGTGTATTTTTACTACTGTCAATTGAAGCACCTTGAATATACATGAGTCTCCAAAAACAAATCTCCATTTAACTAATTACATGATTTCTAATACTAATTGGCTGCACCAGTGATGATTAGGGGTATTATATTAAAGGGGGTGAATACTTATGCGATCACTTATTATATTTGTAATTAATTTAATTCACTTTGTAGAGATCTGTTTTCACTTTGACATGAAGGAGTCTTATTCTGTTGATCAGTGTCAAAAAAGCCAAATTAAATCCGCTGTGATTCAATATTGTAAAACAACAAACATGAAAACTCCGAGGCGGGGTGGCAAATGCTTTTCATAGGCACTATACTGTTGGGGTACAGTGCCGGAGGTGTGGCAACAGTTATAGAATGCCCAACATAATCCTTGCAATGTGTTGGTCATTGAGGCAAAATGACGTAATTCACTGTACGTATACAGTGGATTCCAGTTAATTGAGCCATTGGTTAATCAGAGAAGCCACATGTTTGAGACAACTCTTAAAGAACAAAAACTAATCCAGAAAATAGCCAGAACTCCCTTCATTTATTTGGGACATTACGCCACTTAATTGGGGCAGGACACTAATGCTGAACAGCTTCTAACTGGCATCAGTCGTGTGAATTTCTGTGGCTGTTCGACATTACACTGTGCTTAGAGCAAACAGTTTTTAAATAGCGTCAGTCGTGTGTGTTTGTGTCCAAAACACAATGATTTTTGTCACTGATAGCGAAAAATAAGCAGTAAGACAATTCAGAACAGCTTTACTCTCTTCACTGTGGTTTCCAAGCTTGGAGATGCCAGAAATGAAATGTTTTCACAACTTCAACAAGCAAAGAAATTGAAGGTGTTGACAATCATCTTGAATTTTACAATGAATAGATTTGCCAGTTAGTTGAGTGAAGTCACAGCAACAACTTGCTCTCAATGTCTCAAGACCAAAGGGCTGATTGTGGACTTCAGGAAGGGTAAGCCAAGGGTCATGGACCAATCTTCACAGAGGGATCAGACTGGAGAGAGTGAGCAATTTCAAGTTCCTGGCTGTTAATGTCTCAGAGAACCTAACCTAGAAGCAACATAATGATGCAGCTTTCAAGAAGGCAAGACAGTGGCTATCTTTCATTAGGAGTTTGAAAAGATTTGGCTTGTCTGCTAAAATACTTGAAAACTTCTACAAATGTGCCATGGAGAGCATTCTGACTGACTGTATCACCATCTGGTGTAAGGTGTGGGGCTACTGCAGAAGATTGAAATACGTTCAAAGGTTCAAAAGTCCAATTCAATGTCAGAGAAATGTATACAATATACACCCTGAAATGCTTTTTCTTTGCAAACATCCACGAAAACACCAGGAAGAATGAATGACAGTTAAACATAAGAACCCCAAAGCACCCCCCCCCACCAGCTCCCCTCTCTCCACCGGCAAAAAGAAGCAAGCATCAGCACCGCTAACGAGCACTTAAGTGTGAGCAAAGCAGTAGCAAAGACACAGACTTGCAGCTACCCCAAAAACTTCGCGTTTCACCCGGCATTCAACATACTACTGATTCTCTCTCTCCCTAATAAGGGAGAAAGGGGTGTCTCCGTTTTCCCAGTGGGCGGGGAGACATAACAAACAACTCACTGGTTTACGATGTTAAAAGTCCACTACATTGCTTTTCTTGAGCTCTGCGCTTGCAAATCACAAATATCCTGGGTCAGGATCTTCAAAAGAACCCTGAAAGAGTGAAATAAGGATGTTAAAGATGAAAATCGAGCTGCTTCTGAAGATGTAAGGAAAGGAGTCGCCATTTAGCGCCATTTTAAACTTGTAAAATTAGTCAGCTCCATCATGGGTACGAACCTCTGTGGTATCCAAGACATCTTCAAGGAGCAGTCCCTCAGGAAGTGGCGTCCATCATTCGGTCCATCCCACTGAATAAGCAGCAGAGCACCTTTTCAAACAGACTCTTTCAGCTCCACTGTCACAGCGATCGTTACAGAAAATCTTTCCTACCAAATGCAATAAGCATAGACAACAGTTCATCTCTGTGCAGCAGGAGAACACACAGCATAGTACAGTAGTCTCTGCTTTATTACTTTGTGCATTATTGCACATTGGTACATTGTTATTCTGTACCTTATTATTAGTTAAGTCTGCACACTGCTGGGTGTGTTTTTAAATGTTGCTGCTTTAACGAAAGAATTTCCCACTCAGGATCAATAAAGTACTTATTATTATTGTTATTGTTATTATTAAAGATCCCCACCGCCCAGGGGATGCCCTCTTCATACTGTTACCATCAGGAAGGAGGTACAGAAGCATGGAGGTGCGCACTCAATGATTCAAGAACATCTTCTTCCCCTCTGTCATCTGATTTCCAAATGGACATTGAACCCATGAACACTACCTCACTACTTCTTTTGTTTCTGTCGTTTTGCATTACTCATTTTTAACATAGCTAGTTAATAGATATATATATATATATATATATATATATATATACTTAATGTAACTCAGTTCTTTTCTAAATATTTATTTATCATGCATTTCAATGTACTGCTGCCGCAAAGTTAACATATTTCATGGCATATGTCGATGATATTAAATTTGGTTCTGATTCTGATTCTGAAAATGAATATTTGGAAGATGAGATCGTTATTTGCACTAGGTGTCTGAGCTGATTTTGTTCACTTGCAGCCAATCAAAGGAACATGGCGGCGTAGATTCCTTCATCAATAACTATTGGGAACTAATACATAGTTTTATAGTCATCATCATCAGGTGCCATGCCCAGTTTGAGCTTTGACCCACACACTCCTGTTTCGGGTCAAGTGGATCAATTCATTGGTATTCATTTCCAGTTCTCTGGCTGCTGTCTCCATCATCATTTGTCTTTGTCTTCCTCTTGCTTTCTTCCCTTCAATCTTTCCCATAATTACCGTGCATTCTAACTCCTCTTTCCTAATCACATGTCCAATGAAGTTATGTTGCCTTTTCATGATCTCATACATTATTTCTCTTTTTGTGTTTGCTCTGTTCATGACATACTCGTTAGATATTCGTTTTGTCCATGATATTCTTTGCATCCGCCTCAAAAACCACATCTCTGCTGCTACAGTTCATTTCCTCATGCTACTAGATATTGTCCAACATTCTGAGCCATATAACATAACTGGATAAACGTAACATTTCAATACTCTGAGGCAAGTAGTCATTCTCATAAAGGTGTCTTTTGCCATCCCTATTCTTCTTTTGATGTCCATGTCGCACCTGCCATCTGATGTCACCCAGCTTCCTAAGTAGCAAAAGTTCTGTACTTGTTTTATGTCTTCCCCATTTATTCTCAGCCTGCAGATAGGATTCTCCTTCTTTTTGGGTATCACCATACATTCGGTCTTTTTGCAATTGATAGATAGACCCATTTTTGCACTTTCTTCAACAATTATATCAATTAAGTTGTGTTCTTCCTCCATACTTGCAATTAACACAGTGATATCTGCATATCTGCATATATGCAAAGAGTATTGTAGTGATATTGGTAATATTAAATTTGTTCTGTATTTTATTTAAATACATAATTTGTTACTCAGTTAAATGATAGTTTGTCTTTTTTTTGAGCCTTTTTAACTTTTCATGAAGCTTCGACTAATTGGGACAGCTGCTTAATGGGCCATAATATACTGGCCTTGATATGTCTCACTTAACCAGGATTCAATGTATTTCAATGTTTCAATGTACGTATATGTGATAAATAAAAAGTTAATCTTTTAAAAATCCCTCATCTTTAATTACAGTTACTGAACCGCTGGGAACATATGTGGGCAAGAGAGCTGGGTTATCAGGACATCAGGATGTATGTCGGCTACTGATCGTAAGCTTTCAAGCAACGGGTGGGGAATGAAAGTACATTGATCAGATTTCTTATTTACACGTCTCCCTTTCTCAAACCCCTGCGATGGCACAATCCTGCTTCCCTGCTGGCCATGAGCGGAAGAGCACAATGCTGCAAGGTCCAAAGATGTTAACACGTCCTGTGCAAGATGGCATTCTCAGTGTGAAAGATCTCACGGAGGCCACACTTGGTCTTGTGCGAAGTGGTGTAAAAACGCTCCTTACAGGTTATTTATATCATCACCAATGTTTAAATTTGCATGACAGAATTTACACTTCCTTTTGTTCTGCAAGTATGCACAATGTGGCATTATTTGTCTCTCACCCGAACTATCTGCAGTAATATGCAAAAGTCTTAGTCACCTATATATAGCCAGGGTACCTAAAACTTTTGCACAGTACTGTATTAATTTTCTGTCTCTACTGCTGCTGCAAAAAAAACTATTTCGTAACTTATGTGAGTGATGATAAACCTGATTCTGATATGGGTCTCTGTTGTGGACTGAGAGTGGGAAGGGAGCAGGGAGACTGGAAAGGAGAAGGGAGAGGGCAGGGAGCAGGAAACACCAGAGAGGCATTCTGTAATGGCCAGTAAACCAGTTGTTTGGAACCTAATGACCTTGCCTGATGTCTCAGGGCCGGGTGTGTCTGCACTCAGGCCACCCACACCCCTTCGCTGCCACCTGTCCCACACCCCTCTCATATATATACATGCCTAAGACTTTTGCACTGTACTGTACGTCATTGAGCCCTGCAAGTTACAGTTTCTACAGCAGTCAGAGCAGAGTTAGAACAACTTGCATCTTCAACACTGAATTTCTGAGTTTCCACTCCTGTTCCTGTATCCATAATCTGCTCTTTGCTCACTTGAATCGTTCTTATAGGCTCTGTTTGAAGCATTAGAATGATAATCATCAAGTTAACAATACCTTAACTCATCATAATATATATGATGATATTTTACCCTGATGATTTCAGGCCTGCTGGAGTAAATCTTGCATTTAATGATAGTTAATTCAATCATCAGCATCAGGCTCTGCCTTTGAGTGCTGCCTCTTGTTAAGAGTAGTTAGATGTCTCAAAGAACCCCCCTCCCCATCCTTAATTCTCTGCCAGTTGATGTGTCTCATGCTCTCTTCTGCAAGGAGAAAAAAAGATAAAGATTCATAAGGAAGGTTAATGGCGTCTTCTGAAAGGATGGATGATAGGAATTATTTACGATGGTCATCACATAAGACCATGGACCATAAAGACATAGGAGCAGTAATAGGTCATTCGGCCCCTTGAGTCTGCTCTGCTATTCCATTATGGCTGATTTATTATCACTCTTAACCCCATTCTCCTGCCTTCTCCCCTTAAAATTTGCTGCCCTTACTAATCAAGAACTTATCAACCTCTTCTTTGAATATACCCAATGACTTGGCTTCCACAGCCATCTGTAGCAACAAATTCCACAGATTCACAATCCTCTGGCTAAAAAAATGCCTGCTCATCTCTGTTCTGAAAGGATTGATGCACTATCAATTACTGCAAAATACTGGAAGTACAGTAAATACTGAAAGGTTTTTATTAACAGTAAATGGACACACGTCCATGCTGAGTATCTGCCCTGGACTGAGGGAGGAGCAGTGACACAATCGCCTTTATTCAGGGGGCTGTGGGAGGAGCCACAGGAGCAGTCAGCAGAGGGGCGTGTCCAGGCAAGTCCAGACAGGTAACCCAGTTACAACATATATACATGGTTTACCACAAGGATGTCCTTCTTTTCTGACTCTGTGACTTTTGGTCCTAGACTCTCCCAGTCCTCTCCACATTCACTCTATCTAGCCTTTCAATATTTTATAGCATTTAAGAGAACTCCACTTATTCTTCTAGACTCCAGCGAGTGCAGGCCTCTGTGATGCTGCTGCGAGTAATATTTTCATTGTAGTCGTGCATACTCGGACATCATAGTGACAGTAAACTTGAGTCTGACCGCTGATGTCCTGTCTAGCTGGAACAGTATATCTTAGCACATGTACTCTGTTCCTAGCACCCCTCTTACACCAGGAGATCAATACAGAGGACGATTCCCTAGGTGAGGTCTCTCCATCATCTCAGGAAGAGATCTCCCTGGAGCAAGACATCCAAGGACATTTCTGAATCGATCTTGCCCCAAAGTCTCCAGCTCCCCACTGGAATGTTCTATCTAGATGGCAATTGAACAGAAGTTTGTCCCTTGGAACAGTCAGGAGACGATAATAACACTGAACAACAATTTTTGTTTCAAAAGTGTTGCTTCCTCAGCATTTTTTTGTTTATGATAGACTGCTTGAAGCTCAACACAAATATAACTTCAGACTACTTGTATCACATTGGAACTTAGAGAAATGAGAAATTAATCTTTATTGAATATAACGTGTTTAATTGCATAACAGTGCTGATGCTTTGCAATAGTTCAACGAAGCTAAGAATGTTTTGTTGATGATTTTTGTTTGTACTCAGTGTCTGAGACTTCTTGCTTAAGTGTCCAACAATAATCAGCCAGCACTGATGGCTTCCAATTTCCCTGATACCATTTCTCCAGTGCCACAACGTTCTGGTGAAACCTTTCACCATGCTCATCACAGACGGTGCCAAGATTTTCAGGGAAGAAATTTAAGTGGGATTGCAGAGATTGAATCTTGCATGACATATTGCACTTCATGGTTTTGTATGCTTGAAGTATGTTGTCAACCAGCTGCACGTAGCTTGGTGTTCTGTAGTTGCCAAGAATATTTTCAACAATATCCTTGAACGTCTTCCATGCAATTTTCTCCGGTCCCACTAGAAGTTCTTCGCATTGCCTGTCATTGTCGACCTGGTTGATTTGTGGACCAACAGAAATGTCATCCTTAATCCTGGCATCAATTGTTCTGCTTATCTACACTTCCACCCCTGTAGCATAAGTTATAGACCATAGAAAGGTATAGTTCAGGAATAGACCCTTCAGCCCAAAATGTTGTGCTGAACTACTTAATTTCTGCACTAAGCTAGCTCCTTTAGCCTACACCATGTAAAACGGTTTGTTATTGTTATGTGTACTCATTGTTTTGCAAGCAATCTATGCAGATCAATTTATTACTTGATGCATTGAGGTAGCACAAGGGAAATCAATATTAGAGTGCTACAGTCACAGACCAAGAGCAGTGCAGGTAGACAATGAGGTACAAGGCCCATCACTGTGAGGTCAAGTTCATTTTATCATACTGAGGACCATTCAATAACCTTATAACAGCAAGGTAGATGCTTTTCTAGAATGCGTTTTCAGGACATTGTATCTTCTGCCTGATGGGGGAAGGAGAAGAGAGAATGGTCTCATGCTGAGTGGGGTGGTCAACATAGGAAAGAGAAGGGAGGCAGTTAGAGAGAAAAGGGCAGGTCCTGACAATGTTTTAAGGGGAGGGAGAGGTGTTGTGACCCCTCTCTCTCCCTCACAAGCCCACTCCCCCTCCCGACTTCAATGAGCACACCAAGGGACGTCCACCTCTCTGTGAGGTGAAGTTTGGGATGGACATTTCTGGGAAGAGCCCAGGAAGTGAGGACTGTCTCCATCCAGCACAGCACCAAAGTCCAACTAGGTAACTGCCACATTCTACAACAAACTTGTCTCTATTAGACCAAAAATGACACAGTATTGAACTAGTGATTCAGAAGGACGACAGATCCCTTCAGGTATTGCTTTGTTCTTTGATGCATTAAAGAAAGTTCTCTTTTACTGTTCATGTTGTTTGTCGGTGAGTTCTCCACCAAAGCTAAATTTGTGGGAAATAAGAATGAGAGGGAAAACTTCATCCCCTTGACCTTGGCCCGAGAGTGAGGAAAGACCCTGGGTTTGATTAAATTAAGCTCCCAGCCGAATTGGAAAGGTCAGGTATGGGCCGAATCGAGATAATGGGTTCCAGGCCTGAGAGTGTATCAAAGCCACAGGGCCTGGATCTGAGAATGAGGAGCGACACGAGGTTTGGACAGTTTAAGAGCTGGGCCAAACTGAAAAGGTCAGGATGTCAGGGCCAGAGATGAGAGACAGGCCAGTTCAACTTGCTGCTCAAGGAGGTTTACTCGTCTCTGCACTGAACTGAGGCTGTTGCCTGCAACTAATGGGCTCTTGGATTGTCTGCAGTGATGAATGGCTTCATGGCAATGGACTCACTTTCGTGCATTTCAGTTCTGAATGTTATTTGCTCACTTTTATTCTTTGCATGATTTGTTTCTTTTTTCTCTGCACAGTGGGAGTTTGATGGTCTTTTTTTCAATAAGCTAAATTCTGTTTCTCTGTTTTTTAGATTTCTCTGCTTGTGAGGAGACAAATCGTAAGGTTGTGTGACATACACTTTGATAATAGATGCATTTTGAACTTGGAGCTTTTTGGAGTGATGTGTACACTGTTTAGGCAGAAGAGATTATTTTAGTCAGGCGTTTAGTTCCTATAGTTAGTTGGTTTGGTACAGCATTGTGCCAAAGAGATTCTGAGATTGAATTATCCAAGGATTCAACACACCCTGAGGCAGGAGATTGCATCTTACCGTCCGACAGCCAGTGGGCAGTAACTCAGTAAAACCAACCTGCTTTACTACACCATTGCCTGCTTCTGCAATTATATATTTTCTTTACCTTTCCCTTATGTGCCTTGAGGTAATGCCAACTCTCTGATCTCTGCTTCTGAGAACACTGTGCACAGTTCAGGTTCCAGTACCCCTGGCTCAGACCACAACAGTGTAACAAATCAGAAACTTTGGCATCTCTTCCCACTGGTTCCCCAATGCTGCTGTAGGGTAGATTATCCATCTGCACTTCCCCAGGACGAGCAGCAGGGAAATGTACCATCATGGGAAACAGAAGAACACATGGAGTATCAGTTCCAGGCAGTGGGATTGCCTAATGTAGGTTAAATTAGGAATGGGCTGGAGCAGACCAATACAAAGAGTAAGTATCATGCACAGTTCCCATCTCTGTACCCCTTCATCACACCGACACTGTGGGTGCCGTGCGTGGTTCCTGCCTCCATATACTTGTTCAGATCCACCATGGCTGCACCATGTACTGTCTGTCTGTATCTTGTTTTACGGCGGTTGGCATCCAGCTTAATGGTGCATTACCGCCACCCTCTGCTCCAGAATGTGCACTAGACATACATTCTAAATCCCTTCACCCAATCTCACACACACACATATATACCAATCTACACTTCACCCTCCCATCTTTGACCATCCTAGTATCCTATTCCTGTTTATTTGTCATATTCTATAAAAAAACCCCTGTACCCCTTAAAAACGCTAAAAATACCCGGACTTGTGCTCTCTCACCCATGCCCAGCAACCCTTTTAATGTGAATTCCTGCATCCCCAACTCCCTTAATTTATTTCTCATCATCTCTCTCTGTATCCCATACTTCCTGCAACACAAAACTACATGTTCTACTGACTCCTCTTCCTGACATTCCTCACACAATCCTGTCTGGTGTTTCCCTATCATTTTCAATGTTTTGTTTAATGCACAATGCCCCAGCCTTAACCTAGTCCACACAATTTCCTCTCTTCTGTTTCCATTACCTACTCTAGTAACTGCAACACTCTTTTGTATTTGATATAACAGCCTCCGTTTCCCCTCCCTGTCCCATCTTTCTTGCCACATTCGGTTGACTTTTTCCCAGATTACACACTTAACCTCTGCTTTACTGACACTAATGTGCATTTCCACATTTTCTTTCTTTAACGCCCTCTTTGCCAACTCATCCACCCCCTCATTCCCCTTCACCCCTACATGTGCTGGAACCCATAGAAATTTTACCTGACCTCCCTGATTTGCAATTCTTGTAACTAACTGAAGGACTTCATAAAGTACATCTTGCCGACTGTTTGTGTGAAAAGACCTTAAACTTGCTAGAACTGAGGATGAATCTGAACATATCAAATCTTTGGCTTGTCTGGCTTTCTGCACCCATTGCAACGCAACCAACACTGCCAGCATTTCCACTGTAAACACCCCTAACTTATTAGATGTTCTTCTGCTGATTCCAATTTCTTTTGCTGGTATTACCACCCCAAACCCTGTCACTCCTGTTCCAGGTTCCTTCGCACCATCCGTATAAGTGTGAGTATAATCACTATACTTTTCCATCACATGACAGTTAAATGCATTTACCAAATCTGTTTTATATCTTTCTTTCCTTTTTACCTCTAACAAATGCCAGTCTATGTCAGGCCAGACAAGCTTCCATGGAGCTACAACCGGATAAACTACTGAAGGACTTATCCTCAGATCAAATACTCCACATTCTTTTGCGATATCATTCCCTACCCGACTAAAGGTATTCCTCTGAAACCTCCCATTTTCCCAGCACTCCTGCAACACTCCTTTAGTAGGGTGAGAATCATTGTGCCCCTGCAAGTTAGCCCAGTAGTTTGCCATCAGTTGCATCCTTCTTAGTTCCAAAGGCATTATTCCCATTTCTACCTGTAGGGCTGACACTGGTGACGTTTTAAAAGCCCCACTGCACACTCTCAAGGCCTGAGCCTGAATCACATCCAGTTTCCTTATAAGAGACCTAGCTGCTGATCCATATACTTTATTTCCATAATCCAATACAGATCTTACTAAAGCCACATACATTCTCTTCAAAGCTGTACAACTTGCTATCCATTCCCTACCAGTCAAACATCTCATCACATTTATTACTTTTTTACATTTCTCCTCAACTTTCCTGATATGGTCTGCCCATGTTAATCGTGAATCAAATATAACTCCCAGAAATTTAAATGATGCAACCCTTTCTAATTCAACCCCATACATCTTTAACTTCTTCCCTACCTCAACCCTTTTCCTGGTAAAAAATACAGTTTGAGTTTTGTCTACTGAAAATCTACATCCCCAATCATAACCCCACTCCACCACTTCATCAATTGCTTCTTGTAGTTTCCTGATTATATGGTCCATGTTCCTGCCTCTTTTCTACAAGGCCCCATCATCCGCAAACAGTGACCTACCTATATCCACTGGTACCTTTGTGAAGACATCATTGATCATAATGATGAAAAGTAATGGGCTAATCACACTAGCTTGAGGTGTGCCATTTTCCACTATGTACTGTTTTGATAATTCTGATCCAATCCGAACTTGAATTTTTCTACCAAACAAAAAATCTTTAATCCAATTAAAAACTCTCCCACCAACCCCCATCTTGTGCAGTTTAATTAATAATCCTTCCTTCCACATCCTATCATAGGCTTTTTCAATGTCAAAGAACACGGCCACTACTGACTCTCTATTTGCCTGGGCCTTCTTTATTTCAGCCTCTAACATAATCACTGAGTCCATGGAATTCCTTCCCTTTCTAAAACCACTCTGATAACTTGCCAGCATTCCCCTTTTCTCAAGCTCATATGATAACCTTTCTGTTATCATCCTTTCCATTATCTTACATATACTTGATGTTAATGCAATTGGTCTGTAGCTAGTGGGTTTTGACAGATCCTTGCCAGGCTTCCTTATTGGAATTACTACTGCTTCTTTCGATGCACTTGGTAATCTTCCCTCCTCCCACACTCTGTTATAAAAATGCAGCAACTTCAAGAGCGCTCCTTCTCCTAGATTTTTTAGCATCACAGAGCATATCAGATCTTTCCGTGGGGAGGTTGGTCTCGATCTCTTTATTGCTTTCACCATTTCTGCTAATGTAAATGGATCATCAATTATATCATCTGTTCCTTCCCTCCTGCTTAACACACCTGGGTGTTGGCTCATTATTCTTTCCCTTCTTCTTCTCCCGTCTTCAGACAAATTTTCTGAACTGTGTATCAGTACAAATGACTTGGCCATGACCTCAGCCTTATCCCTACTGGAGACTGCAGTTTCCTCCTCAGATATCATTACTGGATATTCCCATTCCCTTCTATCTCCTCCCATCCTCTTAATCATTCCCCATATCTCTCCCACGGGTGTTGTTCTTCCTACCTTGTCGCAAAAAACTCCTCCAACTTGCCCTTTTAGCTTGACGTATAGTTCTTCTCACCACTGCCTGTGCTTTCTTATATTGAACCAAATGCTGCATATTATGGGTTCTTTTAACTAGCCTGGATGCTCTATTTCTGTTTTTTACAGCCTGACAACATTCCTCTGTCCACCATGGTACCAGTTTTCTATTCATCCTATTTTTACTCCTAGGTATAAATCCTTCTGCTGCCATGATAATTGCTGAAGGCACCTGACTGTTTATTTCATCTACATTTCCAGAAATATCAATCTTTGTCAACCCTTCTTCACTCAACTTCTGGAACTTACCCCAATCAGCTTTTTCAAACACCCACTTTGGGGTTCCGCCACCTGGTCTTACTTCAACTCTTTCACCCACTGAACACAAAACTGGGTAGTGATCACTGCCATGTACGGTTCTTAACTGTGTGCTCCTGGATCAGAACCAGACTTGAAGCACTGTGTCTGTCTCCAAATCATACCAGGAGCGTCATTCACATGTGGGAATTCTGGAATAATTTCTTTTTGTTTGGACATTCTAACCCCCCTCCCCCCTTCATCCTTCTCCCAGAATATGACCTTCCACTCGGCCCATTCTCAAGAGGGTCTCCCACGTGGGATCATTCTCCAGCTCGGCTTGACACTCCCTTTAGGCTGTTGCCGGGTGGCCATTTTGTCAGTGGATGCATCCATGTCATGGTTTTGAATAGCATTTCTGGTGCTGCTGGAGTCCCACGGCCTGTGGTGAGGAGGCTAGTGGTTCTCTACGGCTCTAGGTCTTGGTGGTGAGGGCGACACTGACAATATGGCAGTCCCAGGTTTTGTACACCGTCATCTTCGTCATGACCTTCAGCAACTTCTCTCACAACTGCACACTCACATCCTGCTTGAGTTCCAACTCCAGGCTGCTGTTGTCATGGTAACTGGCCTTGGCTCCTCCCATCTAATGGGAGAGGTCTCACTAGGGTGTGATGGGGAAGGCCAGAAGGCTGGATCCCAGACAGACCTCTCCTCCCTCTTTGACCTACATTAATCTTGAACACAGGGCCACCTTCTACCTCGCCAGAGGAATGGAGGCATTGCTAAGGGAGCGCCGAATGGAGGCCACAGCCCCCCGGAACAAAGCCCCATGGGGTTGGGTCATGAGGAAGCTGGTCCATAGAAAGAAGGGAGTTTGGGGACTGGGGACTGAAAAGAGAGGAGACGGAGCAGGAGGGGAGGGAAAAGGGAGAGGTTAGTGGGAAGGTGGGATTGAGAGGGGAAAGGAGATCTGTATTAAACAATAAAGTAATTGTTTTGAACAAAAGGCCATGCCTTGTGTCTCAGGGTTGAGTGCACTTGTAACTTTCCTGCCCTACCCTACCTTCATCCTCATTCCTCCAGCCCTCCCTTTCCCTCTAGGCCTCCACTCCCTCGGGGGCAAGCATTGCACAACCCTTCTCTCCTCATAAATAGTGAGTGAGGGATGAGGGTAGAAAGTGGGCATTGTGTGATATCAGGTGTGGCTGGGGATACCCGGATATGGACAGAATTAAGTAGCGTGCACACATGACTGAGATAGAAAGATGGAGCAGGACTCTTTCCAATGCATGTTCTCAGTATTGTTATTTTTTTTTTAATTTCCACAATTTGTCAGTATTTGTGTATGTATAGTTTTTCGTAAATTCAAGATTTAAGATACTCGATTCTTTATTGGCATTCTTCAGTACATGAGTGTATAGGGGAACAAAATGATTGTTACTCCAGATCTGATGCAGCATTAAAAAACACATTAAGCATAAAAACACAATAAATATGAATATAAAAGCAATCCTATAAAACACAACGTCCAAATGACTGTTGAGTGCAGCAGTTTATCCATATTCTGTTCTATTAAATTCTGTCGTATTTATTTTTTTGTAAATGCCTGCAAAAAAGTGAATCTCAAGTATGTGGTAACATATATGCACTTTGATAATACCTTGACTTTGATTTTGAAGCTGGATACACGAGAGATTTGGCATAGGATATTGATGATGTACCTCTGCCATTCAACTTCCCTGCTCTGATTAAATCATTAACGAGGTTTCGGTAATGAATTCTGGCATTCCTGCTGCTGAGTTAATCGGCAGTTTCCAACCAAGCTACTTGGTGCTACAGGCAAGTCTCATCTGTCATCATCAATTAACTGAAAATTCACACTGGTCCCTCAGTCACACTTTATTTACTTCTACACAGGGAGAACGGCCTGGCCCCTGTCATCACACTGCTCTGAAGTCTGAACAAAGAAATGCCATTTCTATAGAGAATTGACTCGTAGTTATGGATATTGACCAATCAGTAACCTTGTGTATCTTCAAATTCCTTATTTGCAGGATCAATCACCAATCACCCTATGTAATACTGGCATTAATAGCCAATAGATTCTATATGCTTGGGTGCCAATAGTACTTTAGAATTAGGAAAATAACTGACCAATAATAAGTATCACTTGTAAATCCTTCGTTTGTATCCTTATCTTGTCTCTATATGTCAAATGGCTCCGGTTCCCTGCTGTGTAAAGGGAAGCTCTGTTCTTCAAAAACCTTGCTTTCCTGGGCTGACTGCAAATTATCTGCAAACTGGTCTTGCTGGACATTATCTTACCCCTTAGCTTGCAATGATCTCCACATTTCTACCAGAAAGAAAATATATTTCTTGGTGTCCTTGAAAACTCCTGTATTACACCAAGAAAAATATCTCTAAAACAAGAATCAGCTTGATCTAATGCTCCTCAGTCTGTCATTTCCTTATTTATACCTCTCCACTCCAGAATCTGTCAGTGCAATGTCCCGTTATTGAAGCTGACGTGACTCATACAGCTCATAAGACCATAAGACCATAAGACATAGGAGTCCTGTCCACTGTCATCCCCGTTCCTCCAGCTCTCCCTTTCCCTCTAGGCCACTACTCCCTCGGGGACAAGCATCTGGCCCATCGAGTCTGCTCAGCCATTCAATCATGGCTCATCCTTTCTTTCTACCTCCTCAGCAGCCCCGGGGCCCAGCCTTCTCCCCATAACCTGTGATCAAGAACCTATCAATCTTTGCCTTAAGTACACCAAATGCCTGACCTCCACAGCTGCATGTGGCAACAAATTCCATAAATTCACCACCCTTTGGCTAAAAAAATTTCTCCGCATCTCTGCTTTGAAAGGGCGCCGCTTTATCCTGAAGTTGTGCCCTCTTGTCCTAGACTCTCCCACCATGGGAAACATCCTTTCCACATCTACTCTGTCTAGGCCTTTCAACATTCGAAAGGTTTCAATGAGATCCCCTCTCATCCTTCTGAATTCCAGCGAGTACTGACCCAAAGCCATCAAACGTTCCTCGTATGATAACTCTTTCATTCCTGGAATCATCCTTGTGAACCTCCTCTGGACCCTCTCCAATGCCAGCACATCTTCTCTAAGATGAGGAACCCAAAACTGTTCACAATACTCAAGATGAGGCCTCACCAGTGCCTTATAAAAGTCTCAGCATCACATCCTCGCTCTTATATTCTAGACTTCTTGAAATGAATGCTAACATGGCATTTGCCTTCCTCACCACTGACTCAACCTGCAGGTTAACCTTCAGTGTGTTCTCCACAAGGACTCCCAAGTCCCTCTGCATCTCAGATTCCTGGATTTTCTCCCCATTTAGAAAATAGTCTGCAGGTTTATTTCTACTACCAAAGAGCATGACCATGCATTTTCCAATATTGTATTTCATTTGCCACTGTCTTGTCCATTATCCTAATCAGTCTAAGTCCTTCTGTTTCCTCGACACTACCTACCCCTCCACCAATTAGCTGTGCAGCTCAGCGTCATGCCTACGCAGCCCAACTGTTCCAGAAACTCAGGTAATGCAGTGGCTGTGTTGAAAACATCCAGCGTTTACAATCAGGTTGCTCTTACCCCCGAACAACCTGGTGGTACTAATGTCAACATACAAATCCTACCTCACACTCCCAGCGCATCCACAGAGGCAGCACGGGAACATAACAGCTAGCGTAACACTATTTCAACGCCAGTGACCCAGGTTCACATCTGCCGCTGTCTGTAAGGATTATGTACGATGCAGGTTTCTCCAGGTGCTCCGGTTTCATAGAACATAGAACACTGCAGCATAGTATAGGCCATTTAGCCCACGATGCTGTGCCGAGCTTTTAACCTGTTCAAAGAGCAATCTAACCATTCCCTTCTACATAGCCAAAAGAAAATCTGCAGATGCTGGAAACCAAAATAATGCACACAAAATGCTGGAGGGACGCAGCAGGCCAGGAGGCATCTATGAAAAAGAGCAAACGGTTGACATTTCAGACCGAGACCCTTCATCAGAATCAGGTTTATTATCATCGGCATGTGTTGTGAAATTTGTTAATCACCTCTATAACCCTCCATTTTTTATCATTCATCTGCCTATATAAAAGTTTTTTAAATGTCCCTAATGTATCTGCCTCTGCTATCTCACTTGGCAGGGCATTCCACACACCCACCACTCTCTGTGTAAAAAACGTACCTCTGACATCCCCCTTTACTTTTGTCTATTCACCTTAAAATTATGCTCCTGATATTAGCACATTCCAAACAAGTACAGGTTAATCTGTTAATTTGTCTCACGGGTGTAATTGGACAGTGTGTGGCCTGTTAACCGTGCTAAATCTAAATTTAAGATCTAAGCCCTTTGCTTAATCTTTCATGTGATAGCTAAAGGCAAATGGTGACTTTCATTGCAAGATGTACAGTAAGTAACCAGTGTGTCTTACTACAGTTTGAAAGGGCATTAAAGATCAAAGATTACCTTCATTTGTCATATGCATATCAAAATATTGAAACATACAGAGAAATTCTTCATTTTGCGTCAACGACCAACACAGTGCAAGGATGTGCTGGGGGCAGCACACAAGTGTCACCACGCTTCCAATGCCAACGTAGCGTGCCCACAATTTACTAACTCTAACCCAGAGCACCTGGAGGAAACCCATGGAGGGAAGATACAAACCCCTTACAGTCAGCGGCAGGAATTAAACCCTGATATTGCAGCTGATGCTGTAACGCACTACACTAACTACTACTGCACCGTGTTACCCATCAAGATCCCATTTGAAAGTCTGAGCGAAGTTCTGGTCTCCTTATTTGAGGAAGGATATTCTTGTTACCATGGGACTACAGGTTTAAGAAGACTAACTCTTGAGATGATAGGTCTGACATATGAGGAGTGTTAGGGATTATTGAGGAGTTATGGGATTATATGAAATGGACAGATACTAATTCAAATGAGAACCAGTCTTCAGTTCTTAATGTAACTTGTAAGCAGTAATCAATTTGAAATGAAAAGGACAGCTTTGCGAAGCACAGGCCACTTGCCCACAGTAAGAGACTGGCTGCTCAAGATATGGTTTGTAAAGTAAAGTGATCTGGCCACAAAATGTTCTCATCTGCAATCTGTCAATGTTAATTGGTCAACATCAAACTAATGTTGGGCATCTGGGTTCTCTGTCTTCAGAAAAGTGTAGACAATTTGAGTGAATCAGTTTGTCCCAATGAGGTGCCTGAACCTTCAAAGGTGCTTTATCAACTAGAACGTGAATAAGTGTTGCACAAACAAATCATTTGTCTGACACAAAATATTGAAGTAAACAATGTCATAGTAAATATGGAAATTGTATTGAATCACCTGCAGTTACATTTGATCTTAAGAATGTGGTGCATTGAGATTGGGAGACTCTACCCAGAGGGTCTCCAAGAGAATGTCTACCTGTCAGGATGAATAAAGACCTCCATACCACCGGCTTCAGTGTCTCTCAGGTGACTTGGATCACAGTCACAACATATGGGGGTTTGTCTGGGAATAATTGTGACCAACTGTTGGTCAGAGATTTAAGCAGTCTAAGGCCTAATATTGCTCCTGAATCCTATGATCTTATATCCCTACAATAACGTACTGCTTTGAGTAGCTGTTTAAGGACCACATTAAACCCCATCTTCCTGCTGCACTAGTTCCCTTCCATTCTGGTCCACTGACGATGCCATAGTCTCCACCCTCCACTCCATCCTATCCCACCTGGAAAATGATGCCTTGTGCATCTTATTAACTTCAGCTCGGCATTTAATATGATCACCCCTCAGGAGCTGGTGCGTAAACTGTTCTTGTTGGGTCTCAGTAACTCTCCCTGTAACTGGATCATGGACTTCTTGACAGAAAGAGCAGAGTCAGTCCATGTTGGCAGCTACATCTCTCGATCCATCGTGCTGGGTGCCAGTGCCTCCGAAGCCTGCGTGCTCAACCTGCTGCCATTTACGGTGCTGATGCATTGTGCAGCTCAGACCGAGTCATCAAGCTCGCTGATGACACAGACGTCAATAATGATGATGAGACACCATAAAAAGAGGACGTAGAGCGGCTTGTCGAGTGGTGCGAGCACAATAATTTGAGTTTCAACGTGCACAAGACTAAAGAGATGATTATGGATTTTAAGAAGTTACAGGCTGACTACACCTTACTGCACATAAACGGCTCCACTTTGGAGAGAGTTAGGAGCACCGAGATTCCAGGAGTGCACATACTGGATGTTTTCACCTGGTTCTTCGACACCACCTCTTTAATTAAGGAAGCACCATGGTGTTGCTGTTTTCTGAGGAGATTGAGGTGAGCAACGTTCTCTCCTCACAACCTCCCACCCCACCCCCAACTATTCTAACCAATTTTTACTGGAGCACTATCAAGAGTGTCCTGACCAGCTGTATCACTGTCTGGTATGGGAAATACAAGGAATCTGACCATATGTCCCTACAAAGAATTATAAGGACTGCTGAGAGAATCACTGGGGTCTCTTTCCCATTAGAGATACGTATTTATCAGGAGTGCTGCATACACAGGTCCTTTAGCATTGTCAAGGACCATTGATTCTATTGTATTTCTTTGTACTACTGTGAATACCTAAAAGAAAATGAATCTCAAGGTAGTATATGGTGATGTACAGTATACGTACTTCGATAATAAATTTACTAACCTTGAATGAACCTATCAGTGCAACTTTTGCAAAGTGAACCAACAGTGGCCTCAGCAGAGAGAGTGTTTCTGACTTACAAAAACTTTAGATTATGGGCAACTCTTGGAACTCCTTTTGAGTATGTAGGCATCTCTATTTAAAGAGAATGCAGTGGTCAGAACTTTCTGTGGCCCACTGCTGGTCAGGTTCCATGAATGTCAGACCAGGAACTTTAACCCTGTCGTTTCTTTCCTATACTATCACCCTTTGACTATACTGCAGTCGGATATGGAGACTTTGTGAACCAAAAGCCAGCGGAGCAGCGGCAAGGAGACCAGTAGCCCACGGGACATGAGAAACAGCCGAAGTAGTAGAAGGAGCAAGGGAACAGGGGAAAGGAGGAAGCAACCAGGAGGGTGTTTCTGTACAGTATCTAAAACTTCATCACCTAGTTGACAAGCACAGCTTACAATGGCCACCTTGATAGGTACATTTCTCTGATATTCTTTATCCCAGCATAAGACCATAATACCTAGGAGTAGTTTAGGCCATTCAGTTCATCGGGTCTTCTCCACTATTCCATCATGGCTGATTTATTATCTCTCTCAAGCCCTTCTCCTGCTTTCGCCCTGTAACCTTTGACACCCAGATTAATCAAGAACCTATCAACCTCCACCTTAAATATACCCAATGACTTGGCAATTAGGTCGATATTATGCATATTATGCTACTCACATATATTACACATCAGTCCGTCAGCACCTTTCATCCCCCTCCACACACTACCACGTTACCCTTTCACTCCACACCTCATACCTACACTGCTGACACAGTTGCTGTCCTCCTGTGATTTCATATACTCTGCTGCTAACTAGAGGAATTCCTCATGCCAGGAGTCACTTTGACATTTTATCATTTCCTGTCAGACCCAGCCTATGTAGATACTCCTGTACCTAATGTCAATTTGTGTACATACAATTGGTCTATGTATATTAACTCATCTTACATCTGTACGGCCACATTCAAACAGCTACTGTACATTGGGTTTAATAGGCTCACTTTTATATTTATGCTTTTTTTTGTTTGTTTTATTGCATTCTTTATGCCTATTATGTTTTTTTTTATGCTGCATCAGATCCGGAGTAACAAACATTGTGTTCTCCCTTACTCTTCTTGTACTGAAGGATGACAATAAACAATCTTGAACCTTGAATCTTGGATTTTGAATGGTGAATAATGGGTGGGGAATCCAGGGACCGTTTAAAAATCCCGCCCATCCTCCATCAGCGCTAATTCCAACACATGACTGAAAAACTTTCTCCTCAGTTACTTAAATGGCTTGCAAATACATCAGTGCTTTCCCTATTGAGTAACATCTCTCTTGTTAGACTAGGACCGCTGCATAAAATACACTTTCCTTTGAGGACTTAATCTCTGCAGGTTTAAACACTGATCTGCTGATCATGCCAACATGCAAGCTGTTAGGAGATACAATTTCCTTTAAGGATGCTCTACTGTGCAGAGGTTCCCGGTGCCACTGGAGACTCCAGCAGCCAGACTTACCAGAGTAACTCAGACAAAATGCTGGAGGAACTTAGCAGGTCAGGCAGCACCTATGGAGAGGAAGAAAGAGATGATGATTCATGCTGAGACCCTTCATCAAAACCTTCTTACTAGGCTTTCCTTATGATTGATCCAGTACTGTCATTGAGTTTCTGTCCCAGACCCCTCCCTCTCCCTTAGCACTCTTCTATTTCATCTTTTCTCTACCCCCACATCAATGTGTCTTTCGGACCAATGCTTTCCTCTGATAAGCGCACAGCAAAGTATTTGGAACTGTGCTGAACTGAGCTACGTCCTGGTTCAGCATTTGCTTCTCTATGTAGCCCACTTCTCTAATGCAGCTTCACATTGGATTTCAGCCAACTTCAGCGTTAGTTTTACAAAGATCCAATTTGCCATTTTGCAATTTTCTTTTAGTGCACCAAATATAGGTGCAATCCAATTTCTAGGCCCTAATTTCATTGGCAAGTCCTAGGTTTGTGGTTTTCCTTAGGCATTATCGCAACCTGAAGGGAATTGAAGAAAGTCTTCGGTTAATGGAGTTACTCCTGACAAACAGGCTGATAGTGTTGTCCTGCTAATTCGGGGTCAGTACTTAAATGTAGCTCTGGCAGAGTCATTGCAAAACCTGAATAGGAGTTTACTCGAAATCCATCAAAGACTCTTTCTATTGCAAGGTGTTTGACAGCACACATACCGTATAGTTGCCATTTGTCAAATGACACGAAGTACTTTATATGTAACACTAAATCACCACACCATATTTAATTGCAAAAGTGAAGTGCATTTTAAAGTTACAGCAATAAGTTTCACTGAAATAGCACAGTCAAGAAATGTTTAATAGTCAATTTGTATCAGTGCAATTAGATATGAACAATATTTGATATTGATTTTTGATCTATAAACCTATATGTCAATTTTGGCTGAAAGCCATTATATATTTATCAAGTTAACATAACTGAAGACGGGAAGGAATATATGTCTCAATATTTCCATTTCCCTTGAAGATGAATGAAACAAATTCACAGGATATGTTAAGTGCCAGAGATTTCCTCTTGTCAAGACCAGTCAAACTTACAAAACTTCATTTGAATCCAATGGCCTGCTGCTTTTAGTTTGAGGGCAGAGGCACAGTCTTATCCTTTTTGTGCATTTTAATTGTCCTCCGAATTAACTAGAATTACATTTCAATAAAATAATAAAAATATATACTTTTTTGAGTAAATTTGAAGGTACTTCAGGTCGGAAATCAGTAATAGCCTTTCAGCATTTTATTTATTGCAAAACAGACTTTTTATATCTTGTGAAATTTAGCTATATGACATTCTTTATGAAAGATATTACACCAGATGAGTTCCTTCTTTAACAATTCTTTGCTTCCTGTAGCACTCCAACAAATTTTCCCAATTAATGAGGTCCTTGTTTTGCAGTGCAGGAGTAAAATTGAGCTTAGCACAATTCACAATGGGATTCAATGTACACTATACTGTGAAACCTCAGCAATTTCACAACATTATTACTTTCACCTCAGTTTACTCTATGCTTGGGTTTTAATTATTGTGAGAAACTATTTTTCATTTTTAAATTTTCTATTTAAGCCAATTTATGTAAGATAGCAATTCAACAATACCATAAAATAAAATTGGCCAAGACAAGCTAGTTTCTACTGCGACTCCTTTCAGGCAGAAAGGCAAATAATTTAAGTAACTAAAAAGAATAGAAAAATACAAGTGATGCATTACCGCAATTATTGCAATTTAAATGCCTAGCTCTTTTTTCTTAACTGCCTACACTATGTGCTGTTACAAAATATTGCAACATTTTCTATCTTAAACTCAGAAATACTCAAGTACTCTATGCTTCCTCCAAATTTACCCTCAAACTACATCACATATAGCTCCAACTGACACAGTAATTTTATATTGATCCACGTTTGTATGTTTTATATGAAGAATGAACAGTTATTATCCTTGAATGGGAAAGCAAGCAAAATCTCCTGACGTGTTTGATGATAGAAGTGTGGAATCCAAGACAATTTTCTGTGGCAGGCGATAGGAATCTTATCAATATTCTGTGTAATGACATCTCACGAGCCTTCATTAAGAGTGGGCTTTGTCAAAAGATCTGAAGAAGATCTGGTTTTGTGAATTTGCTAAGTTGCTATGTAAGGAGGTGTCCGTTCGAGATAGTATGAGCAACATATTAAAACAGTTCAAACTGTATTTACATTCCTATTTTTATTTTTCAGAACTAAAATGGAGAAGTATTCCAGTTATTTTACAGAATTCCCAATTCTCTGTCTTACAGATACACTAGTGAAGTTTAAGAGACTACTAGACAGGTCTAAGGTGGGGGCTTATATGGGAGGCAGGGTTTGAGGGTTGGCACAACATTGTGGGCCGAAGGGCCTGTACTGTGCTGTACTATTCTATGTTCTATGTTCTATCGTGTCATCGGGCAGACTGTGAGGCAGTGCCAAAGACCGGATATCTACAGCAGTAGCAGATTTACGAAGCGGGTGATTCGCCTTAAGGTAACAGTGGCAAGCCTGTAAATGCAAATTAGGAGCAATAATTACAGAACACCATTGCTCTCTCTGATGGCACTGCCATGATAGAGAACATCCTCACATTACTGACTGGTTTGATGGAGCATCCTCGAACAACAAATGAACACTACGGCAAACTGTCAGGTCAGCAGAAAAGGTGCAATGGCTGCAGTCTACCATCAATGCAGATCTTGTATGTGTCCAGGACAAATAAGTGGGCAGGAAAAATCACTGCAGACGCTACGCACCTTGCAAACTGCCTTTTCCAAAAGGACCCTTCTGGAAAGTGCTATAGGGCTATGAAAACAAAAGCTTTATGCTGTCTTAAAAAGTTTCTTCCCCTCAGGTAGTTAATTTAATTGATCATTCTAATTAGCCCCCAAACCCCCCTATCTATTACCCCAGTCACTGCCCTGCACTGTAAGCACTAAATCACTTTTAATAATGCTGTTTCCATTGTAAACTATGCTGAGATTTATATATTTATGCACATTTTATTCTACATCCAAACTTCAAGTTTATTTTTTCTATCTGCAGTAATTGTTAATTCTTTGTTATGGATGAATGTTATTGTTTATTGCAAGTTGTGCCCTGACCAACACACCCTGACCAGCAAATTCCTAATACATCTAAATGTATATAGTGAGTAAAGTTGTTCCTTGGTAAAATCTGAAATCCACTTCCTTTGGAAAAGTTCTGCAAACAAGGACACCTGGTACCATTACAGGGAGGGGAAAGCTGTTGAAATTGTGACAAGTGAATTACTAATTCTGAGCCTAATGAGTATTAATTTGACAAGCAACACACATAAAAGTTGCTGGTGAACGCAGCAGGCCAGGCAGCATCTCTAGGAAGAGGTGCAGTCGACGTTTCAAGCCGAGACCCCAGGACGAAGGGACTCGGCCTGAAACGTCGACTGCACCTCTTCCTAGAGATGCTGCCTGGCCTGCTGCGTTCACCAGCAACTTTTATGTTTGTTGCTTGAATTTCCAGCATCTGCAGAATTCCTGTTGTTTGCGTTATTAATTTGACAGGTTTGTTTTCTATGTTGTCTGGGGAAGAGATCACAAAACAGTATTGATTCACTAGAAAAGCACAAACTGAGCAAGCCTAGGTCATTGCTGAGGCAAAGGCTGGAGGACTTTGGTTTTCAGATCAGAAACATGGACACTTGCAGATAAGAGCCAGATGTCTCCGGGGTCCCTAGTTAACTTGACACTATTCCTTGGCGCGCACCTTTGCTCAGAGCCATAGAGTCATCTACTGCATCCAGACTGACCATCGACCACCCACTTCCGCTAATTCAACATTAATTCCATGTTAATTCCTTCCTTGAAACAATGAATCATAGCATCTATAATTGATCCATTGTAAAAATGCTTGGAGAAAGATGATTACAATGAGACACATCTCTGAAAAGCAATTGTGGGGATGGAAGGTTTGTTCAATGTTGATAAGCTTGAAAGACTCCTTTGTCCATCATTCATATTTTTATCATTGCCAATTGGAGCAAATAAATCAGAAGGCTCCAGAGTGAAGCATGAGGTATATTCATGCACCCACAATTGCTTTTACAAGAGAGGAGAATGAGGAACGATCGTATAGAGGTATATAAAATCATGAATTATGATAGGGTAAATGAATGAAGGCCTTTTCACCTCCAGTTGGGTGAGACTACGACTAGAAGTCGTACAGTACTATGCAAAAGTTTTGGGCACATCGTATAGTATATATAGCGAGGGTTCCTGACACTTTTGCACAATACTGCAGTAATTCTATGTATTGCTCTGTACTGCTGCCACAAAATCATGACATAGGTGGGTGATGATAAACCTTATTCTGATATGGGTCTCTTTTGTGGGCTGAGAATGGGAAGGAGGCAGGGAGAGGGGAATCATGGTTGGGAAAAGGGGAAGGGAGCGGGAAGGGAGCAGGAAGCAGTGATTAATAAACCAGTTGTTTGGAATCAAGTGACCTTGCCTGGTGTCTCAGGGCTGGGTGTGTCTGCACCCGGGCCACCCCATACCCCTGGCACTCCTTCTCTGCCACCTGCCCCACACCCTTCTCATGACGCTATACCCTCGCCATTCCCAACAGCTCTTGTTCCCACTAGATTTACAAACTCACTCACTGCCCCACATTGACAAGTACAGTACTGTCCAAAGGTCTTAGGCACCCTAACTTATATATATGTGTGTGTGTGTGTGTGTGTGTGTGCACATGGCCAGGTGGTTAAGGCATTGGACTAGTGACCTGAAGATCGTGAGTTCGAGTCCCAGCCGAGGGAACGTGTTGTGTCCTTGAGCAAGGCACTTAATCACACATTGCTCTGCGACGACACCGGTGCCAAGCTGTATGGGTCCTAATGCCCTTCCTTTGGACAACATCGGTGTCGTGGAGAGGGGAGACTTGCAGCATGGGCAACTGCTGGTCTTCCATACAAACTTGCCCAGGCCTGCGCCTTGGAGAGTGAAGACTTTCCAGGCACAGATCCATAGTCTCGCAAGACTAACGGATGCCTTTACTTTATATATATATATATATCTGTGTGTGCGTGTGTGTGCGTGTATGTGTGTGTGTGTGCGTGTGTGTGCGTGTATGTGTATGTGCGTGTGTGTGTGTGTGTGTGTGTGTGTGTGTGTGCGCGCGCGCGCGACTAGGACTTTTACAAAGTATTGTGGGTTTAGAATGAAAGGTGAACTACTTAAGGGGAATCTGAGGGTGAATGTCTTCTGTCAGAGGGTGGTAAGGGTGCCGAATGAGCTGCCAGTGGAAGTGGCAGGCGTGAGTTCAATTGTAATATTTATGAGAAGTTTGGAGAGGTACAGGGGTGAGAGGGGTTTAAAGGATATGGTCCAGGTACAAGTAGATAGGACAAGTCAGAAGTTCTGGTTGGTATAGGCTAGACGGCCCAAAGGGCCTGTCTCTGTGTTTTAGTATTCTGTGACTCCACAGAATGTCTAGGCACATGGTCATCTCATTTTCTTTGTACTATATGTAGCAATGATAACACCACTCAGGGTTAGCCAGAGTGAATAGATTACAGATTGGTTTAAGAGGGAAGAGTCCTCCAATATTGTCCACCTGAATTTCAGGAAGGTATATTACACAGTCTGTATAATCGATTGATTAATAATGTCTATGCTCATGAACTTGACAGGATTTTTCTGTGATTGAGAGGTAGAAAACCAAGAAGAATGGAGTATCACACGTAAAATGCTCTAGGGACTGAGCAGGTCAGGCAGTATCTATGGAAGGGAATAAGCAGTCCACGTTTTGGGCTGAGGCCCTTCATTAGGATTCATTCATTGCCACAGTCCACCATAAAGGCCAAATGATGGGGTATATCTAAAGTGAATTTGATAGGTTCTTGATTAGTAACAGCATCATTGATTGCAGGGAGAAGGCAAGAGAATGGATTTGAGAGAGAAAATAAGTCAATCATGATGGAATGAAGGAGCAGAATCAATGGGCCAAATGACCTAATTCAGCTCCTATGTACTGTATTAAGGTCTTATGGTTTAATGTTAGGCCTCATGTGGAGGTTACAGAAATAATATTGAAAAGTTCTTGAAGTTGTATCAGACATGATGAGGTCAAATTTACAGTGCTGTGTGCAGTTCTGGTCACCTAACTACAGGTGCAGGTTGATAAGTCTAGGTAGAAAAACAACTTGGCATGGATTAGACGGGCTGAAGAGCCTGCTTCTATACTGTAATGCTCCATGACTCTATAATGTTGCCATGTTTCTACATTACGTTGACTTGCTTCTATATATATAATATGGTTATATACAGAATGTTGGGTACACGTATATCATTAAATGACAGTAAATTTGACTTTACCTGACTTGAATCTTAGTTTGTAAATTTGAAAGCTGCATTTGGAGAAAAGACTTTCCATCCTCTTACTACATGTGCCAGTGAATAGAAATTTGAAGAGAAGACTGAAGCATCTTCATGTTCTCATGGATATTAAGAATTTGATCTGGAAAAAATATGTCTATTAGCTGAAGGATTTGAGGATTTTAAGAACTCAGAAGCATACAAATAAATTAGACAATGCTTTCTGAGTTAGATGGTGGTAGAATTATGAAACATATTATCCACAGACGATAAGAGTAAGAAATGATAGATTTTAAATGAGCATTCTCATTGGGGAGAGGATAAAGCCTACACATTGCAGAACCACAATAAGGAACTTAATGAAAGATCAAAGAACCGCAAATACACGAAACATGAAATAAATTCAGAAAGTGCAGGAAACATCCATCAGGCCAGACTGCAGCTGTGGAAGGAGGAAGAGGGCCAATGTTTCAGGTTGAAAACCTTGATCGGAAGGCATCAGAACCAAATTGGCATCCTGATGAAGAAAATTAATGGATGTTATTAAAGAATGCTCTAGAAGCATAGATTGTACTGGAATGGACAGAAACACTCAGTGACCAATTTATTAGTTACATCTTGTGGGATCTGGTGATTTTTCGATCCTCAGGCTCTTTTAGGGATCCAAGAATCAGTGAAAACTTTGCTTCATGATAGTTTATTTAACGTTTAAACAAAGGAACAGATACAAAACACAAAGGAACAAATCTCAAGAAAAATCAAAGATGAGATACTAAGAACAAAGACAAGATAGCGATTTTTGCAGAGACAGACACTTTTATATTGAGATTGGGCCACATTCCTGAAATAAGCAAAGGGCCAATTAAAGACAGACAGGTGTAGCATGTTTATCTTAGCCAATGAAAAATGAAAGGTGATAAACCATTAGTGAAGCTATCATTTCAATCTTGTGAAAAACCTTATTGATTCAACTAATACCTTATTAAAGGCACAAAAAAAAAACAATTCTAACAACATGTACACCTGCTTGTTAATGCAAACATGTAATTAGCCAATCATGTGGCAGCAACTCAATGCATAAAAGCATGCAGGCATGGTCAAAAGGTTCAGTTTTTGTTCAGTCCGAACATCAGAATTAGGTAAAAACGTGATCTAAGGGACTTTGACTATTGAACAATCGTTGGTGCCAGACGGAGTGGTTTGAGTATCTCAGAAAATTGCTAAGCTCCTGGGATCTTCATGCACAACAGTCTCTAGAGCTTACAGAGAATAGTGCGAGAAACAAAAAGCATCCAGCGAGTGGCGGTTCTGTGGTGGAACACATTGTTAGTGACAGATATCAGTGGAGGATGGCCAGACGGGTTCAAGCTGACAGGAAGGCAAAAGTAAATCAAATAATCACGTGTTACAACAGTGGTGTGCAGAAGAACATCTCTGAATGCACAACACATTGAAACTTGAAGTGGAAGGGTACAACAACAGAAGACCACAAATATATTCTCAGTGGCCACTTTATTAGGTACAGGAGATACCTAATAAAGTGGCCACCTAGTGTGTACTGAGTGCTTAGAGTTGCCCAGAATAGGTATGTTTAGAAGTTCACAAAGGTTTGTTTTTACATTTAATTGATGTGCTTAACTTCAGTCACGTAGAGTGGACTGATATCATCTCAAGGGCAGAGCTGCGGAATGTGTTATTATGTGAAGAATAGATAGAGGCAGATTGATGGACAGCAAAATAGTTATCAATATACGAGCAGCTAGAAAATGACATCAGTGTCATCGACAGAACTGTTGCCAGTGGTTGGTGAGAATTATTCATCAACTAACATCACTAGTCATAAGTGTCCCTGATAATATTGTAGGTCAGTTAAAGAGATGGCACCAACCTGTTAACAATGGTGATTGCCTAGCCACAATACTCATTCCTCACCAACCTTCTTCAAATACCACTACTGATAACGAATCCAGTCCTTTACCTTTTCCACCAATCATATCCCAGCTTCTTACTTCATACCCATTCCCCCCCCCCATTCACCTAGCTTCACCATTCACCTTTTAGCTTGTACTCCTTCCCCTCCCACCATCTTCTTATTCTGGCTTCTTGCTCCTTCCTTTCCAGTCCTGATGAAAGATCTCAGCCTGAAACGTTGACTCTTTATTCATCTCTATAGATGATGCCTGACCTGCTGAGTTTCTCCAGCATCTGTAGTATAATAACCCAACTGCTAAGTTTGATACATTTGCTTGATAACAATGCAAGTACACTGATGATGCATGTGGATAACCCAACATAATCTGTACCTCATGGCTCTATCTAGCTCCTCCAACCAATCAGAAAAACTAGGCTCAAAACATCGATCCACAGACAAGCTAGTTTTAGCTTTCACCATAGTTCAGTATCCCTTAATATGTTATGGTCAACATTGATTAACCTGATGACCAGTGTCATTCAAATGCCATGTCAGAAAGAAGATCACCCCTAGGGTCATCTATCTAGCTTACTTTCTTCATTGAACAGTAGTACTGTGATCAGTTGAGTTGAGTATTATGTTCTCCAAAAGGGGTAGTCTATTGGTGGGTCCTTAGGTGTCTGTAGAGGCTGATCTGGGATCCACATATTCCCTTAATGGAGAAGGCCTGTGTGTGACTTTGCTTAATGTGGGGAGGATGATGCACAGGCAGCCACCATACAGTGGCAGATCAGGGTCAGGGTCCAGAGGCACGGAATGCAAGATGACTGGGGTCCCTTCACTGCTGCGGCCTTTCTCCACCCTCACTGCCATCGTGATGTGTCATCATCTTCTGCCAGCTCCGCCACTGAGGTCTCAGCTAGCTCACTCTCTGTCTGGAACCTCCTCCTTGACCTTACTGCAAATGGGTAACCCTCCTACCAAGAGCTAAGCACCAGATAGCGTCACTCTTCGGATCTCAGGAACTCACAAGTCTCTTCACCTCGACAAGGTGACAATCCTCAGATCACAAACCATGAATGTTGTGCGCTGTGGTACTCTACTCTCAGTGTCCATTTTATTAGGTACCTCCTGTACCTAATAAAGTGGCCATTGAGAGAATGTTCTATTTTAGACTACTCTATGAAAGCACATTGCAAGTTGACATCACATGGGAATTGCACATTGAGAGAGTGATATGCTTTCCTCCTTCAGACAGTGATGGATGGCAACAACTGATGATGCCTGATACACTTGCAAAATGATTAATAGGCAAGAACATTGCTGCTCGAATATTCCTCGCTGTGGCTTGTTGCTACGGTTCACTTGTGAAAGACAGGATTTGGAAAAGCCCCAGTGACAGATTGGATGTAAGAAGTATTTAAATGACCCAGCACCACTTGGAAAGATTTGAGGTAGTTGAATTTAGGACAATGGTTACTTCAATAGTCAAAAACAGAACGTTATTTGTGTAGATTGCCTTTCATTTTCCAGTACCATAAAACTACACCATTCAGATGCAATCTTGCTGAGTAACCATAGGTATTGCATATTCACTAAGGTTTTATAAGGCAATGAACCTACTTCACTTGGAGTGTTGTGAGCAGTTTTGGGCCACTTATCTAAGAAAAGGTGTGCTGGGACTGGAGAGGGTTCAAAGGAGGCTCACAAGAATGATTCTGGGAATGAAAGAGTTTTAAGTATGAGGAGTGTTTGATGGCTTAGGGCCTGTACTCACCGGAATTTAGAAGAATGAAGAGGGATCTCATTGAAACCTATCGAATATTGAAAGGTTTAGTTAGAGTGGATGTGGAGAAGTTTCCTATAATGGGGAGAATTGGACCAGAGGACACAGCCTCAGAATAGAGAGATGTCCATTTACAATGGAGATGAGGAGGAATCTCTTTAGCCTGATGGTGGTGGATCTGTGGAAATCATTACCACAGACAGCTGTGGAGGCCAAGCCATTGGGTATACTGTAATTAAAATGGAACTTGATAGATTCTTGATTAATCAGGCATCAAAGGTTACAGGGAGAAGGCAGGACAATGGATTGAGAGGGTTAATATATCAGCCATGATGGAATGGCAGAGCAGACCCGATGGGCCAAATGACCTAATTCTGCTCCAATGTCTTATGTCCTAATGGTTTTATCTCAGTGATCAGGAGAAATTAAATGTATTAATGTTAGCATGATGCAGAAACTTGCAGGGGTTTTTTTCTGCCTTTATGTGTGAAAAGTGTAAATTGAACAGAATAAGCATAAGTACATCTAATTCTGAATTGGATGAGCACCTTGTGAAAATTTTGAATAAGGTTTCTGAGTAATATTGTGAAAAATCATATTTTCCATTCCCTGTCATTGACAAAGGAACTAACTGTAAGGGGACATATTCACAGAATATGGCCATGAAATTGAATCATCATCTGCAAGGTTTTTCAACGATGTGATTGAATTGAGTACAGAATTAATCACATGATTTCCCAATGCCTTTAATTGAATATAAATATATATATATATCTCCCTGTCATAATACGCACGAAAGCAGTAGGAACGCAATACCAATACCAAGCCATAATGAACGTTGTTGCTGCAACACTGGAATTTGAATGCAAGACTACAGAACAGCCTTGACTAGGCAGGCACACTCAAAGGAAACCAAGTTAACCCTTCAAAATGTTACCTGTACCATTGCTCAGGAAGCTTCTCAGGAGTTTACCATGGATTCAGCTCATATACACTTCTCGATCTCTCAGCAGTTTCTGTGTAAAGTATTCCATCATTTTCCAGAAAGTTTACCAACTCCTTCATAAATATCCCCACAGCTGCTATCACAATGTCCAGTTCAGTGTCAGACAGGTAGGGTGGTTACTCTGTGACTTGCAGAGTAAAGAAAGTGGAATCTAAGGTAACAAACTGGCTGCTGGAGAAACTCAGTAGGCTACGCTGCAGCTGTCAGGGGAAGGAATCGTCAACGTTTCAGGTCAAAACCCTGTAGAATAAAGAGTGGGTTGTGGGGGGTGAGGTAGTGATGTGATGGATACTATTGTTCAGCTCTTTGGGGGTCTTTTCATCAAGCTCGGCTTTTCAGCACACCAGCTGACTCTCCCAGGGGTCAAACAGTTGTTCTGAGTAAATTAAACTTCCAACCGATATTCCTTGTTCTTCCTCTTGTCATAAAAAAATACAAAATAAGGTCCTCATTGGCCTATTATTTCATCAAGAGAAAACCATAGCATCCACATGGTGGAGTTTAGGAGGACAATGTCACCTAATGACAACTCCTTTGTTTACATCTTCAGAAACAGCTCTATTTCTATCTTTAATATTTCTATTTTTTCTTTTCAGGGTTCTTTTGAAGACCCTGACCTGGAGCCACACGCTGACTTTGGCTTTGTGTGGGAATGGGACCGCTCTCGGGGTCTCACGACTGGCCGCTATTCGATATGCCACGGATGCGGCCTGGAAGACTAGCGCGCTTCAGGGTTCCGGGATTTCGTGGTTCTGGAGGCGGGTGGACATGAGGTTGGTGCCTCCGCAGGAAATCGGTGTGTCGTGGGAGTACACGGAAGATAAAAAGCAGCAAGTTGGCTGCTGGCTGTGTGCCCAGAGACCGGAGTTCTTTGGGCACAGAGCTCGGTAAAAGTGATTCAACAGACTTTTAACACCATAAATCAACGAGTTCTTTGTTATGTCTCCCCTCTCGCTGTGAAATGGGGACACCTCTTTTTCTCTTATTAGGGAGAGAGAGAGCCTGTGGTATGTCGAATACCGGGTGAACCTCTAGTCTTTGGGGTATTGCAAATCTGTATCCTTATTAATGCTGCACACGAGTGCCCGGTGGGGGATGCTGATGTTTTTTAGCTGGTGGGGGGGGATCGTTGCTTTGCTGCTGCTTATGAATGAGTAGGGAGAGCTGGGGGAGGCTTTGGGGTTCTAATATTTAACCGTCATTCATGCTTTGGGGAACTCCTCTGTTTTCGTGGATGGTTGCGAAGGAAAAGAATTTCAGGATGTGTATTGTATACATTTCTCCAAACATTAAATGTACCTTTGAAGCCTTTGAAACATCAGCTTACTTAAACAATGTGTTCACTTGGCCTGACAAACGTAACTGAAAAATATCACAAGCATGTGATTCACCGAGTAGCACCAACAATCATTCCACTGGTCAAAGTCACTTAAATCACATTTCTTCCCCATTCTGATGTTTGGTCTGAACAACAACTGAACCTCTTGACCATGCCTGCATGCTTTTTTCTTTTATTTATTGAGTTGCTGCCATATAATTGGCTGAGTAGATATTTGCATTAACAAGCAGGTGTACAGGTGTGCCTAGTAAAGTGGACGCTAAGTGCTACCGCAAGTTTTGGTCTGTCTTAGCTCAATCCAGAACATAAAAGCAGTTTCCACACTTAGATGCTAACATAAATGTCTTTCTCATATAGAATTCTATCCTGTTGCTGGGAAAGGTTCCCTGAGTTATGCTGAAAGTGTAGTGGTTACAATTAATGAGAGACAATTCAATGGAAGTTGCTGAATGATCAGATAAAAATTAGTGCCAGCGTGTAGTTTTCAACAGGAAACAGTTCAGGTTACAAAGACAGAAAAAGTATTTTGATCAATAAAGCTGGAGCCAAATGCCAAAGGAAATGTTTTCTTTCAGATAATTCCAGTGCTAAGGAGTTTCCAAGGTGGCCGTATTGGATTCTCAAGCAATAAATCTCAATCAGCTTGGTTAGCTCAAGTCACGTCGTACTAAAGGAGCTGACGTGTCATCAAGGGGCTGATTGACAATGAATTGATTACTAAGGAGAGTGCTTGCCACATTGACAGCCAGCACTTGACCTGATGCTTTGGCCTCACATTGACAAATGAACTGGAATAAATAATCATAAACACAAGAGATTCTGCAGATGCTGGAAATCCAGAACAACGCATACAAAATGCTGGAGGCACTCGGCAAGTCAGGCAGTATCTATGGAGAGGAATAAACAGTTTATGTTTTGGTCCAAGACTCTTCTTCCGGGCTCAGTAAGTTGGAATAAGAATATAGTTTTAGAGGATTTTGTCCACTGAAAGGGCATCATCTCCAGGCTTGAAGGATCTTTGACTCAAAATATTGCATCTATTTCTCTTTCTACCTGACCTGCTGAGTGTTTCCTGCAGATTTCCCATTCCCATTCCAAGATATCTATCCATGGCCTCCTCTACTGTCACAATGAGGCTGCACTCAAGTTGGAGGAAAAGCACCTTATCGGTTTCACCTATGTCCCTCACCCCCCCACCTTTTAAAACTACTCCTTATCTTTTTTTCTCGAGTCCAGCTGAAGGGTCTCATCCCAAAATGTCAACTGTACTCTTTTCCATAGATGCTTTCTGGCCTGCTGAGATCCCCCAGCATTTTGTAGGTGTTTCCGGCATGTTTCGTGTTTTCATTTTATGTAGACTTGCTTGTGGGAGATCTGAATTTATTTCAGGGACATTTCTTCAAGGCATTCAAACATGTACTCAGTGGCCACTTTATTAGGAAACTCCTGTACCTAATAAAGTGGCCACAGAGCCTATGTTTGTGGTCTGCTGCCACTGTAGCCCAATCATTTCAAGGTTCAGAGATGCTCTTCTGCACACCACTGTTGCAGTGCATGGTTATTTGAGTTATTGTTGACTTCCTGTCAGCTTCAACCACGCTGGACATTTTCCTTTGATCTCTCTCATCAAAGGTGTTTTCGCCCACAAAACTGCCACTCAATGGATGTTTAGTCAAATCATTTAGATCACATTTCTTCCCTATTCTGATGTTTGGTCAACAACTGAACCTCTTGACCGTGTCTGCATGCTTTTATGCATTGAGTTGCTGCCACATGATTGGCTGATTAGATATTTGCGTTAATGAGCTGGTGTACAGTATATTTAATAAAATGACCACTGAGTGTATGTTCTGGAAATCCAGTGAGCACTTTTTCTCAAAACTGTGAGAATTGACTCATGCTTTCTTATTGAGATTAGGGTGAACTTACTCATTAGCGTCTTGCTGTAACACTGCTAGGTTTGCAGGAGGAGTGGGGAAACATGTCGGTAGCTGCTGCAGGGGAGGTGGATAGAAAGGTGTGTGGAATCTTAACTAGATTCATGTTGAGCTGACAGAAAAGGAAAGATTCTTCAGTCTAAAGTTGTAGCCAAAAGGTCTTCAGAAGAGTGAGAGATGGCTTTGTTGAAAAGTACAAGATTTTGAAGAGCCTTGACAAGAATAATGCAGAAAGGAAGATTTCTCCTGCAGGAAAATCTAAAATAAGAGATCACTATTTAAAAATGAGGCCGAGATGAGGCATTTTATTTCTTTCTGAGGGTCACGAGGCTTTAGAACAAATGCTCTTCCTCAAAGGGCAGTGGAAGCACAATTTATTGGTTTAATACTGTCACATATACGAAGATACAGTGAAATGCTTGTTTGCATGCTGTTAATAAAAACCAAATCATTACACAGTGCATTGAGGTAAAATAAGGTAGAAAGATAACAATGCAGATTAAAGTGTAAAAGCTTCTGAAAATGTGCAGTGCAGGTAAATAATAAAGTGCAAGATCATAACGAGGTGAAGACTGCGAGGCCAAGAGTCCATCTTATCGTACAAGAAGTCCCTTCAAGAGTCTGATAACAATGGGATAGAATGTCCTTGAAACCTGGTGGTACACCCTTGCAGGCATTTGTATCTACTGCCCGATAGAAGAGAGGAGAAAGATTACTATGGTAGGCAGGAATGCAGAATTGAGTTTAAAATGAGTTCAGCTGTGAACTTATTGAATGATGGTGTAAAGTTGAGGGAACGAGCAGCCTACTCCTGTTCCTTTTTCATATCTTCATAGACTTTGCTAAGGAGAATACCTTTATTTGTCACATGTACCTGAAAATATGCAGCAAAGTGCATCAATTTGTGTCAATGCAGTCTGAGGATTGTGCTGGTGGGCAGCCAATAATGCATGCCAGCAACTTACTAACCCTAACCCTTGGTGTTTGGAATATTGGAGGATACCAGAGCTTCTGAATAAAACCCACAGGGTCGTGGGGGAAACCTATAAACTCCTTATCTACACAGCAGATATTGAACCCCTGATGGTGATCACTGGCACTGTAAAACGTTTTACTAACCACTTTGTGACTGTTTTGTCCCAATAAATACTCCATTAAATGCAAAATGTTCCTCCTACACTAAAGCTCATCTCCCTAAACTCTCATTGCTGCATCCAAGAACTTGAATGCCATTTCACATGAGAGCAGTTACTCTGTCAGAATATTGTAAAGAGATCAAGTCAGGAACAACTCTGCCTGTTTGGTTTGAATACAGTTAATGACAAGATTGTGTGTTGAATAAAACTCATTCATTGCGTCTGAAGTTTGAAGGTGATTCCATCTGTTCTCCTCTCTAATTTAAGTGGGAGACTATTAGCTGAAAAATATAGTGATAATTTTTACCAGTCTCTCATTTCAGTTATGACAGAGAACTAATACAATTCCAGTAGAATTTGCGGCCTCAGTTTTCAAAACTATGATTTGTTTTGCCTGCTGTTTTCAAACCCCCTAATCTTTTTTGATATTTTACCACCCTGGAGCCACCCAGAATCCTGTCACTGTGTACCAACTCACCCGTTCCAAACCTTCAGTGGAGAAGTTTGAAGGCTGTAAAGATAGCCTCAGGAAAATTGTAGCTAATCTATACTTGTGCATAACTTGCTGTTGTCGAATGCTTGCAGGTCTGGTTAAATCATGACAGTCATCAATTATCCCAAATATTGTTTGCTATATTTAGACGGCCAAATAATGTATCTTGATAACACATTCAAGCTCGAGTTTAATTATCATTCAACCATGCAGTCACACAAAAAAGTATAATATAGCCCAAGTCCCTAAGTGACATGTCCTGTAGATTGATGGAGCATAAATTTTGTCTCAAGGACAAGCTCTCAGTAGCCTGCAGATGAACACGTGCACACAAGCAGACCTGCTTGTCTTCCACCCAGTGAACACTAGAGGGCAGCACCAATAGGAGGGGCCAGTCTGCAATCCAGCATGGGCACTGCACCACTGTCCCCGGAGGGTGGAGGCTCTCCTCATAGTGGCTGCAAAAGGCCACACTGCAGCATGAGGCCTAGCCCTTGCTACAACTGAGGCCATGCAGCTCCCCCGTCATTGGTCTCGCCATTAAACTAGTGAACCATACTTGCAGTATTCTGTGTTACCAATGTCCAAAGTGGTCTTGCAATCACAAGAAAAATGTTCAAGACAACCACTTGCTATTGGGCTGTACACCATCTTCACGAGCTGACTCCAATGCCTTTCTGAAGAGGGTAGCAACACGGTCCGCATCAACTCCAGTTCTTCTGCTAATGAGCAACTCGCTGATGAAGTTTTTAATGTCCAGCAATGTAATTGTAAAAAAAGACAAAAGGACCTTTGGCTGGATTCGGAAAGGCTGCTGAGTCCAAGTGCAAGGCTCGTCACCTATTTAGTGCCTGCATTCACTCTTCAGTCAGAACAGCCCTATATGTCTGTCACATGTGACAAACTAAAGACACACTCAAAATGCTGGAGGAATTCAGCAGGTCAGGCAGCATCTATGGAAAGGAATAAAGATTTGACGATTTAGGCCGAGACCCTTCATCAGCTCTCTATAGAACTCATATTGAAAACCAAAGAACTGCAGTAGGAGTCAAGGTCTCCCACTTTAATGAGGATCTGAACCTGTAATGGTGCTTGTGCTCAAATTATAATTGAAGCATGCTGTGCTTGGAAGTCACATAAGAAATAACGATTTCTCCTGCAGACAAGGTTGTAAGTTTAATCAAAGAAAATGTAAGTACAGCAACGACTCCAAAAGGTAATAATAAAAATGTTAGGAAAATGCGGTTAAACTTCACATAGAATTTGATTTAATGTATCAACTCTCCCCAATTTCCATCAGTTTTTTTTGTTACCATTTGCATGAAGATGTTTCAGAACTATTATCAAATTGCATTTGCTAAAAGATCTGAAAGATCAACAACTAGTTTGTAAATTATTAATGTTTCTGATCTTTTAGCAAAGACACCTTAATATTATCCACCTTTCTTTCAACATTAATTGGCAAATACTTCATATACATGAGAATACTTCATGCCTGCTATCAATTCCAGCATCACCTGTAAGGAGTTTGTTTATTCTCCCAGTGACTGGGTGCGTTTCTGCCGGGTGCTCTGTTTTCCTCCCACAGTTCAGACATACCAATTAATGAGTTATGAAGTTCCAGCTGGTCATTATGAATTGTCCTGTGAAAAGGCAAGTGTAAAATAGGTGGGATGCTGGTAGCACAGCTCATTGGGCTGGAAGAGCCATTACACGCTGTAGCTCTAAATAAATAAATAAGTTTGGTCAAGAAGGTTTATTTAGTGGAGATGCAACATTATGTGATGAAATCTAGCGGTAGTTCTTTAATAGGATATTTCAAAGTGAAAAATTCAATAAAGAGCTAGATTCTGAGCATGCTTGTGCACAAGATTGTTCATTGAAGATCTATTGGCCCTTGGCTTAGTTGGGAATTCTCACAGAAAGGTAATTTATTAAAATTACTGCAGCCATTTTCACCAGTCTGAGCTATCACAGAAAATTAATAGAATTCCAGTAAGAATTGAAGCCTAGGGGTTAAAAATATTCCTACTTCTTTGTTTGTTGTTTGTTAACTGTTAGTTCTTCCATCTATCTTCTGTTGTTTGAAAACTTTTAATCTCTGTTTCTCTCCTTCCTTATGCGTAGTAGAGGAAGGTGAAGAAGGTAGTCACCAAGAGAGGAAAATAAGGTCTTCAAGTAGACAAATAGTGGCTGGATTTTCCTTGAAACAAACAGCAATTCTGTTTGGAACTGCTGGCTCTTTCCTTTGTAACTGCCCAGATTCAGCACTCCCACAAGAGTTTAGAGAACCTTTTGAATTGTCTATCCCAGAGAAAGCTCTTGAACCTTAATCATTGAATATATTCATTGCCAAAGTAGACAAGCCTTTGGTCCACATGAGAGTCAAGGCTCTGGAGGAATGTCAGGCCACGATCTAATCAGCCACAGTTTTAATGAATGGCAAAGCAGGTGGGCTGGGTTATTTGGCCTACTCCTGTTCCTGTTTTTAAGTTCTTATCTACTATCAAATGCAAACTTACCTACAGAGGCAAAAGACTGAGCAGTTTCAGGTAAATTACATTTTAATTAACAATTTAATATATTTTAATATATTCACCTCCCCCCTCACCTCCATTCAGGGCCCCAAACAGTCCTTCCAGGTGAGGCACCACTTCACCTGCAAATCTGCTGGGGTTGTCAATTCCGGTGTTCTCAATGTGGCCTCCACTACATTGGTGAGACCTGTCGTAAGTTAAGGGAACGCTTCATCGATCATCTCTGCTCCAACCGTCAAAAGCAGAACTTCCCTGTGGCCAAACATCTTAATTCCGATTCTCACTCCCGTACGGACATGTCTTCCATGGCTTCCACTTGTGCCAAGATGAGGCCACCCTCAGGGTGGAGGAGCAACACTCTATATTCCGTCTGGGTAGTCTCCAATTTGATGGCATGAATGTCGATTTCTCCTTCTGGTAAAAATATTTTTCCCTCTCCCTCCCCTCTTCTATTCCCCACTGACCTCCTACCTCTCCTCACCTGTCTATAACGTCCCACAGGGTCCCCTCATCCTTCCATTTCCCCTATGGTCCTCCTTCCTCTCCTATCAGATGCTTTTCTCTCCAGCCCTTCATCTTTCCCTCCAACCTGGCTTCAGCTTTTAGCTCTCATCCTTCCCCTCCCCCACCCTTTTTATTCTGGCATCTGCCCCCTCATTTCCAGCCCTGAAGAAAGGCTTTGGCCCGTAGATTCTGCCTGACCTGCTGAGTTCCTCCAGCATTTTGTGTGTGTTAATTAACAAAAAATAATGAGTTGTTGAAAGTATATCAATTAATTTATTTATATAAAAAACCCATGATGTTTTTTTCTGTAGCTTTTGAGACCCGATTCAATGAAAAACAATCAAATAGTTTGCTAACCATTAGCCTGAGGGCACAATTTAACTTGCTGCAAAGGGTTATGTTCAGGCCAGGCTTGCTATTTACAATTGCTGAACTTTTCAATTTATTAGCAGATTGTAGACATACTGAGAATGCTGATACTCAGTTCATTAAAATTGCACCCTCCCCACCTCCAAAAATGAGAAGGCAGATAAGATATATTGAAGAATTTGAAGTTGCATGGAGGTCAGACTGAAACCAGAAACACAAGAGATTCTGCAGATGTTGGAAATTCGGTGTAATACACACACAAGATTCTGGAGGAACTCAGCAAGTCAGGCAGGATCTACGGAAAAGAATGAAGAGCCAACGTTTTGGGCTGAGACTGGAAAAGAAGAGGGAAGAAGTCAGAAAAAGAAAGTTGTGGGGAGGGGGAAGGAGCACAAGCCTAGAAGGTGATAGGTGAAACCAGATGAGGAGGGAGGTAGGAGTGTGGGGAATGGGGGATGAAGTGAGAGGCTGGGAGGTGATTGGTGGAAAAGGTAAAGGGCTGAAGAAGGAAGCTGATAGGAGAGGGGAGTGGACCATGGGAGAAAGGGAAGAAGGAGGGGTACCAAAGGGAATTGATAGGCAGATGAGGAAATGAGAAGGGCTAAGAGAAGAGCCAGAATGAGGAATGAAAAAAGAGAGGGGAAGAGGGAGAACTGTAACCGGACAGGTTTTTACAAAAAGTTTGCAGCTTCCAGGTTATCATTGCTAGGAGTTTTGTTTACTTTGAAAAGAATTACAGATGTATTTAATTACTTGAATTTCAAATCCCTAGTTTTCATAGAGAGATTTGAACACATGGTGGGTCCAGAAATCCAGTAACCTACCTACAATACTATTGGCATTGCTGCTTGAAGATCTGCTCCAGTAAATGTGGAGCTGGCAAGCAGGGAATTCCGGGTCAGTGCACCTTAAATTTCATCTGTTCTCCTATCACAATTTATGCAGGCCACCTGAAGTCTCCCAGATACATTCATTCTCAGTCTCTTACATTAAACGATTTAGTGCCTGATATTCATGGTCCTGTGGTTCTGAAACTCAGCTCCATTCGAATATGATAGTGGAATTCAACAAGTAAATTGGACAAATAACACTTCCTTTACTCTGTGACCCGCTTACAAATATGATCCATATCCAGGGTAACCTTTGAATCAGGAATAAACTTATGTAATTTTTATGTCTTGTAATACAGTAATTTTTATGTCTGGCACTGTACTGCTGGCACAGAACAACACATCCTACAATATATTTCAGAGATAATAACCTGGATTGTGATTCTGGCATTGGAGATGGTCTAGAGGAGGCTTATGAGAATGATTCCAGGAGTGAAAGGGTTAACATATGAAGGGTGTTTGATGCTCTCGGCCTGTACTCGCTGGAGCTTAGACGAATGAGAAACCTAGCACATATTGAAAGGCCGAAATAGAGTGGATGAGAAGAGTATGTTTCCTATAGTGTGGAGTCTAGGACCAGAGGGCACAGCCTCAGAATAGAAGGACATCCCTTCAAAGCAACAATGAGAAGGAATTTCCTTAGCTAGGGGATGGTGAAAATCTGTAGAATTCATTGCCACAAATGGTTGTGAGGTGAAATGACTGGGTATAGTTAAAGCAGAGGTTTGACAGGTTCTTGATCAGTAAGGCGTCAAATTTTATGGGGAGAGTCAGAAGAGGGAAAATAAATCAACCGTGATGGAATGGCAGAGCAAACTCAATGGGCCGAATGGCCTAATTTTGCTCCTATGTGTTATGTTCAGGTGGTTTATGTACTAAGACTGCATAATCCACATTCAGCTCAAGATGTACAGCTCTGGGCAAAAGAATATCAGCTTTTAGCTTTGAAATTTGAGCTCTGAAAAGGATGAGATATTCAAATGAAAATATTAATGAAGGCATTAAAATGCACAACAGCAGATTCAGTAAATGTATGATATAATGACTTTTATTATGAAATGTATATTTTTGATATTTTGATATGTTATTAAACTATTATTTATGACACTATAAATTTCAAGTTAATGAAAACTGCCAGAGGAAGTGGTTAAGGTAAGCATAATTGTATCCTTTACGAAAAAATTAGATTGGTACATGAAAAAATTCAGTTAATTTATTATTTATTATGGAGGTATGGGTCTTGGGAGGGTATGGACTGAATGCAGGAAATGTGTCTAGCTTAATGGGCACAGTGGCTAGCATAGACTGGTTGGACCCAAGGGCTGTATCCACGGTATTTTATTCCATGACACTGTGAGAAATTACATTGCTTTCAGTAAAACTCATCAGATTGGTATCTTCTGCTGGGACAATGAACATTATCTTTTAAAGATCTACAGCCACAAAGAGGTCCCCCCCATTCTGTGTTGTATGTGGAGCCTTGCACACTTAGGCCATGTCATGGGGGTCCACCTCTGTAGGGGTGGAGCGTAGGGTCGCCAACTTTCTCACTCCCAAATACGGGACAAAAGTAGCAGTCAAATACGGGACACTGAAAAAGACTAGTCATAGTCATAGTCATACTTTATTGATCCCGGGGAAATTGGTTTTCGTTACAGTTGCACCATAAATAATAAATAGTAATAGAACCATAAATAGTTAAATAGTAATATGTAAATTATGCCAGGAAATAAGTCCAGGACCAGCCTATTGGCTCAGGGTGTCTGACCCTCCAAGGGAGGAGTTGTAAAGTTTGATGGCCACAGGCAGGAATGACTTCCTATGACGCTCTGTGTTGCATCTCGGTGGAATGAGTCTCTGGCTGAATGTACTCCTGTGCCCAACCAGTACATTATGTAGTGGATGGGAGACATTGTCCAAGATGGCATGCAACTTGGACAGCATCCTCTTTTCAGACACCACTGTCAGAGAGTCCAGTTCCATCCCCACAATATCACTGGCCTTACGAATGAGTTTGTTGATTCTGTTGGTGTCTGCTACCCTCAGCCTGCTGCCCCAGCATATTACAGCAAACATGATCGCACTGGCCACCGCAGACTCGTAGAACATCCTCAGCATCATCCGGCAGATGTTAAAGGACCTCAGCCTCCTCAGGAAATAGAGACGGCTCTGACCCTTCTTGTAGACAGCCTCAGTGTTCTTTGACCAGTCCAGTTTATTGTCAATTCATATCCCCAGGTATTTGTAATCCTCCACCATGTCCACACTGACCCCCGGATGGAAACACCATCACCATGAAGTCTTGCGCGGGCACCTATGTGCGCATGCGTGACGTGCACATACATGACGTGAGCATGCGTGTACATGCCGATTTTTTTCTACAAATCAGTTTTGGCTTAATCTTCCCAATCTGTTAAGTGAAACTACACTGTACATACATTATTTCTACTTTATATATGCTGTGTGTTTTTCATATCATTCCTGCTTTTACTATAAGTTAGTGTTATTTTCGGTTTTATGTGTTATTGGTATGATTTGGTAAGTTAATTTTGGGTCTGGGAACGCTCAAAAATTTTTCCCATATAAATTAATGGTAATTACTTCTTTTGCTTACGAATGGTTTCATAGGAACGCTCTACCTTAGCGGAGGAAATACGGGACAAGGGCGGTCCCGTATGGGACAAACCAATTTAGCCCAATATACGGGATGTCCTGGCAAATACGGGACAGTTGGCAACCCTAGGCATTACCAAAATGTAGAGGAGGCTTGACTCAAGCGCAGAGCAGTGGAGACGATTTAGTGGTGAGTGATCACTTTAATAATAAACTGCAAAATAACTAGCCTCGAGGGGCCAGAAAACGAGAGAGAATAGATGACTTAAGATGACAAGGCAACAAGATAGCTGAAGGCCTGGAGCATCTGGCTGAGACCGCCTGGTTCGTATGAGCGAACAGGGACTGTGGTTGAGAGCTGGGTTTGAATAGGCTGTAGGTGAAGAGTTGGAAATGAGAGGCAGATGATGTCTGTTAGCTGGGTGGAGACTGGGAGGTGCTTGCCTGTACAGGCCTGACAAGGGGAAAGTGGTACTCGGGAGAGAGGAGGAGTCAAAGGTGAGGGGCACAGGGGAAGGGGAGAGTAAGATCAAGACACCAAGAGTCAGATCAAAACAGCCATGGTGGATATCAAGACCAGCTATTGGGTTGAAGGTTAGGCCACTGATCACAATAGGCTATGGGGGTCATAGTGTGGGAGGAATCAGTGATGCAATGAGGCTGGGCAATGAGACAGTCAACCTTGCATTGGAGAGTTGAGTGTTGAGCTAGCCATCAGGTGGGAGTAGAGATCACAGTTAGTGGATCTAAGGAGGAGTTAGGATGCCTTAAGACGGTCAATAGGGAGGCTATGTGAGTTTAGGGAGGCCTTTCAAGATGCGTTCTTTGTACTGGATGCAATAGCCCGAAGCCTGCTCATGCATCACCCCTCCAGCAAAACGTTGAATCTTGAAGTGGCTGGTAACACACAGGCGCCTTGTATGAATGAGGGATTAAATGCCAGAATGTTGCAGATCACCAAGCACATGCCCTGGTGCCTTCGTGCATGAACACATCTGATGTACAAAAACACAAAAGGAATGTTAAAGACTATGGTCGGTCAAATATGATGGCAGAATATAGCATTAATGGTAAGACTCCTGGCAGTGTGGAGGATCAGAGGGAATTTGGGGTCCGAGTCCATAGGATACTCAAAGCTGCTATGCATGTTGACTCTGTGGTTAAGAAGGCATACAGTGCATTGGCCTTCATCGATCATGGGATTGAATTTAAGAGCCGAGAGGTAATGTTGCAGCTGCATAGGACCCTTGTCAGACCCCACTTGGAGTACTGTGCTCATTTCTGGTCGCCTCACTGCAGGAAGGACGTGGAAACCATAGAAAGGGTGCAGACGAGATTTACAAGGATGTTGCCTGGATTGGGGAGCATGCCTTATGAGAATAAGTTGAGTGAATTTGGCCTTTTCTCCTTGGAGCGACGGAGGATGAGGGGTGACCTGATAGAGGTGTACAAGATAATGAGAGGCATTGATTGTGTGGACAGTCAGAGGCTTTTTCCCAGGGCTGAAATGGCTAGCATGAGAGGGCATAGTTTTAAGGTGCTTGGAAGTAGATATAGAGGAGATGTCAGGGGTAAGTTTTTTTATGCAGAGTGTGGTGAGTGTGTGGAATGGGCTGCCGGCATCTGTAATAGAGGCAGATACGATAGGGTCTTTTAAGAGACCCCTGGATGGCTACATGGAGCTTAGAAAAATAGAGTGCTATGGGTAAAGCCTAGGTAGTTCTAAGGTAAGGACATGTTCAGCACAGCATTGTGGGCCGAAGGGCCTGTATTGTGTGGTAGATTTTCTATGTTTCTATGTTTTATGCAATGATGCAAATATATTCATCAGATTTCGCTGGCATAACACATATTAATAAAACACATACACAACATAATCACTAGGCCACAATACTTAACAAAATTCAAAGGCATTTCAAGTAATTTGTAGTACTTCATAGCAAGATTGTTTAAACGCGATGTGTTAAGCTACCAGTGTAAAGTGTAAAATAGCAGTTAGTATATGTAACAGGGTGTCCTCACCTGTCTACCAGCTCCTGCTGTTGTCCTTCCTCCTTCTCTTTCAACCATGGTCCACTCTCCTTTCCTATCAGTTTCCTTCTTCTTCAGCCTTTTACCCTTTCCACATATCACCTCCTGGCTTCCCACTTCATCCCCACCCACTTAGCTTCCCCCTCACCTGTCTTCAACTATCACATTCAGCTTGTACTCCTTCCCCTCTCCCCACATCCTTATTCTGGCATTTTTCCCCTTACTTTCCAGTCCTGATGAAGGGTCTCAGCCCAAAACATCAACTGTTTATTCCTTTCCATAGATGCTGCCTGACTTTCTGAGTTCCTCCAGCATTTTGTGCGTGTTGTTTTGGATTTCCAGCGTCTACAGAACCTCTTGTGTTTATGTTACAGGGTGGAGCTGTTTTGACTTCGAAAAGACCAGTCACATTCCTCCTATAAATGTTACGAGTAGAGTATTGCAGACGTTTATTGAGTGCCTGTGCCTGAAATGTGGGTCAGATCATTGGGCTAATAATCCGAAGACAGTGACATCCAACAGAGAAAGTAAGAGTTTGAATTTAGTTGCAAACATTGTTGCCATCAACAGCTATTATCTTTAAAACTGACCATGAAGTTCTAGCTCCATAATATCCTTCAGGGAACTTAACCTGATCTGGCCTACACGTGGGCTCATTTTCACAATATGCTTCGCTTTTGTTTGCCTGAGGTGATCTTTCAAATCATCTCACAAACAATAAAGGCACATAGACGGTAATGGTTTAAGAATCCCCATCACATTCTCCGGGTAACCAGTGATGGGAATCACTGGCAGGCTTGCCAGTGACTTTCTAATTCTGAAAATGAAGGGTCATACTTAATTTTTAATTATAGTCTCTTAAGGATTATGTGGCAACATAATGGTTAGTGCAATCACTTTATAGTGCCAGTCATCACCATTCAGAATCAGATTTAGGTTTAATATGACTGACATACCGTATATTGTAAATGTAACTCTTAGTTCAGCTAGCAGCTCAATCTAGGGGAAGACAGCCCTTGGCCCGGCCAAATTTAAGAAATCTTGTTTGGGTGGATGCTGTGCGATGTGTCCCCTGTTACAAATCCGTGCCACGAAATAACAAACAGTACACAATATGCGCATTATAATATGAGCTTTATAATTCTTAATTTGACTATATGTTTAGTAAAGAAACAAAAAAAAGAAAAGGGCCCACTCTCATGAAACGGTCTAATGCGCAATGTTGGAGCTCACGGTTCAGTCCACTGGTTTCGCATCGACCTTCTCCGAGCGTAGCCGACCCTCGGACCCTCGCTCCGAGTCCACTCCGTCCGGCAGTCTACCAACTCTCTCCACCCACGTCTTCTCTCCACATCTCCCTCCGGCAAAAGACCGCGAAATCTCTGCTCCCAGACCCACGAGAAAGCACAGCATCCCTCACATTCTAAAGCCCTGTTATCTCTAGTCATAACCCAAACATTGCTGCTACGGAGAAACCATTACGTTAGCAGTAAAACCTTACAGTGCATTACATAAAAATGTGTTGTTTTTAGCAGGGGGCACATTACAATACATAATAATAAAAAAAAACTATAAATTACAGTAAGAGATATATACAGTACTGTGCAAAAGTCTTACGCACATATATGTAGATAGAGTACGGAGTGCCCAAGACTTTTGCACGGTACTGTGGTAATTTTATGTATTGGACTGTACTACTGCCACAAAAAAAAAACAATTTCATGAAATACATGAGCGATGATAAACCTGATTCTGATCTGGGTCTGTATTGTGGACTGAGAGTGGGAAGGGGGCAGGGAGAGGGGAATTATGTTTAGGAAAAAGGGAAAGGAGAGGGATGGGAGTACGAAGCACTAGAGAGACATTTTGTAATGATCAATAAACCAATTGTTAATCTCTCATTGACATTGAGAGAAGAATTAAAGTCTTGCAAAGCTAAATGATCATACGCCTTAAATGGAGAAAAATATCTACCAGAAGAAAAGTGTATTTTTATTAATTTACAGTATGTACAAAAATCTTAGGCACCTTTCTATGTCATGGTCCGGTCCATGAAGTCCACGTTCCAGCTCACGGTCAGGTCCGTGGACTCAGGACTTCGGGTCTTCCAGCTGTCCCTCGTTTGGTTGAGTTAATCTTAGGCACCTGATTCCCATCTTTGGGCTTGGAATATAAGTAGCCTTGGGGTTGAGTGTGGGCTGCTGGTTTGTCTTGTCAGTTCCCCTTGGAGCAACCTGCTGATGGAAGGCTAGTGAAACCATTTGTGATCTCTAGGCCTGGTTGGAGGACCACTGCTTCATTGAGCCTTGTTGCCACTCATCGGAGCAGTCATCGTGGTATGGATTTGGCTGTTTCTGTAGCCAGCCAAGGTTGCTGGCTGCCCTGAGATTCAGAGCCACCCTGGATTGAGCTCCTTTCCTGTCCTTGCCTCTGTTGGGTAAGCCAGGCTGTAACTGCTGTTACCTTATGGTTGGTTCTGTCCCTTCCTGTCCCTTGCCTCTGTTGGGTAAGCCAGATGGTTCGCCATTACCCCGCGTCCCGCCCAGGAGAAGCTCCAAGAACCCAGGCCCTGACGATCCCGCAGCCAAGTTCAAGACCCAGGGCCCCAGCCCCAAGCCTCAAGAGCAAAGACCCCAGCCTGTCTCCAAGCTCAGGTCTCTAGACCCCAGCCATGTCCTGTCCTGAAGCCATGTCATGGCCTTGCCCGGTTCTGCAGTCCAAGCCCGAGGCAAGACCCAGGTTCTGGGTCCTTGTCCAGTCCAGGCCCGGAGTCGAAGCCTTGTCTCCTAGTCCATGGTTTCTAGTCCTGGTCGCGCTTTCTGTAGCCCAAGTCTGTGTTCTTGTCCCTGCTCCTGGTCTGAATCCTGTCATGTCCCTACTCTAGTCAAGTCCTGTTCCTTGTACTTCAGTGTCTGTGTCTTGCATTTGGGTCCATTACCAGCACCTGATGTGACAATACATAGTGAGGGTGACTAAGACTTTTGCACAATACTGTGGCAATTTTATGTGTTGCACTGTAGTGCTTCCGCAATAAAAAAAACAAATTTCATGACGTGTGAGTGATGATAAACCTGATTCTGATATGGGTCACTATTGTTAAATGAGAGTAGAAAGGAGGCAGGAAGGAGGGAATCATGGTTGGGAAAAGGGGAAGGGGGAGGGAAGGACTAGGAAACACCAGAGAGTGTAATGTTCAAAAAACCTGTGACAAATAAAACTAATCTTTATCTTCAATCTATTATAAATGCAAATGGTAAAGAGATTCCAGCAAAATGAAGAGGGTGAAAGCCATTTGAAGATCTTGCTTTTCAGGCCACTGATGTACCGTATATCCGAGAAGCTAATAGTGTTTCCTGCCAGAGGTCATTAAACTTGGTGCAGAGACCACATTCAGAGACAAGAGGACTCTGCCAGAGGGGAATGATGGGCCACTTCTATTTTATGTCAGTCTGATTTATCTTTTCTGCCTTTCTAATTTGCAGAACATGCATTGATTAGCTGTTTGCGGTCTGAGAGGAGTGAGCACTCTTACACTGCAATACTCAAATCCTCCATGGCCCATTGGGGGACTTTTTACATAGCAAACTGCTTAGTTATTCAATGGAATGCAATTGTGAATCATCCTTGACAAAACTGCATCACTTAGAGGTCATTAGCGAAATGGAGCACAACCAGGAAAGACTGATGGACTAATAGGGAAAGGAACAAAAGCCATTTGATAAAAAAAAAAGGGAGAATAAAGATTAATCATAGGTGAAAAGAGAAGGAACCCTGGGGTGAGAAATACCAAAAGAAAGTGAGACACTGAGGTAAAGTAGGAAAGACGACATTAGCAAAACACACAAAATGCTGCCTGGCCTGCTGAGCTCCTCCAGCACTTTGTGTGTGTTGCCTGGATTTCCAGCATCTGTACATTTTCTCTGGTTTTTGAAAGAAGGTATTAGGTTCACTGAAGAAAACATAAGGGCATACAGGGAAAGTAGCAGATGCACTTGGAGAGTATGTGAGAGAAATCTAAAGCATAAATGCGCCAGAGTCAAGCTCAATCAAATCAATTAATGCTGCATGCATCTTACCTGAAATATAACCCTCCCTAAAGTTGTGATTCAACAGAATCAGTCAATGGAGCAGGTAACTGCATCTTTTTAGACATAATGCTGCTGCTGCTGCTGAGGCCTCCGTCGGTCAGGGTCGACCACAGATCTTGTGTCCTGGCTGTCTAGATACACAAGCTTGAGCAGTATGATATGGAGAGCAAGCTGTTGCCCATGTCGCAAGCTCCCCCCTCCGCGCATCTGATGAGCCCAAATGAACAGCGGAGACCGATACAGTTTGGTACCAGCAGCATCGTAGGAGTAGCCAGTCAGCATTTAATTCAATGTTGGATTGCTTTAGAGATTGCAGCTCCGTATTTTTCCCTCAGGGTTTACTCCCGAAGCCTTCCTCATGAGTGGGTATAGCAGCAAGTGGAGTTTTGAGGTCAGAGTTTTCCTTCTCCTAAATGAGCTGCCAACCACGGCTGACAAGCCCCATCTATCCGAAGCAACTAGTTTTACAGTGACAGTAACTGACCTTTAGCCCTTCTCCTATCAGTAGACATGGTTCCACAGGGCTTAGTAGCTAAGCCATACGTGAAGGCCAGGAATTGGACTTGGTTGTCAGAGCCTATTGAGGTGCATGTCATTGGGAGCATTTAATAAGTAGTGGGACCTTGTCCCCATTACCACCCCCGGCTATAAGAACCTTAAGGAACATGCAGTACTGTGCAAATGTCTTAGGCACAGTATATAGCCAGGGTGCCGAAGACTTCAGCACAGTACTGCATTTGTCAATGTGGAGCGGAGAGCAAGTTTGTAAATCTGGTGGGAGCAAAGGATGTTGGGAATACAGAGGGTGGAGCACCGTGGGAAGGGTGGTGGGACAGGTGGCACAGAAGGAATGCCAGAGGCTTGAGGTGCCACAGGAGCTGGCACACCCAGCCCTTAGACACCAGGCAAGGTCATTTGATTCCAAACAATTGGTTTGTTGATCATTACAGAATGTCTCTCTGGTGCTTCCCACTCTCTCCCCTCTCCCTTTCTCTTTTCCCAACCATGATTTCCTTTTCCCTGCCCCCTTCCCACTTTCAGTCCACAATAGAGACCCATTTCAGAATCAGGTTTATCATCACTCACATATGTCATAAACTTTTTTTTTTGCAGCAGTACGGTGCAATATATAAAATTACTACAGTACTGTGCAAAGGTCTTAAGCACCCTAGCTATATAGATATGTACCTAAAACTTTTGCAGAGTTCTGTAAATGTATGAGTTTCTTACAACGTGCATTCTGTGCACCAACCAGAACACCAGCATAATCTACTGAGTCATTCTTGCTCAAGTTATACCTTCAGGCCAGAGAATAGGTAGTTATCTAGTTCAGTGATGTAATGCATCAGCACTGATGAAGGATCTGGGCCTGAAATGTCGAATGTACCCCTTTCCATAGAGTTCTGGCCTGCTGAGTTCCTCTAGTATTTTGTGTATGTTGCTTGGATTTCCAGCATCTGTAGATTTTCTCTTGTTTATAATGTAACTTCAGTCATTACATTTAGAAAGGCTTCCAGGATATGGGATACAATAAATAGAACAGTCCCAGTGGTGCAATAATTCACAGAAAATACTGGAGGAAATCAACCGGTCAGGCAGTATCGAAGAAAAGGAATAAAGGTTTGATGTTTCAGATCAAAGTCCTTGTTCCTTCTGGGTTGTAGCAAAAATATTGGTGGAATAATTTCTAAACATATGAGATTCTGCCTGATGAAAGGCCTGAGGCTGGCTGACCTGCTCAGTTCTTCCAGCATTTTGTGCGTGTCGCTCTGGAATAATTTCTAGCAGCCTGTAGAATAATGATCTTAAGAATGCCATTTGGACAGAACTATTGAGAGTAATAAGAAGCCTTTAATCTCAATAAAAGTGAACTTGTTTAATCCCAATTAGTGTTCCACTCAAAAATTTTGTTGGAGCAAGAGATATGGAGATGGCAATTTTTTTTTTCTGGATTAAAAATGCAGCAAATGATAGGGAGATTCGATATTCAGGACCTGGGTGATCAATATAAACTCCATTTGCACATTATTAATATGAAGGGAAGAATAATAGCGTCAACTTGAGTATCTCAGGATTTCCATTTTACACATTTTACCTGCTTTGGACATTGAGTTTATTAAGATGTATTATCTTCATATAATGGTATGAATTATTCCAATTTTGTAGCAATTTCAATATCAACCACCTTAGATGTTGTACAGTATCCTTTGAGAGTAAAGCCTCTAAACTGGAATACCTACAGATGCTGGAAATCCAAAATAAAAGATGTTTTAATTCTGAATGCTGTGGCAACATTGTCAAAAAGAGAAATTATTTTCTTCTGATATATTTCCTGCTCAGATATCTTAGAAGCTTCTCTCCAAGAGGCTAACAATTCTGCTGAATTATAAATTGATTTACAGTGATTCATTTATATCTAATAAGAGTTGTGTTTCTCTGTCCAGAATCAGTTCAATTAATACCCTTCATGATGACTCATCATCAGTCTAGACTTGAAGTCTATGTACCTGAAGTGAAAGGTTTAAGCAAAAACCCGTTACAATATCCAGTACACAATGGGAAAGCATCTTATACAGTGTAACCTAGTATTTATTAAGATATTCAATCAAACATCTACCATACAAGTTCTTCCTAAAAGTGATTCCGCTCTTTTAAAATTACTTGGTGAAGCAAAGTCGATTTTTAATCTTTTTATTTCTGTAAAACTGGAACAGGGAGCAATCTTGAACAATGTTATTGCAAAGAGAAGAGGAGATAAAGATTAGGTTTATTTGTCACATTGATATTGTAACATCGAAACATGCGCTGAAGTGTATCATTTTGTGTCAGTGACCAATAGATTTTGGAGGGCTGTGCTGGGGTCAGCCTGCAAGTGATGCCAAGCTTCTGACACCAACATACTGTAAGGAGCCTACATTTCACTTACCCTAATTTTTAGCTTTTGGAATGTGGGAGGATCCCCATCTTAACTGAATGTTACAGGATAACCAGTGAGAATGTTTCGACAAGCTGTATCTCCATCTGGTATGGGAGCAGCAGAGCACTAGACCTTGAAGTCCCTACAGAGGACTGTGAGAACAGCTGAGAGAATCATAGGGGACATTTATCAGGAGCACTGTGTACACAGGGCCCTTAGTATTATCAAGGATCCCACCCATTCATCCAGCTTCCCCTTTGACATTGTACCATCAGGCAGGAAACTCCAATGCATAAAAACAAGAACAGTCAGGCTGGGAAACAGCTTCTTCCCTCAGGCCATTAGGCTTCTGAACTCCCTGCCGCATTGCATTTGAAATGTCACTGGATAATTTGTACTTTACCCTATAATATTTAATTTATGCACTTTGTTTACCTGTGCGTAATTCATTTGTAGATTTAATTCTTACTTTCCTAAATTATTGTGTGTTATGTGTACTTCTGTGCTTTACACCCTGGCCTGGTGAAATGTTTGGTAGTATACATGTATAAAAGTTAAAATGACAAAAAACTTGACTTGACTTGAATCCGGAACATCCAGAGAAAACCCACGCGATCATGGGGAGAACAGACTCCTTCCAACAGAGGTGGGAATCAAACCCTGATCGGTGAATTGCTGGTGCTGTAAAGCTATTGAGCTAACCACTGCACCACTGTGCTTTTGAAAGGCACCAAAACATACTCCAAAAGGAAGGCGTAAGAATAGCAAGGCTGTGCCTGGATGAAATGGAAGTTGTAATAGCTACTTATTGTGTCCCACACACTTCATGACTAAGTGCAAGGTGTGTACTGTGTAGAATCTAAAAAAGAAACTTCTTCAAACTGGAAATTATGCAGTCCTGCAAACAAGAAGAGACAATAGGCTTTTAAACATTACCCCATATCCACTTCACATGTTTGCATTAAATTCTTTTATCCATTACAATTATAGAGGTTCTGACACATATCAGATAATCATATTAATGCTCCTATTAAATTAGAGGACAGGGGAAGCTGATATAAATGCATTAGCATTCATATATTAATATTCAAAGTTTAAATTTTCAAGCATTATAAAAATTTAAATTAGAGGGCTGAACTTTGTTGAAAGTATATGTGCAGAATGTAACTGAGAATTGATTGTAAAATTGATCTGCAAGTGGAGGCAAGCTCTTCACTGAATAAAACACTAAAAATGATGTTCGTTTGTTTAAGTATTGGTTCATACTATTTCAATGGTTATAATTAATGTTTTACTGCACTGTGGATAGGACACTGGGACAGAAAGCTGATTAAAAAAGACACTGGTGTAGTCTCAACAATCAATAAATCCTCTGTTCCTTAGCCCTTCATAAATTAAGCTACCGTCTCCATTAATGGACGGAAAGCCGTGTAACTGTTAAACTGCAATTTTGTTCCAAGAATGTAAGCTTTTCCATTGACTAATGACTTCTGAATAGGCCAGTAGTATTTCCAAAATTCAATAATGCATCTTCTAATAGACACTGAAAAACAGTGATTTAAGCCTTCTGTTGACAGTCTAAAATTGATTCCTATTCTATCAAAAATGGGCATTACCATCATTGGGATCTTTTAATTTAATGGTGTGTGTTTTTAATGATTAAAAGGAAACAATTACACTCTTTCATATAAATATGTCAACTGTGCATAGTAAATTTTATTGAGCAGCTATTGGTGATCAATAAAGTAAACACTTTTTGGATTAATTTTTACGTCTATAAAATTGAAAGACTTCAGTGAGTGTAATATTTATCTGGTCATTACAACTAAGCCTTCCATATATGAATTGAATTTGATGCAAGTCACTGCATATATTGGCTCAAGTATGTGCCACCCCTCGCTGCTCACCCATTCCACCGAAAACCCCTTCCCCACCCACACCACCCTATCACTCAAGCCCCAAATTATTAACAGCCCATCCCTCCCCCTTCCAAACTGCACTTCAGGAGAGCATTGATATTGATTTACAATACTGTGCAAAGGTCTTAGGCACATACATATCGCTATGGTGCCTAAGACTTTTACACAGTACTGTAGTAATTTTATGTATTGCACTGTACTGCTGCCACAAAACAAATTTCATGACATGTGTTAGTGATGATAAACCTGATTCTGATATGAGTCTCTATTGTAGACTGAGAGTGGGAAGAGGGAAGGGAGAGGGGATGGAGGGGCAAGCACCAGAGAGACATTCTGTAATGATCAATAAACCAGTTGTTTGGAATCGAATGACGTTGCCTGGTGTCCCAGGACTGGGTGTGTCTGCACCTGTGCCACCCCCGCCCTGGCATTCCTTCTCTGCCACCTGTCCCATACCCCTCCCGCGTCACTCCATCTCTACCATTCCCAACATCCTTTGCTCCCACCAGATTTACAAACTAATCTCTGTTCCACATTCACAAATACAATACTAGGCAAAATTCTTATGCACCCTAGCTGATATATATGCCTAACATATATTACAGTACTGTAGATGGAAATCTCTATAGTATTCTACAGGCATTGATGTACTGTATTGTTCAGGAAACAGTTGCATACAATTGAAACAATCCATTAAGTATTTTTATATTTGACAAATGACGCACTTATTTTAACCGGAGCATTTAATTACTTTATTGGTAGTTTTAACATTGTCTTGGATAGTAAATGGATGGGCCATTTGGCACTGGCTTTGGTCTGGTTATATTTTTCACCTGTCATTTGTGGGTGAATATTAGCTATTCAGTGAGAATAATGGTAAATACTGTATATAGTTTAGTGCCTCCATGAATATTTATTTTTCAATTGTCTTTTTAAACGTTTAATTTTAAAAATTTTTGAGCAGGTTTTCTAAAATGTTTCATTTATTTCTATCTGTCTCTATTATACTTTTATTAGCAGTGAAACAATGGATACACATAAATAAGCAATAGAACTCATCCTGTTTCATTAAAAAGTCCATAATTATTGTTACTAATTCATTGATTGATGATAATCTCTGCTCAAAATTACCACAGCACATGAGAGAATTTTTTGAGAAGATTATCGCCAAGTTGGACACACGCTCTCAGAATGGTTCACTGCCTCTGTTCACAGCTGTGGTGCCTGGAATCTGATCCTCAAAGGAACCTGTACAGATCGGTGTTGCAACTGGCAGAGAGTGAGAAAAGCAAGTCAAGTAAAGGAACCGGCCTTCAATTTCATGGGCAAAGACTGGAAATTTTAACTGTGAAGATTGTCTTGTGGGGAGTGTGGCTTATTCTGACTGTCAAAGTTTACTTTGTCACGATTGGTTAGTTCAGAAACTGCAGCTGCTTTTCCCATTGGTTAGCTCCAGTTTCAAATATCCTGGGTATATAGTGAGCCCGTGTGGGAGGTTCTTCCTCTCTCCCTTTGTTTAAGGCAAGCAGTGCACATGACCAATGAGAAGGTATGCTCTGCATATGCGTTTAACTATGTACGCTTGTTGAATATTCAGCTTTTTAGTTTCTGTAACTTGGGGAACATGAATGTTTGGTCGAATTTTTACTGTTTGTAAACAAATGATTAATATACTTAATCGCAGTCAGTGTTTGCTGTCTCACTTGCCAGATCCGCGAACCTGATTCAACACTGCAAAGGTTGACTACAGAAGGGTTAAGACACCATCCAGAACAACAACCAAGTGTACTTGTTAGATGACAGTGGAATTAACCTTAAGAACCATACCCATGTAACAGGGAGCAGGGGAGGTAAGTAAACACGACCTCATGAGCTAAGAGGAGGTCAGATCTCTACAATCTACATTCTATAGACTAGAATGACATGGCCTCTCAGGTACCAGCTCTGCTAAACTTACTTACTCACTTCACTCAGTAACTTCATATGTATCATTTGCAGTAACATTACTTTATGTGTTGTATGTGAGTTATATGTACTGTGTTGTGTGCCTAGGACTGGAGGAACATTATTCCGTAAGGCAGTATACATGTATATGGTTGAATGACAATAAACTTGAACTTGAACTTCATGTTCTTCAGCTCCTTCTGTAGTATTAATTACAATGAATGAAAAAATGGAAAGGAAACTGAAGAGACTAGGATGGTTAATAAGAAATAAATAATGAAAATAAGGATGACTGCATTTATACAGCACCCATCAGGAAGACAGAATTTTGCTGAGTGTTTCATAACAGATCAAGTATTTTCGAAGTGCAAGTGTAACTTAAAGTCCTGACCAATTTACAAAAATAACCACATAATAATGATTCTATAATCAGCTTCCAGGTAGAGAGATAAATATTGACCAAGACATGAGAGTATCTCTCACAACACGCTGGAGGAAATCAGCAGGTCAGGCAGATTTCGTGGAAAAGATCAGTCAACGTTTCGGGCTGGAACCCTTCGTCAGGACTGTAGGGGGAAGGGCAGAGGCCCTGTAAAGAAGGTGGGGGGAGGGTGGGAAGGAGAAGGCTGGTAGGTTCCAGGTGAAAAACCAGTAAGGGGAAAGATAAAGGGGTGAGGGAGGGGAGGTAGGGAGGTGATAGGCAGGAAAGGTGAAGAAAGAATAGGGGAAAACACAATGGGTAGTAAAAGGAGGCGGAACCATGAGGGAGGTGATAGGCAGCTGGGGGAGGGGGCAGAGTGACATAGGGATAGGGGAAGGGAGGGGGAGGGAATTACTGGAAGTTGGAGAATTCTATGTTCATACCAAGTTCATACTATGTTCATTCCCACCCTCCCCCCACCTTCTTTATAGGGCCTCTGCCCCATCCCTCTACAGTCCTGACGAAGGGTTCCGGCCCAAAACGTCGACCGATCTTTTCTACGGATGCTGCCCGACCTGCTGAGTTCCTCCAGCGTGTTGTGAGTGTTGCTTTGATCCCAGCATCTGCAGATTATTTTGTGCATCAGAGTATCTGTTTGCTTTTCTTTGAAATTTTATCTGTTTTATCAGAGCATAACGAAATAGGAGTTGGCCAATCCGTTCTTCAAACCTGAGCTGCCATTCTATACGATCATGGTTGGTCTATGCTGGTCTCAGCTACCCTCTTATGCCAGTTCCCACAACCTACAATTCCTTCATTTTTTGAATTTATATCCATCCCTACTTCAAACTTACCTAAAGATCTGGTCTCCATCTCCCCAGGATAACAAACTCCAGAGAGTAACTACCCTCTAAGAGTACAAATTTCTTTATGCTTCACTTTAGCTCTTTATTTCATAGCTAGATTTCCTAGTTTATGACATTCCTACTGGTGCAAACACCTCAACATTGACCCTGTCAAGGCAACCTCGACACAAGAAAGGGCAGTTAAGAATTCAATTTAGCATCCGCTCTGAAATTTCACATCCGCACTTGTAACAGTACAAGGCTGCCTCTGTAATGTAGGGAAGTGTCACCCTAGAATCTCTGCTTGCTTCAAGTGAGACTTGAATGCACAGCCTTTTACCTTAATGGAGTGAACCTTTTTATCTAGGAACACATTAGAAGGAAAAGGGAGCAGAATGTGTAAATAGTTTAACAAGATTTGGACATGGAAAATACAATATATTCCATAGGACAGAGAATAGCTCAGAGTAGCACAGCACAGCCCACGTTGTTGTGCAGACCTACGAGGGGTGATTGATAAGTTTGTAGCGTCTTGGACCTCCAGAAAGTGGTCCAGAGCAGGTAGAAGGAGATGAGTTATTAACTTCAAACTTTCTGCATACTCATTCAAAGAGTTGAACTGCATGGGCATGTAACAAGAACTCATCTCCTTCTACCTTAGGCTACGAACTTATCAATCACCCCTGCTGTGGACCACTTTCTGGAGGTCCAAGACGTCGACTTCTACAAAGAAGGGATCCGTATGCTCCACGACCGCTGGACTAAGTGTGTAAATGTAGGAGGAGACTATGTTGAAAAATAAATGTACTAGGTTTTCTAAAATTGACTCCTTCTACCTTAGGCCACGAATTTATCAATCACCCCTTGTATATCAGCCAACTCCACGATCATAAAGCCTTCCATTTCTCTTGCATCACTGGGCCCGTCTAAAAGTCTCTTAACTGTTCCCTTTGTATCAGCCTCTATTTGAAGGTATCACTGAGTTGAACAATCCTATTAAAAATTCAGAATCAGGTTTATTATCACGGCTATAGGTCGTGAAATTTGTTGTTTTGTGGCTGCAGTACAATGCAATACATAAAGTATACTACAAATTATAATAAGCAAAATATATTAAAATAATTAAATAAGTAGAGCAAAAGAGAGGAAAACCTTTCTCCTGTGGTCCACTCTCCTCTCTTATCAGATTCCTTCTTCTCCAGTTCTTTACCTTTCCCACCCACTTGGCTTCACCTATCACCTTCCGGCTAGTCTCCTTCCTGTTCTCCCAGCTTTTTATTCTGGCAACTTCCCCCTTCCTTTTCAGTCCTGAAGAAGGGTCTAGACCCTAAACACCAACTGTTTATTCATTTCCATAGATGCTGCCTGACCTGTTGAGTCCCTCCAGCATTTTATGTGCGTTGCTTTGAGATTCCTGCATCTGCAGGCTTTCTCATGTTTAAAGTGAGGTAGTGTTCATAGTCTGATCAGGAATCTGATGGCAGAAGGGAAAATGCTATTCCTAAATCATTGAATATGTGACTTCAGGCTCCTCATCGGGGAGATAAAGGAAAGGTACGTTGCATCCGGAGTTTCTCCGGTTAGCGGACGATTTCCCTCCATGCCTCTCTGCCGTGGTGAGGGATCGCGTATGAGGTAAGTTACAGCAATGGTTTGCCACTGTCTTCTGCCGGGTGAGTTTCCAAAGCGATCACCAGCTCACAACCCAGCACGGATGGAAAGCGTGCAGGGGAGCCGGCTGGCTGGGTTCGAACCCGAGACCTTTTGTCCCAAAGTCCGACACTGATGCCACTACGCCACCAGGAAGGGAATGTAACAACATTCTAGAGAAGGAAGCTCTGAAAATATACCCCTGTCCTCAACCACAGTTGGACCCAGTATGTGAATGTTTAAAGATAAAGATTAGCTTTATTTGTCACATGTACATCAAAACACAAAGTGAAATATATTGTCTGCATTTCATTAAAGAAAATCCTGAGACAATTGTGATTGTGTTCAGACACAAGTGCCTAATGAAAGATCCACTCTCCTGGTATTACCCGTGAAAATGAGATACATAAATTATCACTATATGCAGATGATCTACTATTATATATTTCTAACCCTGAGAAATCCATTCCGGCAGTATTAACTCTGTTTGTTCAGTTCAGTAGTTTTTCTGGTTACAAATTGAATCTTGGTAAAAGTGAACTTTTTCCATTAAATATGCAGGTTCCCATTTATAGATGTTCACCATTCAGAGTGATTACTGACTGTTTTACTTATTTGGGAGTTAAAATTGCTAAGAGACATAAGGACTTATTCAAGCTCAATCTTTTACCGTTAATTAGTCAGGTTAAACAACTGATTACTAAGTGGTCCCCATTGTCTCTATCACTGATTGGCCCAATTCATGCTATTAAAATGATTATTCTACCTAAATTTTTGTATCTACTCCAAGCGCTGCCAATTTTTATTGCTAAATCTTTTTTTGATACTATTGATTCTAAGATTTCCTCCTATATATGGCAGCATAAAAATCCCAGGTTAAGTAAAAACTATTTACAGAAGTCCAAGAAAGATGGTGGTTTAGCATTGCCGAATCTAAGATTCTATTATTGGGCAATTAATATTTGATATTTATTATTTTGGACACAAGATTGGAATATAATTCCAAGTGCACAATGGGTAAACCTTGAAGGTTACTCTGTACAAGGGTTCTCTTTGGATTCCATTTTAGGAACTTCACTTCCTTTTGTATTATCTAAGTTGAATAAACAAATGGTTAATCCAATAATTAATCATACATTACAAATATGGTTTCAATTTCGTAAATTTTTTGGTTTGAGCAAATTTATTTTATTGAGCCCTATTATATCTAATTTTTTTTCAACCCTCAGTTATGGATCAAGCCTTTTTGATGTGGAAAATGAAAGGTATAACATGTTTCCGTGACTTATTTCTGAATAACTGTTTCATGTCTTTTGAACAGTTATCTAATAAACTTAATTTGCCCAAATCCCATTTTTTTTAGATATCTACAAATAAGAAATTTTTTAAATACCATGCTGCCTACCTTCCCAATTTCACACCCTACTGATATCATCGATAAAATTTTAGGTTTAAAACCCTTTCAGAAGGGATTAATAGCAACTATTTATGATATAATTATGAAATTACAGCCAAGTATATCTGATAAAATTAAAAATGAATGGGAAGGGGAACTTCAACTTTGCCTACCTATAGAGAAATGGGATAAAATTTTTCAGTTAGTTAGTTCTTCCTCTATATGTGCCAAACATACACTAATACAATTTAAAGTAGTGCATAGGGCCCATATGTCTAAAGATAAACTAGCTCATTTTTATTCCCATATAAACCCTATCAGTGACAGATGTCAGTCTGAGCTGGCTTCCTTGACTCATATGTTTTGGTCCTGCCCTCTCTTGAAAAAATTCTGGAAAGATATTTTTGATATTATTTCAACAGTTTTGCGTTTTGACCTACAACTCCATCCTATTACGGCAATTTTTGGTTTACCAATGACGGAACATAGATTTTTATCCTCTTCAGCCTGTCGGATGATCACATTTGTTACTTTAATAGCCAGAAGCCTCCATTTTATTGAACTGGAAGGAGACCAATCCTCCTACCACATCTCAATGGTTTTTCCAAACTATATCATGTTTAAATTTAGAAAAAATTAGAAGTGACATTTTTGATCCTTTGGTTAAATTTGAAGAGATTTGGAAACTATTTATTCAACATTTTCATATGATGTAATTTGACCTTTTCTGAATCCTTCTTATTAACTTAAAATATATGAATAGAGGAGCGGAGTTGACGACACTATTGAACATATTTGATTTAAGATATTGGTCCAGCCTCGTTTTGTTCCGTTTGCTTTTTTTTGGGTTTAGTATTTAGTTTTATTTATTTTTTGTTTTTGGGGGGGGGGTTCTCTTTGCATTTTTTTTCTTTTTATTTCTTTTTTTCTCTATGATTAACTATAGTAAGAGTTTGGAAGTCTATTACACCTGTAATATTTGAAGTCTTTTTTGTACATGTTTGTTAACAATAAGATTATTCCAATCTCTATCAAAACTGTTATTCTGTTTATAATTTTGGAAAATTAATAAAAAAAGATTTAAAAGAAAAGAAAGATCCAGATAAGCTTCCCACTGAAATCCTTATGGAAACCAGTTCCATTCACTTCATGTGATAGCAAGAAATGGTTGAAAGCACTGGATACAGCAAAGGCTTTGAGACCAGGCAACTTTCCAGTTGTAGCAGAGAAGATCTGCCTTCCAAAACCAGATGCACATCTAGCCAAGGCTTTTCCATGTATTTATAACACTGGCAAGAATCCAACAATATGGAAAATTGCCCAGTTATTCCCTGCTCACAAAAAAATACAGGACAAATTCAATCTGGCTAATTACTGCCCAATCAGTTTATACCCTATCATCTTCAAAGTGATAGAAGGTGTCGTTAACAGTGCTATTGAACAGCACCAATTCACCAGTAACCTATTTGCCAATTTCCAGTTTAGGATCTGCTGGGACCAAAGAAGGGAATTCCAAAGGTGAGGTGAAAGTGACTGTGCCATTGACCTCAAGACGGCACTTGACTGAATGTGGCATCAATACACCTCGTTAAATTTGAACTCAATAGATGAAATCTTTGGCTGCCGAACTCAGAAATACCATCATCCCTGGAACGACATTGCCCAAGTTTCTCAAGTCATTGTTCGAGGACAAATATCTTTAACTGCTTCATCAATGATCTTCTTTCTATCGTAAGGATATTCTTCGTTAGCTGTGATCATTGTGCATCCAAAATCCATGATATTGTGTTTAGTGTGCCTCAAAGATCAATTCTTGGCCCATTATTGTTTTCATTCTATATGCTCCCATTAGAGCAGGTTATTTCAAAACACAAGGTGAATTACCACAGCTATGCAGATGACACACAACTGTATTTGTCTCTTATGCCAGAAGACCCTGAGGCTTTAAACCTTCTGATCCAGTGTCTTACTACCATTACAGAATGGATGAGTTTGAATTTCTTTTAAATAAGGAAAAAAAACTGAAATTTTGGTTATTGGTAGCAATAAAAAAGTGTGAATCTTAGAAATAACTTCATCATCTGGCCTAAACAAATCAAGCCAGGAGTAAATACTTATCATTGATTCTGAGCTAACTTTCAAATCACTTATTAACCATATTAGTAAGACTGTGTTCCTTCATTCACAGAATGTTGCAGTTCAATATCCTCTAACATCTCAAGATGCAGAAAAATTGATAAACGCTTTTGTTTTTAGCTGATAAGACTACTGTAATGCACACTGGTCTGGACTGCCTATGGAAAATATAAATAGCCTACAGGTTGTTCAAGATGTAGCAGCAAGAATTTTGACCAAAAAGAAGACAATGTGAGTATGTTTCACAGGTTACACTGACGGCCTGTGTCCTTTAGGCTCAATTTTAAAATACTCTTAATTGTGTATAAGGCTCTGAATAATCTAGCTCCTCCGCATATTTTGGAGTGTCTATCCTCTTACATGCCTAATATCAGCGAATCATGGTTTGCTTAGTGTTCCTGGAGCCAAGCATGTAAGAACTAGTGATGTGGCCTTTTGCTCTTATGCACCAAAAATCTGGAATACCCTACCGAATGCAATACGACAGGCTGGTCCTGTGGAACATTCAAAAACACTTCTAAGCACTTACTTTTTTAATTTGGTCTACTTATAGGATTACTTAATGCCATTTGGTGTTGATTATATTTATATAATTTGGTATACTTGATTACAGTTTTATTCTATGTAATTTTGTCTTTGATTATGATTTTTAATTTTGTGTATTTTTATGAATAATATTGATTGATCTATGTAAAGCGCTGTCTGCATCTTAATGTATGAAAAGAGCTACATAAATTTATTATTATTTATAATTATTATTCTCTAAATACAGCACCTTGCTCCATTTCAATTCACAAATTTTCAACAATTGAGGCAATGAGCAAATATATATCAAGGTTTATATAATATTCAAATATGGACTGTTAATTGTCATGTAACATTTGTGTCATAAAGGTTCCAACAATGTCCATCTCCAAAAAGAGGGATCTAACCACTTACCCTTGACATGCAATTATCATAATAATCCACCCACTGTCAATAACACAAGAGAATCTGCAGATTAACCCACACAAAATTCGGAAGGAATTCAGCAGGCCAGGCAGCACTACTACTACATCGACTCAGGCCTAGGGGGCCAGTGTCGGGCATGATGACAGACTCTCCACTTCTCCCTCTCCCTCATCAGTGTGTTCAGTTCATCTACATTAGCCCCGCCGCTGTCTTCTAGGAGCGTGTTGACCATAGTCTTGGGAGGGCGCCCAGGGTTCATCCTCCCATGCTTGGGTTCCCATATGATGACTAGGCTGGCAGGTAGCTCGGGGTGGCGTAAACAGTGCCCCACTAGTTGCAGTCTTCTCGCCTTGATTTTAGTGGAGAGCATCGGTAGGTTGTTATAGAGCTCGACGTTCATCATGTGCTGTTGCCAACTCATGTCAAGAGCCATCCGGAGCATTCGTGTATAGCAATCATCTAGAGACTTTCGCATTGTCTTGGTGATTGTCCACGTCTCGCATCTGTACGTGAGAATGGACTCTATAACTGCTATGAAAATCCTCTTTTTAAGCCCTCTGGTCAGGTTCGACTTCCAGATTTCCTTCATGTCGTTCATAGCCCTCCACGCCAGCACCTTCTGTATCTTTATGTCCTTCTCCGAACTCATCATTCTTGACCCGAGGTACTTGTAATCAAAGACTTTCTCAATGGTATCATTCTCTACGGTCTTGAGAGTACCTTCGTCACAGTTAAACGCCATGCACTCTGTCTTTTTAGCATTTAGGTGAAGTCCAACTTTACTGCACTCAATTTCCACTTTTGTCAGTAGCTGCTGTGCTCCCTCCATCTGGTCAGAGAGCAGGACTATGTCATCTGCAAAATCGAGATCTGTGAGTGTAACTGGTCTGACCCTTCTGGTTCGTCCTGGTTTTATGGTAAAACCAAGTTTGTCATGATCTTTGGTAGCTTGACGCAGAGCGTAATCAAGCACGATTATAAAGATGTAGGGTGCCAGAGTGTCTCCTTGCAGCACACCAGCTAGGAGCTCGAACACTGCTGATTCTCCGTCTGGTGATACAGCTTTCGCCATAGTTTTGGTATAGCTGGACTCTATTGCTCTCAGTAGACGGTCTGGCACTCCATAAGCTTTCAGGAACTTCAGCATTTTACCTCGGTGAATGGAGTCAAAAGCTTTGTGAAAATCGATGTAAGTAAGTACAGCTGGTAGGTTGTTCTTCTTGACTTCCTCGATGATTCTACGGAGAGCAAGCATTTGCATTACTGTTGTGCACTTCTGCCAAAAACCATTCTGATTGAATCTTAGCTTAGGGTCAACGGCAGTGCAAATCCTGTTCAAGATCATCCGATTGTATAACTTTGCTAAGATGCAGGTCAAGCTGATACTGCGGTAGTTATCTGTCTTTGTGAGGGATCCAGACTTGGGGACTGGGATAATGTTTGAGAGTGACCACTGTTCTGGTTTGTCGCCTTTCATTAGTGCCATATTACATATGTCCAGCAAGAAGTCGTCCAGGTCGCAGTTCTTCAGGGCATCTGGTGGTATCCCATCTGGCCCAGTGCTCCTGCCCTGTTTGAGTGCATATTTGGCCTTCTTCAGTTCCTCAATGGTGAATGGGCTGTCATGGATGTCGACTTGTGCTAGTATCATGGGTATGTCCTCTTCTTCTTCCGTGATCATTGGAGGGCTTTCCAGCAGGTTCTTAAAGTGAGTAAACCATGTCAGGTCAGGGCCTTACCTTGCTACTGGTGCCACGTAGCCCAGTACTGGGGTCGGGTTGTCAGCAACTAAACCGGCACACCCCCGGTACACTTCGGTTAACCAGGGAGGAGGGTGTGTAGGCACCCAGCAGGACTAAAAACCTGTCAAAGGGCGGATGAACTCTTTGTGAGTCAACGGCCACCTACTGCCTGTGTGAGGAGTGGTGCGCCACAGAGTCTTACGTTTCGCACCTTGTAAGGCATTATAATGAAAGTATCAACCCAAAACTGTCACAATAGGGTGCTGGGAACGGATCCAAATGCAAAACACAGACACTGAAGTATAAGGAACGGGACTTCACTAGAGTAGGGACGTGACAGGATTCAGGCAAGGAGCAGGGACAAGAACGCAGAGTTGGGCTAGGGAAAGCGGGACCAGGACTAGGAACCATGGACTAGGAGACAGGGTTGGACTCCGAGCCTCAGACTGGACAAGGACCCAGAACCTGGGTCTTGCCTCGGGCTCGGACCCCGGAACCAGGCAAGGGCATGACATGGTTTGAGGCTTGGGGTCTAGGGTCTTGAGCTCGGCTGCGGGATCTTTGAGGCTTGGGTTCTCGGAACTCGGCTGCGGGATCTTCGAGGCTTGAAATGCAGAGGCTGATAACTCAGAGGCTGGAGCTGAGAGACAGACTGGGAACTGAAACTGAACATCAACATAGAGCCAGGACTTATCCTTTGACAAGCCAGGACTCATCTTTAACACAACACTAACATGAGACAGGACAGAACATAGATATAGAGCCAGGACTTATCCTACGACAAGCCAGGATTCAGCTCCATCTCCCCACCAAGGTGGGGCAGGTCTCTCTGTCAGGTAATGGCTGAACAGCCAGACTTACTCATAAGAGGCACAGACACGACAAGACAGGTCTGCCGCAGGGCAACGGCAAGACGGCCTGACTTACCCCAGAGAGGTGAGGACAGGACAAGACATGACCCCCCATGAGTCAACAGCAAGACAGCCTGACTTACCCCACAGAGGCAAGGACAAGAAAAGACAAACACCAAAGAACAACAGACAGTTCCATCTCTGCTCCGGGGAAGCTCCGAGTCTCAGTTCAGCCAGCAACCTCAGCTGGCTACAGAAACAGCCAGATCCCTACCTAGCTTGGAGGGGCTGGCAGCCAGTCAGCTGGCCCAGGAAACAGCCAAATCCATACCACAAAGACCACTCCAACAAGTGGCAACAAGGCTCTATGAAGCGGTGGTCCTCCAACCAGACCTAGAGATCACAAATGGTTTCACTAGCCTTCCATCAGCAGGTTGCTCCAAGGGGAACTGACAAGACAAACCAGCACCACCCCCCACACTCAACCCCAAGGCTACTTATATTGCAAGCCCAAAGATGGGAAACAGGTGCCTTTGATTTAGTCAATCAAGGGTCAGCTGGAAGACCCGGCGTCCTGTTTCCACGGACCGGCTATCCACTCTATCTATTCCTCCTATTATCTTGTACACTTCTATCATGTCTCCTCTCATCCTCCTTCTCTCCAAAGAGTAAAGCCCTAGCTCTCTTAATATCTGATCATCTTCCCCCTTCCTTCTCAGTCCTGAAGAAGGGTATCAGCCTGCATTATTAACTGTTTATTCACTTTCACAGATGCTGCCTGAGCTGCTGAGTTCCGCCAACGTTTTGTGTGCGTTGCTTTGGATATCCAGCATCTACAGATTTTCTCGTGAGTATCACTCTAAGCCTTGAGCAACAAAAAGGGCAGCAGGTGTACGCGACCATCACCAGTTATAGAATCTGCTCCAGACTGCACACTATCCTGACCAGCAAAGATATTACTGATCCTTCAGTGTCACTGGGTCTAAATTCTGGAAATGTCTACATGTAACATTGTGCAAATGAAAAAATAACCAATTGCGGATCCTGTGAATCTGGAATAAAACATCTGATTTGCAGGGACTGGAGTAGCACCACAATCCTATTGTCTTCAGCAACGTCGATAAAATTCTATTCTCTTCTGTTCTGTTCTAAAAAAGAAATAATACTGGAAAGACACAGTTGGTCAGAATTAGGATCATGTTTTATATCAGTGACATAAGTCATGAAATTGATGAGATTTGTTGTTTTGCAGCAACAGTACAGTGCAATTCATAAATACTAGAAATTATAACAAGAAATATATAATTGAATTAATCAAGTTGTGCAAAAAGAGAGTCTAAATAGTGATGTTCTGTTTATGGGTTGGTTCGTTCAATGTCCATTCAGAAATCTGACAGTGGAGGGGAAGTGGATGTTCCTAAAACATTGAGTATGTGCCTCAAGGCTCCTGTACCCTCCTCCCTGATGGTAGCATTAAGAAGAGGGCATGTCCTGATTGATGGGAGTCCTTAATGACGGATGCTGCTTTTTTGAGGCATCGCCTTTTGAAGATGTCCTCGATGATGGGTAGGCTGGTGTCCATGATGGAACTGACTGAAATTACAACCCTCTGCAGCTTTTTTCAATCCTGTGCAGTGGCCCCTCGATACCAGATGGTGATGCAACCAGTTAGATCTAGCGAAATTGGGCAAAGTAGATCAGGCAGCATCTGTGGAAAAAGACACACAGGGTTAATGTTTCAAATCTGAGATCAGAACTCAGAGAGAGGAGAGATTTGGAATTGCCTTCCATACGTACTACTCTAACCGCTCAGGTTTTCCAGCATTCTTTGCATTTACTTTAGCACTGTGGGAGGACCTTCACCAGATACAGTTGAAGGAGTCACCTCCTCACCACCTTCTGAATTAGGGATGTTGGTCTTTCCGATGACAACCAGGTCCCGCAAATAATTAAATGCAAAAATTTAATTCATACACTTCATGCATTTCTAAAGAAAGATTTGCTTTCTGGCAGCAACGCAGCGTGCCCATATCTCGCTAACCCAAACCCGTACACCTTTGGAACGTGGGAGGAAACCGGAGCACCCAGTGGAAATTCACATGGTCACAGATAGAATTCCGTACAGACCGCGGTGGGAATCGAACCCCATTCTTACAAATGGCGCTGTAGAGTGCTGTGTTAACCATTACGCTAATATTATGTCTGTGGTGGCCAGTGCTATCATGTTTGCTGTTGTGTGCTGGGGCAGCAGGCTGAGGGTAGCAGACACCAACAGAATCAACAAACTCATTCGGAAGGCCAGTGATGTTGTGGGGATGGAACTGGACTCTCTGACAGTGGTGTCTGAAAAGAGGATGCTGTCCAAGTTGCATGCCATCTTGGACAATGTCTCCCATCCACTACATAATGTACTGGGTGGGCACAGGAGTACATTCAGCCAGAGACTCATTCCACCGAGATGCAACACAGAGCGTCATAGGAGGTCATTCCTGCCTGTGGCCATCAAACTTTACAACTCCTCCCTTGGAGGGTCAGACACCCTGAGCCAATATGTAGTATTTACATATTACTATTTAACTATTTATGGTTTTATTATTATTTAGTATTTATAGTGCAACTGTAACAAAAACCAATTTCCCCCAGGATCAATGAAGTATGACTATGACTATGACTAGCATGCCACCGTGTTGTTTTATTCCTATGTTTCTCGTTTTGTGGTTATAAAGCTGACTTCTTGCTCACACTGGTACCAGCACATTACAGAGGATCAGTGCAGGAAATTATGCACAGGTGAGATATGATTTTTCTCGTCAACACTCTCCCCATGAGCGTAGAGGGAGCTGAACGGTATGAAAGAGCTGAATCAAATAGTATCCGAACAGAACTGCTGTGCCTGCAAGTCAGGAGTTCTCAGGCTATGATTTTCAAAGGAATCCTTTTTCTGAGTGTCAGGTATTGATGTCAAGCAGCAAATGGTCTTCCACCTGGTATGGAATAGTATCTAAAGCAGCCAACATAATCAAAGACCCTCATCCACCCTAAGCATTCTCTCTTCTCCCCTCCCAAATTCGGTAGTAAGTACAAAAGCCTGAAAGTGTGTGCCAACAAGCTCAAGGATAGCTTCTGTCCCACTGGAACAGGACTATTAAATGGCTCCCCTGTCTAAACTGGACTCTCGACCTCACAATCTGTCACGTTATGACCTTACGCCTTATTGTTTACTTACACTGCACCTTCTCTGTAGCTGTTACACTTCATCCGGCCTTGTTATTGGTTTGCCTCGTTCTATTTCTGAGTATCCTGGAATGATCTGATCAGTATGAATGGGGTGCAAGACAAGGTTACCACTGTATCTCAGGTCTTGTGACGGTAATAAACTGACTCTGATTCGATTTCCAACATATAAACCCATAGATCATGACATTTACATCAGAACATCAGGATATTGGTGGAGCCCGCCAGTGTATTTGAGGAGCTGATTGGGTTTTCGGAGGAGCCCACCGGTGTTTCGGAGAAGCCTGCCAGCGTATCAGATGAGCTTGCCAATGTATCAAAGGACCCCGTCTGGATATCGAAGGAGCTGATCCGGTGGCAGACCGTGCTGCTGCCAGCTACTTGGAAGCATTGGAGTTGGTCCAGTATAACCGTGGGAGATTGTCTCGGACATTGCACTTGCAATTGCAAGTCTCTGTTGGACAGTGAGAATGTAAGTTGCCGCAGGTCTGCTAACCTCGTCTGGTGGAGAGACAGTGGACATGGGAGCTGTGGAGCCTCAGCCATAGCCAGAACTAGGTCACAAGTCTCGGGCTTGCCTGCTGCTGCAGACCAGGTGAGAGATGCGGAAATGCAGCAGTGTGGTCGAGCACGGCTGGGGCCTGGCCTTGCCCGTTGCTGCTGCCCTTGCGTGTTCGAGTGGTGGAATGACAGGCTGGATTGCATGAGTCTGTACACTGCTGGGAGATTGTACCATCTGATTGCCGGAAATTGTTGCTCAGGGTCTTGGACTATATTCATGCTTTTCTTTCCAAGTAAGTATGCTTCTTTGAATTTGGTACTCATTTTTTTTGAACGTTTACTTGCTATTTTGAATGTTTTGCTCCTCAGCCCCAAAGGAAGGCTCCCTCGTATTTAAATATGGCTTGAATGTTAATTAAACTTGATTTGATTGATTTGATTTGAATTGAGAATGATAAGAAATTTGGGGTTTGCAGCAGGGGTCAGTCATTTGGCTTTTTGCGTCAATTCCACCATTTATTAAGATCATGACTATTCTGTTCCCATAAACATTGAATCCCCTAATATTCAAAAATCTACTAATATCTGCATTGAATGAACTTAATGAGAGAGCTTACACAATCCTCCAGGTTAGAGAAATTCGAAGACCTGCCACCATCTATGTGAAGGAGTGTCTTCTCATCTAGTTTCTAAATGGTCCATCCTTTATTCTAAAACTGTGGTCCCTAATTCCAGAGGTACAAGAGATCCTGCAGATGCTGGAAATATTGAGCAACACACACAAAATGCCTGAGGAACACCTATGGAGGGTAATGAACAGTCAATGTTTCGGGTCAAAATCCTTCACCAGATCAGGCTGTAGGGAACTCAAGGGTCTGATGCAAAGGTGTGGGGGTGGGGGGGGGGGGTGAGGCATTAAATCTGATTTTTAGGAATTTGGAGACGAGTTTGCCAGTCTTGATGAAGGTTTCCTTTGCAAATGGAACCTTGATTTCCTGACCAACAGACTGCAATCAGTAAGGGCAGGCAGCAACACCTTCTCCACAATTATCTTCTTTTTAAACATTTTTATTGATATTATGTAAATTGCATGAATACAAATACAAAATTCATAAGGATACGAGTAAATAATACAAATTACATTACATTTAGATCACAGTAATATGATCACAGTATCCCATATTCCAAATCAATCATGTAGAAAAAAAGATTGAATTATGAAACTAAATAAAATAAAATAATTGTATTTTATTTTGAAAAATCTACCCCACTACCAAAATGAGCTGGTTGGTAAAAAAAAGAAGAAAACTCCACAATTATCTTCAACACTGTTGCCCCATTAAGCAAAGACCTCAGCCCCCTAAACTACTTCCTATACAATCATGTCTGCATGAATATTTTCTGCACTAACACCATATACAGGTTTGCAGATGATACCAACGTAGTGGGCCAAGTCCCAAATTACTAAGAGTTGGAATACATAAAGGAAATAGAGATCCTAGTGGCATAGAATCATTATAACAACTTTACCCCCAGTGTCAGCAAAACAGAAGAGCTGGTCAGAAAGGGAGGTGATGCACATGCTCCTGTTTACATCAGCAATTCTGAGGCTGAAATCTGCACGTTCCTAGGAGGGAACATAACCAATAATTTGTTCTGGTCGATATCAAAGCGAAGGATGCTCACCAGTGCTTCCACTTCCTCAGGAGGCTAAAGAAATTTGGCACGTCCCCTTTGAACCCCACCAATTGTTTTCAATGCAGCATAGAGAGCACCTTATCCAGATGCATCACGGCTTGATATAGCAACCACCCTGCACGTGACTGCAAGAAAGTGCAGAGAGTCGTAGACACAGCTCAGCACATCACAGAAACCAGCTTCCTCTCCTTTGACTCTGTCTACACTTCTCACTACCTCAGTAAAGCAGCCAGCATAATCAAAGACACCACACACCCTCGATATTTTCACTTCTCCTCTCCCCTCCTATTGGACAGAAGATACAAAGTTCTGAAGGTACATACCACAAGGCTCAAGGACAGCTTCTATGCCGCTGTTATTAGACTATCAATGGTTTCCTAGTACAATAAGATGGAGTCGTGACCTCACTATCTACCTTGACTTTGCACCCTATTGTCAGCCTTCACTGCCCTTTCTCCAGAACTAGAACACATTATTTTGCATTCTTTTGTGTTGTACCTTGTCCTACGTCAAAGCATTGATGTAATGAATTGATCTGTATGAACAGTATGCAAGACACTGTATCTTGGTACATGTGTCAAGAATAAACCAATAAACCAATTTACACAACAACCTTTCCCTCAATGTCAGAAAAACAAAAGAGCTACTTTCTTCACATACATCTTGAGACCTTTAGCTCCTTCTGAAAACACAAAGTTAGCAACTTGTTCTCCACAGACGTCTGTAGAATCAAATTCCATAGGTTCATCACCATCTTAGCTCTGAGTCATCTTACCACAAGTCATGAAACTGAGACACGTTATTCTAAATAGCCCAATGAGGGGAAGCATCCTTTCTGCAGCCAGTATGTCTAGCCTAATCAAATGTTATTAGTTGTATTATCTCATATAAATTTCGGTGAAAACAATCCCTGTTGACTAATCTCTTCTCACATGACAGTCATCAATAATCTGTCTGGTGAGCATTCTCTGGATGAGAAGTATATCCTTCCTTGGACATGGTGACTAAAGCTGTACTCAGAACTCCAGATGTGGTCTTGCTGAAGCTCTGTAGCAAAACATCCTTGCTCTTGAGCTCAAACACTCCTGTACTGAAGGCCAGCATACAATACCATTTCCTTCCTCTACCACTGGTTGCATGCTTGGTTACAGTGACAGATAAATCACCACCTCTGGGTCTAACACCTTTTTAAATAATACCTCATCTTCTTGTATGGGCTACAAAAGTGGACAACTGCGTCTGTCAACTCTTTGCCTACTTGTTAAATTTGCTTAAGTTACCTTGAAGCCTCTTTGCAACCTCCTTAGAATTCACAATGCCACTCAGCTGAGTGTCAAGCCAAACTTTGATATATTACATTTTGTTCCCACGTGTAAAATCCTTTGTAGATTCTACAGGCCTAAGAAATGATTAAGTGATAATAAGATGCCAAGGGTCTGGTGTCATTCTGATTTTGGTCTGGTATTTATAATATCAGGTACATAGGCAAGATTGTCATGATTTCTCTAAGGATGACAACACATTGGAAAGTTTAGAGGAAAGTTTAAAAGAGATGGCATAGGTAGGTTTTTTGAAAATGCCAGAGGTGCTGGTAGAGGCTGATACTAAAGACATTTAAAATGTAAATGTACCGTGGAGCTCATTCTAACTTGTCGCATCACCTTCTGGTAGGTAAGCACCCACGCACAGGATCAGAATAAAGCTGCAGGGGGTTGTAAACTCAGCCAGTTCCATCATGGGCGATAGCCTCCCTCGCATGAAGGACATCTTCAAAAGGTGATGCCTCAAAGAGGCAGCATCGCATCCATCATTAAGGACCCTCACCATCCAGGACATGCCCTCTTCTCACTACTACCATCTGGGACAAGGTACAGGAGCCCGAAGACCCACACCCAACATTTAAAAGACAGCTTCTTCCCCTCCACCATTAGGTCTCTGAACGGACCATGAATCCATGAACACTGCCTGACTATTTTGTTCTCTTTTCCATTGCTTATGTATTTATTTGTTTCTTTGTTTGCTTATTCATTTGATATATATTTCTTATGGTAACTTATGAACTCTTAGATATGCAAGAAAAATGGTGTGCTGTGTAGGAGGGAAGGATTTGATGGGCTTATGTGGGTGGCACAACATTGCTAACCGAAGTGCTGTTACAAATCATTGTTAAACAACAGTACTGTGCTATACTGTTCCATGTTCTAAATCTGGACCTTCATATCTAGTCCCTCCAAATTTTGCAATATGGGAGAAGAACAAGAGTCAGCTGTCAGAAGGAGATTCTTTCTGAAGAGGTCTTAAGTCCTTGGATATTCATTTTCACACAAACCAGTCATTTCAATCAAAGCCGAGATACAATAAAGGTTTAGAAATACTGTCACTTCCACTAAGGAAAAACACTGTCAAACTCATTAATCCAAAAACATTCCAGACCTGAGGGATTTTAGCTTGATTACAAATCCCATCATGCTTATCAACCCCTAACAATCCAATATTTTCCTGTTGTAAAGGTAAATTAAGCTTTGTCTTGCATCAAATGGCTAGAACAATGTATGAATTCCGATTAACAGGCTTCCAAAAATGACTAATTCAATCGTTTTATGCCATAATAATTCCTTGTAAGTGTAATTTCTGGCTGCTTGAAGACTAACTTAATGCATAGAATTTCATTAGCTCTGTCCAATATGAAAGCTTATCATTTTCATTCTAGACAAGTAATATTTAGCCAATCTTTTCACAGAACAATGACTGTATTCCAAAGCAATGCATTACATGACATGCTTTTTTATAAATCTTGGAGATGTGATAAACTGCAATGCAAATACTTTTTTTGTCTTTAAGATGTTTTCTGGCACCATGAGACATTGAAGCTTTATCAGGAACCTTTATCATAAAGAGGGAAAAATACCGATACTTTTCACTTGATAACTTCTGAATTCATTCATGACTTTAATTGATCAATAATTTAAAAGTGCATTAACAATTGGAATGATTACATTATCTATTAGGTCTTCAGTTCCACAGAGGGGCTACTAATGAAAAATTAATGTCCTTAAAACTAGTTATAACATCAAATGACTAAATAACATTTATAAGGAAGACCTGAAAAAGCAAGAAATTGAGATGAAAAGATGGAATTTGCTCATGATTCAAACCTACAATTAAACTTCAATGTTAGTTATGAATGTTTCATCTAATACGTTTAAGAACATTCACACAAGTAATGGTTCACACAAGGAGCCTCTTAAAATTTATTGATATCGCTGAAATATTTAATTTACATACTTATGCACTGCAAAATATACTCACTGGCCACTTTATTAGGAACCCCCTGTACCTAACAAAGTGGCCACTGAGTGTATGTTCATGGTCTTCTACTGCTGTAGCCCATCCACTTCAAGGTTCAACATGTTGTGAATTCAGAGATGCTCTTCCGCACACCACTGTTGTAACAAGTAGTTATTTGAGTTACTGTCACCTTCCTGTTAGTTTGAACCAGTCTAGCTATTCTCCTCTGACTGCTCTCATTAACACGGCATTTTTGCCCACACACCATTGTCTAGACTGTTGTGCGTGAAAACCCCAGGAGATCAGCATTTTCTGAGATACTCAAACCATCCCGTCTGGCACCCACAATTACTCCATAGTCAGAGTCACTTAGATCACATTTCTTCCCCATTCTGATGTTTGTTCTGAAGAACTGCACCTCTTGACCATGTCTGCATGCTCTTGTGCATTGGGAGTTGCTGGCACGTGATTGGCTGATTAGATATTTGCATAAACAATCAAGTGTAGAGATGTACCTAATAAAGCAGCCACTAAACATAGGTCTAGTCAATCGGTAGTGCAGCGGCATCTGCACCGGACTTCGAGGCGAGTGGTCCCGGTTTCGAATCCGGCTGATACCTTGTATGTTTCTGTGCTGCAATAAGCATCGCCCTAGCAATTTGGCCTTGTGAAAAACAGATAAATGCTAATGAAATGGCAGGTTGCCACTCAATGTGCTGCAAGGCACAGAGGGAAACAACAAGTGTAGGTCTGCAACAATACATTCATAGACTTGCTTATGCTGTTCACTCATTTACACTTAGCCTAAATTGGTATCTTTCTTTATTCTCCCCGTATTCTCAACATCTCCCGTTAGTTTCTCCAAGTCACCCATGCACTGTAAACCTACTATGCAGCAGCTTATGGCAGGGTAAGGCAGTCACATTCTGAGCTACTTTGTTGAAGAAAAATAGTGAGGTAGTGTTCATGGGTCACAGACAATTTGGACATCGAGCACCAGAGGGGAAGAAGCTCTTCCCAACAGGATGAGTGTGGGCCTTCAGGCTCCTATGCCTCCTCCCTGATGGTAGCAATGAGAAGAGAACATATCTTGTGTGTTGTGGGTCCTTAATGTTTGACGCCTTCTTTTTGAAGCATCGCGTTTTGAAGATGTCTTCAGTGGTTGATAGCCTAGTGCCCATGATCGAGCTGGATAAGTTTATAACCCTCCGCAGCCTCTTTCGATCCTGTGCTTGGAGTCTCCACACCAGGCAGTGATGCAGCCAGTCAGGCATATCTGCAGAAATTTGCCAGAGTTTTTGATGACGTACCAAATCTCCTCAAGCTCTTAATGAAATATAGCTGCTGGGCTGCCTTCTTCATAATTGCATCAATAAATTGGGACCAGAATAGATCTTCAGAGATGCTGACACCCAGGAACTTGAAGCTGCTCACCCAGTACGTTAGTACATACCAGGGGAACGTACAAAAATTGTTTTGCTTGTGACTGCATCTCACTTGATCAGGATGACTGTGGCTTTCCTAATTCACGCAGGTAGAGGCACTGAGGTGATTAGTTAGAGAGAAGGCAAGATTGAAACTGGGACACTGTGAGGACCCAAGATTCTCATTATCTACTATTACTGCTTGTGGATGGGAGTCACTCAAAGATCAACACCGACTCCCCATCCTTAATTATGACTTTCTGATTCCCTAAAGTGCTGGTGCTGTGCGAACCCCCAGCACTGCTGTTGAGAAGCAGCTCCAGCATCGGTGAGTCTGAGAGTTCGGGGCCTAGGACTGGAGGCCCAGAGGTGACCTGTCCAAGGGTTGAAGGCCTGTCTGTGTGTGTAAGGCCTGAGTGGGTAATAAGCTGCTTACTTTGCTGTTGTTATCTTGTTTTCTGTATTGCTGTTCTTGTTGTTGCTTGTGTTGTTCTGCTGAATGCTATGTTGGATTCTGGCACCTTTCCCCTTCCTTCCCAGTGCAGAAGAAGAATCGTGGCCCGAAATGTTGACGGTTTACTCACATCAATAGATGTTACCTGGCCTGCTGAGTTCCTCCAGCATCTTGTGTGCGTTGCTTTGGATTTCCAGCATCTGCAGACCTCCTCATGTTTATGCTATGCTATGTTGACCGCTGGAATGTGCGGCAACACTTGCGGTCTGCCCCCAGCACATCCTTGGGTTGCTAACGTAAATGACACCTTCCACTGTATACTTTGATGTGCATGTGATAAATAAATAAGAATCAGAATCAGAATCTGAAGTTAATAGACATCAAAGGAAGAATTTATTTCCAAGTGAAGATATTGCTCTACCTGAATCCTATTTTGCAAGTACCCAAATGACAGTTGTTTTTGTGTTTCTGAGTGGTTCCTTTGATGAGAAGAAAGCTTTGGCATGTAACTCTATTTGTTTATTTGGCCAATGGTAAGTGGGAATGGTGGTACAACAGGCAACACACTTTTTGTCCCTCTTCCCTCCGGGAGAAGGCTCAGGAGCTTGAAGACTCGTACGGCCAGATTTGGGAACAGCTTCTTTCCAACTGTGATAAGACTGCTGAACGGATCCTGACCCGGATCTGGGCCGTACCCTCCAAATATCCGGACCTGCCTCTCAGGTTTTTTTGCACTACCTCACTTTCCATTTTTCTATTTTCCATTTATGATTTATCATTTAAATTTTTAATATTTACTAATTTTTACTATTTTAAATATTTTTAGTATTTAATATTTGTAATCCAGGGAGTGGGAAGTGCAGAATTAAATATCGCTGTGATGATTGTACGTCCTAGTATCAATTGTTTGGCGACAATAAAGTATAAAGTATAAGTATAAAGTACTTTGTATTTACTGAAGCAGAGAACTTCCATTGTCTCTGGAGTTGTTCTTGTAGAGACAAGTAGAAAACATACTGCTGTGAACTTAGAGCTACCTCACAACCCTGACATGAATTGTACATGGGGGAACAGCTCTGTAAAGTAAAGAGTTGAGGATCTTTCAGCCTTTAACGTGCTCTTACAGTAGTTAAGTATCTGGCCCTTGTCATTTTCTGGTCAGTGGTAACTCCTAGAACAATGCTAGCAGGGAGAAATGAGTGACTGAAGGCCAGGGGAAACGGTGTGGCTCCCACATAATGGACATGATCACTGGCAGACTCCAGTGCCTCATGATTAACTGGCCACTTCATCAAGCGGCACGGTAGCGTGGCTGTTAGCACGACGCTTTCCAACCAGCACCTGTGATTAGGTTTCAATTCCTGGTGCAGTCTCTAAGGAGTCTGTACGTTCTCCCCCTGTACGACCGCATGGATTTCCTCCGGATGCTCCAGTTTCCTCCCACATTCCGATGAAATATGGGTTAGGGTTAGTAATTTATCAGCTGGAAGCATGGCAACACTTGTGGGCTGCTGCCGGCACATCCTTTGACTGTGTTTGTGGTTGACGCACATAACGCATTTCACTATACGTTTTGATTTACATATGATAAATTAAGCTAATCTTTAATCTTTATCACTGACCGCTTGTACTCCAAGATCTTGCCATATTCAAACTGTTTTTGCCACTCTGTGTGAACACCGAGTTATTGGATAAGGAACAACTGAATCTTACATGAGTTAAGTGTGGCCTGATCTTATATTCAGAGGGTACATTTGTTTTATTTTGCTTGGAGATACAGTGTGGTAACAGGCCACTCTTGCAAAACATGCCCACATAGCCCAATTACACCCATGTGACCAATTAACCCACTAGCACGTCTTTGGAATGTGGGAGGAAATCGGAGCACCCGGAGAAAACAGGAGCACCCAGAGGAAACCCACACAGTCACAGGGAGAGCGTACAAACTCCTTTCATACAGTAGTGGAATTGAACTCGGATCACTGGTGCTGTAATAGCGTTACGTTAAACACTATGCTACCGTGTTTATCAAGCATCAGTGCATCCTTGTTGTACACTGCTAATTTTGCCATTTTCTTATTCTCCTATTCTTCCTCCAGGGTGTCCAGGGAGGGGTAGCACCTCTGGTAGAGGGGCTTGTTGTTTCTATTCCGGGGCAGCTCTCTCACCTTGGTCCCCAATAGACGCTTAGCTCTCACCAGTGGCTCCAAGTGGCTGTTCGCACGCAACAGCAGCCAGATCCCAGTACACGGCTTCGACAGGTGGGCTAAACCAGGTGAGGGTAGCCAGCAGGTCTCACACCCTGGTGAGACAGGGACAGGTCTGTCCTAACATGCGAAATCAGCACCGGCCGACTGGGCGGATGAGATCTACAGTGAGATCCAAAAAGGCCAGGAAGGTGACTCTTCAATGCTCTGTGGAGAGCAAAGGACATGAGAAGGCACAGAAGACTTCATGGTCATCCAGTACAACCAAGGAAGACCACAGTTGGTGATGCTTGTTTGTGCCACTGGACCCAGACTTCTGCAGTCGAGAGAGTGGAACTACCCCAGTGCAACAGCTTTCCCACTTTAAAAACTCTCCCACACAGGTTGGCTGTCATCATCGGACACGATGGGCAATGGCCATTCTTCCTCCTGTGCTCTCACTGGTGCTAGACTGCTGAGAATACAGCAGATCATCAAGAAGCAGGAAACAACCCCTCCCACCCGCCCCCAACGGAGGTCGCACCATGGCATTGGAAGCACATATCGCAGATGCCAAGGGCCACGTCCAGTACGCTCCTTGTGGCTCGATGGTCATGCTTGGAAATCTACTCTCCACTCAAAAGCACCTTACAGTGCCATCTCAGTGCAGGTTAACCTTTAACCTTCGGGAAATGTGAAAGCATGACAAATCCGCATGCTCATGCTGTCTGAGCTTCCTTAATGAAGACTTCTGGAAGTGCACAGTCTCCCATACAACCAGATTCTTGCAGCTTCAAGCCCCTCCTTGCCCTCAGAGGACGTGCCTGCAAGTGCCACAATGGCCTCAGCAGCCGCGGCAGAGCCCGCTGGCAAGGGATAATCATCCTCCACCTGCAACATCACAAAACACTGCCCAGAAAATACTTGGTCTCGTTCTTGTAAATTCCTGCAAGACAATGACTGTCAAGGTGGTATATGCGTACTTTGAGAATAAATTGACCTTTATTCTGACTTTGGCATATTGTGTGCAGCTCTGGTCTCAACATCATAGGCAGGATGAGATTACATTGGAAAGAGTACAAAGAAGATTCACCAGGATGTTGCCAGGATTGGAAGATTTTAATTTAGGCAGGGTAGTGTTCTAATAGAATTTTATAAGACAGTCATAGGGACATAAGACAGTCATAAGACAGTCAAAGTTCAAAGTGAATTTATTGTCCAAGTATATATATGTTACCATATACTATCTAGGGTTTCATTTTCTTGCAGGCATTTACAGGTGAAAAAGAAATAGAATTTCACAAAACATTGACAAGCAAAGAACCAATGTGCAAAAGGCGGCAAACTGCGCAGATAATAGAAATTACATCCAGAACAAGAGTTGTAGAGAGTCCTTGATTGTAAATACAATGAGAGTAGTGGTGTCTGAAGTATCCTTGCTGATTCAGAAGCCTGAACCAGAGTGGGTAACTTCACTCAACTTCACTTGCCCCATCACTGAATTGTTTCCACAACCAATAGACTCACTTTCAAGGACTCTTCATCTCATGTTCCCAACATTTATTGCTTCTTTATTTGTTATTATTATTTCTTATTTTTTTCTTATGTATTTGCAGCTTGTTGTCTTTTGCACACTGATTCTCCGTCCTATTGAGCACGGTCATTTGCTGATTGTATTATGGCTATTGGATTTATTGAGCACAGGCATGAGAAAACAGTGACATACATGCATGTACTTTGACAATAAATTTAGGTTGAACATTGAACTCTGATGGCTGTAAGGTACTAACTGTTCCTGAACCTGGTGGTGTCGGACCTAAGGCTTTTGTACCTCCTGACTGATGGTGGCAGAGTGGAGATACGTCTCTACCAAAGGAGGTGTAAGGCGCTCCTTCCCTCTGCTAGCCAGCAGGTCACCCCTGGGCAAGCTGTAGCACCTACTTAGCCACTCCCCCCTCTCCTAATCAGGGTCACATGGAGCCATGGGGGCAGATGATGGATGGTTTTATGAACGGTTGATGCACAAAACAAGTCCTGGTTATGCAACCACTGATGCCTGACAATCTCTGAAGGGTATTGATAATGGGTGGGGTCACACGACTTGCAAGGACACTGCATAGAAGAAGGAAGAATTAGGGTCATAGAGATGTACAGCCCAACTATTCTATGCCAAATCATTTAAACTGTCTGCTCTCATTAACATGCACCCGGACCACAGCCATCCATACCCCTGCTGTTCGTGTACTTATACAAACTTCCCTTAAATGTTGAAATCGAGCTCACATGCACCACGTGTGCTGGCAGCTCATTCCACATTCACACGACCATCTGAGTGAAGAAGTTTCCCCTCATCTCCCCCTTGAACTTCTCACCTTTCACCCTTAACCTCTGGTTGTAGTCCCGCCGAACCTCAGTGGGAAAACTGGCAAACCACTTCTGTAGGAAAATTTGCCAAGAACAGTCATGGTCAGATCGAGGTCATGATTGCCCACGTCAAATGACACAGCACATAACGATAACGATGACGATGGCAGTATCAAGACAATGGGATGGTGTGAATGGGAAGGGGTTCTGATGCTGCTTTGTTGTGGCCACACTCCATGTAAACATGCTCAATGATGGGGATGGCTTTGCTTGTGATTGACTGGGCTGCAACTACCACTTTCTGTAGCTTTTTCCATTCCTGAGGATTAACGTTTCCACACCAGTGATAGGAAACTACACTGTCCACAGTGAAGCTTGTCAAAATTTTTTGGTGGCATGTTGAATCTGTGCAAACTTCTAAGAACATAGAAGTATTGTCATGTCTTTTCTCTGTAATGACGGTTATGTGCTGGTCCCAAGACAGATCCTTTGATATGTTAATGCAAAGAAATGTAAAGCTACTGACACTCTCCACCTGCTTTTCCCATGGACCTCCAGCTTCTTCCTCCTGCAGTTGATAATCAGCATTATGGTTTTGCTGACAATGAGTGAGAGGTTGTTGTTATGGCAACACTCAACTAGACGTTCAATCTCCCTCATATATGCCAATTTGTCACCAACCATGATTTGACCACTGATGTCGTCAGCAAGCTGTAATATATTATTGGAGCTGCTTTTAAACACATAGTCATAAGTATCAAGTGGGTAGAGCAGAAGGCTAAGCATGCAGCCCTGTGATGCACCGTTGTTGATGGAGAGTGTGGAGATGCTGCTGCCATTCCATGCTGAAAAGGGCCTGCAACAAAGGACATGGAGGGTCTAGGTGCACAGAGAGGAACTGAGGCCCAAGTCTTGGTACGTAGTCATAAGTGTTGAGGGGACGATAGTGTTGAATGCTGAGCTGTAGTCAATGAAGAACATCCTGGCATCTTCATTGTCCAAATGTACCAGAGGGGCCTCAAGGGGCTGCCTAGGAAGAAGAGAAAAGCATTTTATCTTTTCAGGGACCCCCCCCCTTCCAAATTGTTTGGAGACCACCAGAAGCCATAAGTTGGGATCTGCTCCAGCTAACTCCCTAACAAACCTGCAAGAAATTAATAATACTTTCAGCAGCACACTTGTTGGGCCAATTTTTGCTATTTTAACATAATATCTATGCATGATTCCTACATTGATATAGATGAATTGATTTCTCAGGAGAAATGTCAAACATGTATTTCACAATGACCCACGCCAGCCCTGCATGTCTACGTTATTCCAAGGTGCATGCAAGATATGACTGGGGAAGTACCAAAAAATAACTAATCACCCACATGCTGGACTATCGTTATTAAGCTGCATTCTGGTCAGTTTCACCTTTAAAAAAAACACGCTAACTTAGCTAAAGCAAACATGTAGCCTGAGACCTTGACTGCCTCTTCATTTACCACTTCCATCCCACCCTGTGGGTCAGATCGCAAAGGTATATACAAACAAAGTGACCATATATGTAACCGGGTGACCGTCGGATCTTATTCATTATCATTAAAAGTGTACTTAGGCATCCATCCAAGTAATGCTAGAATAGTCGTCTGTGCCCTTAAGTGGAGACGGTGATGTCATTACGCACGCGCGGGATAGTGGAGAGACCATTTTTGTTTTCTGCAGAAGAAGCTGGTGGGGCTTTGGGATAACGTTCCTCCCCGAGATACTGGGCATTCTGAGGAATGGTGAGTATTAATTGACAATATACATGTGAATTCGTTTATGCTTGTTGGTGAATCAAGAATATCGGTAATTTGACATGGTTTACATGTGGATGCTTTAGATTTTCACGAGTGAAGGTATCGATGCTGGACAGTGTGGCTTGTGCAAAGTTCCTTACCGGCCAAGTAGGTCAGTCTTCCTGTAATTTAACTACCAGCCAATATCTTGTCAAAGTTGTGCCAAAGTGTACCTTTTGTCTAACTTTATTGTATCATGACAGCTTGTGAATGTAACAGTGTAGCGTGAGTGTTTAGCCTCTGTTTGGAAGTTCAGCATGTGTGTACTAAAAAGTAGTAGACACCTTAGATGAGATGTATTTGCTTACATTTTCGCTGCTATGTATAAGGTACAGGGTTGGTGGGATTATAATGTTGTTTGTATTGTGCTCTTTCAGAATTGCCACTACTGTATTAATTCTGTATTAGTTTTGTGCGGTTTGCTTTATGTATTTTTATACTGCATATGCAATTTGTCGATACACAAGGGTGTGGATCAAAAGTTAAATTGAGATTGTAACGGCAGGAACTGGTTGTAAATTCGTCCATTTTGTTTTGAGACCCTCTTCCGGCACTGAAACATCTAAAACAGATCAAGGAATTAAAACCTGAAAAAGTATTTGTTGTCTGGAGCGTGTACTTTTCCCCAGGCTACAAAACATATCACGTGGGGATCCAATGCATACAGTTTACATTTGGCGAATAAAACTAGCAGGCCTTCAAACCTCCCATTACTTTCTACAGGCCTCCCATAATTCAACGTATCTCTGCAGTTAATGAGTTCATGCACACACATCTCTTGGTCTCTTGGTCTCCCCTTTAAGAAATATTTCTGGATTATTACAGGAATCCTTGCATGAAGTTAATTATGAAATAGACCTTATTGAAATTTGAGTCTGGGAAGGAACATGATGAACTTGTTAAGAGAATTATCTCTCGAGAGCAGAGCACTCAGTATGAAACATATGAAAATACAGTAAGTAATAAGTACAATTCAGAAGATTCTACAGCAGGTACCTTCAGTGGGTATTTTATTAGGTAACTTCTGTACCTAATAAAGTGGCCACCGGTTCTATGTTCACGGTCTTCTAGCCCATTTTCATCAAGATTTGACATGTTGTGCATTCAGAAATACACTTCTGCCCACCACTGTTGTAACACAGGATTACTTGAGTGACTGTCACCTTCCTGTCGGCTTGGACCTGTCTGGCATTTCTCCTCTGACCTCTCTCATTAACAAGGTATTTTTGCCCACAGAACTACCACCCTCTGGATATTGTTTTGGTTTTGGGCTATTCTCTGTAAACTATAGAGACCGTCGTGCATGAAAATCTCGTGAGATCAGCAGTTTCTGAGATACTCAAGCCACCCCACCTGGCACCAACATGGTCAAAATCATTGAGATCACTTTTCTTCCCCATTCTGATGTTTGGTCTGAACAACAACTGAACCACTTGATCATATCTGCATGCTTTTATGCAATGAATTGCTGCCAAATGATTGGCTGATTAGATAATCGCATTAATGAGCAGATACACAAGTATACCTAATAAAGTGGCTACTAAGGATATACTGGAGGCAGAAAGGTGCTAGAGTCAACTGAGGGTGAAAAATAATAGGAATAAGAATGCCATAGCAAATATAAGGGTAAAAAGTAAGGTGGCAACATGTTAAAGGGGAAAAGAGAAACGTCTGTTTGAATTGCATGGAAGAGAGAGACAATGAGAATGAATAAAGGGAGAACCTTGATTTCATTCCAGGATGTTGCCTGGACTGAAGATAGGATGAGCATGCAAGGCTTTTCTCTTTGGAGAAGAAGGAGGATGAGAGGGGACTTGATAGAGGTATATAAGATAATTAGAGGCGTAGATTGAGTAGATACACTGATTAAAGGGAATATAATTTTAAGATGATTGGAGGAAAGTCAGAGGTAAGTGCTTTACAAAAGTTGGGGATCATTCTGGAGTTATGTGAATATAGAAAATATTAATTCAAGCAAAAACAAGTCTTTGGTTTTAATGAACTAGTCTTTAGTTCTAATTGTAAATTTAAAGCAGTAAATTGCAGTTAAAGCGCAGACTGGCCCACAGACTAACAGATATGGTTTTCAGAATGGTGACCGTGAAATGTTTGCATATGCTTCAGCCAAATTTATGACAATGCGTTCATGTTAATTGCTTTGCCTCAACTATGGGAATTTGCACCATTGTAACAATGTCAGTATTGTGTAGGTTCAAAGAAGTTTGCAATATGTTTGTCCCAGCCAAGGTATTTGAACGTTCAGGGCTCTCTCCCATTGTATATAAGCAATTCAAAGGAAGCATTGTCAACCCAAAGTATTGCAGTAAACGATGTTATTGTAACTATTTAAACTGTATTGAATCATCATCATCATCATGATATCAGTGATCACTCGTAGATGAGTCTGATTCTTCTCCTGGTGATTGATCTGGTCACTTGTGGGTCTTGAGATGACTAGAGGCTGATCTGTGATCCACAAGTTCTATTGCAGTGTTGGTAGGTGTCGGTCATTGAGGTGGTGGTGGATGTAGCTGACTGGGCCTTTCCCAGTCTCTCCTTACATTGAAGCCGCTTTGTCTCAGCAGCACGGTGGAAGTATTCTTCAAGCTGTGCAGTCCCCTCATAGACAGTCCTTCCCCAGCTTTCCCTATCCGGTGCTAATTTCTCCCATCCACTCAGGTTGATGTAACACTTCTCAGGTGGGTCTTGGTATTATCCTTGAACTGCTTTTTCTCCCCTCCAGGAGTGCGTTTTCATCCTTGAGTTGGCCGATAAGTAGTTGTTTAGGGAGGCAGGAGTCAGGCATACGGATGATGTGGCCGGCCTGTCTCAATTTGTGCTGAGTCATGATTGTGGATATGGAGTTAATGTTAGCTTCCTCCAGGACGCCTGTTCTTCCAGCTAACTCTCAGAATCGTTCAGAGGCATCTTTGCCAACACGTTTCTAGGGATTTTATGTGCCTGCTGTATACTGTCCATGACTCTGCTCCATATAACAAAGTATTGCAGAAAATGATGTCATTGTAACTATTTAAATTGTATTGAATCACATATTGATCTTCAGGGTATAAAAATGTGATGTACTTTTAGAGTCATAGAGTCATAGAAAACTAGAGAACAGGAGCAGTCCCTTTGGTCCATCTAGTCTGTACTGAATCATTTAAATTGTTTAGTCCCATCAACCTGCACCCAGACCATAGCCCTCCATTTCCCTGCCATCCATGTACCTATCCAAACTTCTCTTAAATGTTGAAATTGAAATAGCATCCACCATTTGCACTGGAAGCTTTTTCTGCACTCTCATGATCCTCTGAGTGAAGAAGTTACCCCTCACATTCTCCTTAAACTTTTCACCTTTCACCCTTAACTCATGATCTCTAGAGGTAGCCTCACTCAACCTCAGTGGAAAACACCTGCTTGCATTTACCCTATCTATAACCATCATAATTTTGTATACCTCTATCAAATCTCCCCTCAATCTTCTACATTCTAGGGAATAAAGTTCTAACCTATTCAATCTTTCCTTATAACTCGGACCCTCCAGTTCTGGTAACATCCTTGTAAATTTTCTCTGTACTCTTTCAGCCTTATTTACATCTTTCCTATAGGTTGGTGACCAAAACTGCACACAATTCTCCAAATTATGGCTCACCAGTGTCTTATACAACTTCAACATAACATCTCAACTCATGTTCTCAGTACTTTGATCTATGAAGGCCAATGTGCCAAAAGTCTTCTTTATGACCTATCTCTTTATGACATCTGTATTCTCTTTGTTCTATCACACTCCTCTGTGCCCTACCACTCACTGTGTAAGACCTATCATAATTATTCCTCTCAAAGTTCAAAACTCTACACTTGTCTGCATTAAATTCTATCTGCCATTTTTCAGTTCATTTCTCCAGATGTTCTGGATCCCACTACGAGCTTTAGTAGTCTTCCTCGCTGTCCACTAGCACCCCCAATCTTGGTGTCAGACACAAATTTGCTGATCCAGTTAAACACATTATCATCCAGGTCGTTGATATAGATGACAAACAGCAATAGACCCAGAACTGATTCCTGTGGCACTCCACTAGTCTCAGGCCTCCAGTCTGAAAGGCACCATCTACTACCACTCTCTGGGTTTTTCTGAAAAACCAACATCTAAATCAATATACTACCTCATCCTGAATGTCAAGTGACTGTACGTTCTTGACCAACTTCCCATGTGGGACCCTGTCCAATGCCTTGCCAAAGTCCTTGTAGACAACATCCACTGCCTTGCCTTCATCAACTCTCCTGGTAACATCCTCAAAAAGCTCTCTAAGAGTGGTTAAACATGACCAATCACGCACAAAGCAAAGATGATTATCCCTAATTAATCCCCATCTATCCAAGTATTCACATATCTGATCTATTAAAATACCTTCCAATAAATTTATCACTACTGCTGTTAGGCTCACTGGCCTATAATTTCTTGGTTTATTCTTAGAGCCTTTCTTAAAAAGTGGAACAACACTAGCTATCCTCAAATCCTCCAATATCTCACCTGTTGTTAGGGATGATTTAAAAATCTCTGATGTTTAAAAATAGTCTCACAAACTATTTTATGTTTGCAAGATTCCACTGTGAGTGTCCCCCGAAGAATGCCTGCTTGCTTCAATAAATAAAGACTTCTATATCGCCAACTTCGGCGTCTATTCAGTGACTTTGATCCCAATCACAACAAGAGGGTAGTGGATGAGTGGAACACTTTGCCAGGATAGGTGGTGGAGGCAAATGCATTGGATCTTAGATGCAATGGCATTTTAGATATTCCTAGGTAGGAACATGGATAATAGAAAAATGGAGGGCAATGCGGGGTGAAGGGTTAGGTTGATCTTTGAGTAGGTTAAAAGTTTGGCTCGTCGTGGGCCTAAGGGCCTGAACTGTGCTGTAATATTCTATGTTCTATTATGAGAAAACAAATTAATAGTAAGAATTACCATCAATTCATATCCACAATTGCCAAGAATGTCTCTGTAGTATTCCCTACAACTTTTACCTTTTGTGATGCAATGACAGACATATGTGGTTCATGTTTGCACATCTTGCAGCTGTGCCTTATTATGCTTCCATGTCACGTCCCTCAACATGAATTTGCTCCTGCAATTAATTCAATTTGTTGCTTGTGTTCCTTGCATCTGTATAAAGAATAGTGCTCCCTAATCTGTCTTTTAGCTCTGATGTTTTAATCACAGATTTCTCATTCCTTTCGTCTGGTATAATCACTTTGAATCCTTTGATTTACACCTGTGACGATGCTAATTTCTGACTCTTCTCTCTTTTAAGTATTTTCGTTCCATACCAGCCCTCTCCCACAAGTATGTACCACTACAAAATTCCTGCGCATGGCCTATTGACAGTTTCCGCTTGGACTTGGGCCTTATCACTTTTCTGGTTGGGTTTATCCCGTCACTTTTCTGGTTGGGTTTATCCCGTCAGTTACTTTTCCCAGCGCTGGAGGCAATCTCCAATAAAACTTCTAGGCAATATGCAGAGAATTAAGAAAATGATTAAGACACCAACTTCCCTTTCCTCGACAAAATCCGTGTTGTGGTCTCTCACATGCATGCCCAACTTTCAGTGTGTTTGACACAGCCAGCTAATTAATTATTCTCCAAAACCTCTCTGGTTGCATCGGTTCACATTTGTCTAGTTCAATAGTCCTGGTGAGATTTTTACTTTCCATTTCCCACTTTGTTACCTCTGGCAACCCCACTCCACAACAAAGAGCCATCCTTAACGCTTAGCAACTCCTTACGAAAACACGGTTTAGTCTCTGTCTGATCTTTAATGAGATGGTATGTACATTTCCACCTTCTCTCTTGACCCGCCCACCATCTCTAAAACTGGAAAAGAAAGGAAGACTAGCTTTATTTGTCACATGTACATTGAACCATACAGTGAAATGTATTGCTTGCGTCGGGGACGTGTGGGGCAGCCAGCGAGTGTCGCCATGTTTCTGGTGCCAACATAGCATGCCCGCAAATTACTAACCCTACCTAGTACATTTTTGGAATGAGGGAGGAAACCGGAGCACCCTGAGGAAACCTGAACTGTAACAGTCTGAACGTACAAGCTCCTTACCGACAGCGGCAGGAATTGAACCCCGGTCTTACAGCTGCTGCAGTGAAGTGTTTAATTTACTGCTACACTGTCGCAATGCCCACTAGACTGCATGTTTGACACCTAGTACTCAGTGAGCAATTTTTTCTTTCAACTAAATATTGGGAGGACCAAGGCTACAGTTTTTCGTGTCCTTCATGTACTCTGATTCTCAGAAGCAGTTTCCATTCCTGTCCTTGCCAATGGTGTGCACAAGATCATTTGCATCCTTAATGCATGAGATTACTTACTTAAACCCATCACCTCTACTGGGGCATAGGCCACAGGCTACAGTCTCTACCCTGGGCCAGTCGTCCAAGTAGTCTGCAGTTGCAGCCCATCTTTGAAGGTCTTTCTTCTCCCAAGGATGGGGGCTTTGAAGCTTCTGTTGGCTTTTCTGTAGCCCTGGGTATTACAGGACAGGGTTGCTAGCTCCGTCTCCAACCCTCCTCCCTTCACAGCCAGGCTTGGGACTGTCCATGGCAAAGTTATGTGAGCTTAGGGCTGCAAGTTTATACATTAATGATTAACTATTCCACCTTTAGGCCTGACTCAGCACTCAGCTATTGAAAATCTATGAAATCAAATTAAATGCCTTGATTTTAAATACTCATTCTAGTTTTAAAATCTTTCTGTTTCCTTGCCTCATCCTCTATGACTTCATCCCACCATATAACTCCCCAACATGATCATGTGCTTCTCAATAGTGGTTCCTGTTCCTGTTGACTTTAATTGCCCTACTATTGTACCTACACCTTCAGCAATCCCCGAATCACCCCCAATTAAGCCACGGCAGTGTAGTAGTTAGCACAATGCGATACAGCTTCCATCACTGCAGAGCTTGGAGTTCAATTCTGGCGCTGTGCTGTAAGGTGTCTCTATTCGCTTTCCCTGTGGAATATGTGGGTTTCCCTGGGCGCTCCAGTTTCCTCCCACAGTCCAAAGGCTACCAGGTAGATTAGCAGGTCACAGCGAATTGTCCTGGGATTAGGCAATGGGATTGCGTGTTTTCTGGGGTGCTCGAAGGGCACAGTATTGCAAAATAAATAAATATTTCACATCACTTCTATGGTCAGGTTTCGAGATATTTAACGTCATTTCCTGTACACCAGTGCAAAGGAGAACAAAATAATTGTTACTCCAGATCTGATGCAGCACAAAGAAACACTCTACAATAAAGAACACAATAATAATAAAAGGCACACAATAAATACATGAGATAGCTAATATGCTTAGGTAGATTGTATGTCCATAAAGTGATGCCAGACTGTACATACGGCGACTGATGGGAAATAATAAAGTAGTTGTGGAGTTAGTGGTGAAGGAATAGATCTCTTTTACTCTTTTCAAAAGTTCCTCAAGATCCATTTGTTTGGATGAGTTTTGAATCATCCGTCCTTATTTGGATTTTAGTTTGATTAGTTCCGATGAAGTCATCAAACTAAAGTTGGTTGCAGCCGAAACATAGGATTTTTTTTTGTGTTAAAGTTTGACATTGGTTAAACTTTTTGTTGGTCATCACTACTGCACTAGGCTCAATTTTTATGCAGCACATAGTTCAAAGAACTTGTTTCTCTAGTTGAGGATGCTTCAGAAAATAGAAGTTTATGCTGATGTTTGTGGTTGTTATCCTATTTGGCTTTAATTCTGTGTAAACATTGAACACAGAATACAGAGCAGTATGGCCCTTCGGCCAAGAATATTGTGCTGACCTACTGCATGATTGATCTAACCCTGCTCACCTACATAGCCCATTACCTTCCATTTTTGTACATCTATTGCCTATCTAAGATTCTCTTAAATGTTGCTATTGTACCTGCCTCCACCTGTCTTCTTTGTCTAAAAAACCTACCTGCCATCTCCCTGCTCACCTTAAACAAATATCCACTGGTACTGGTTATTGCTGCTCTGGGAGAAAGGCATTGGCTGACAACTTTATCTATGCTTCACTTAATCATAAATACCTCGATCATTTCATTTCTCATCATCTTTTGCTCAAAGAGAAAATCTCTAGCTCCCTCAGCCTTCACACATAAGACACTTTCTCTAATCTAGATAGCATCCTGGTAAATCTACTCTCCAAAGCTTCTGCACCCTTCCTGTGATGTGATGACCAGAACTAAACACATTACTCCAAGTGTGGCTTGACCAGTTTTATAGAGTTACAACATTACCTCATGGTTCTTGAACTCAATCCTCCGTCTAATGACTTCCATCACACCATATGCCTTCTTAACCATCCTATCACCTTGTGTGGCAGCTTTGAGGGATCTATGGACTTGGACACCAATACCTCTTTGTTCCTCCACACTGCCTTTAATCTTGTACTCCACCTTCAAGTTTAATCTTCCAAAGTGTATCACTTCATACTTTTCTTCATTGAACTCTATCTGCTACACCTCAGCTCAGCTCTGCATCCTGTCAATGTCCGTTGCAATCCATGACAACTGTCCACACTATCCACCCCACCACCAACCTTTGTGCCATCTGCAAATTTACTAACTCAACCTTCGACTTCCTCATCCAAATCATTTATTAATTTACAAAGAGGAGGAGTCCCACACAGATCCCTGCAGCACACTTCTAGTCACAAACCTCCAGGCAGAATACTTTCCATTGAATGTGGAATATAAAAATTGATGCCAGTACTCAACACGTTGAGAGATCTTACTTTGGCACCGTTGTTTTAGAATGTGTATCATGAGTATCAATGCCTACACTTTCACAATGGTTATGCTGTATGTCACACTTGAAACCCCCCAGAAATGTTTCCAGAGATTTTATGTGTAGAATGGCATGTTTAAAAAGAGGATATGCACTGCAGTTGTTTATCTATTGTCCTTTTTACACTTACTGTAGGTTATTTCCTCTAGAGATGTATAAGCACCACCATGTACAACAGAAAAGGCCATTCAGCCCATTGTATCCATGTGATCCCAGTTCTCAACAATGATTTAGCCTTCTTGACCTTTCTTCAAGAGCTTAACCACTTTCAATATGATGAGAGTACCTGCTTCCACCATTTTGTGAGATAAGGGGGAACGTCGACTCAGACCAGGAGAGGCCTGCGTCGGGCATTTTCATGCCTTACAAGGCGCAGATTGGGAGTCTGTGTGGGGCGCTACTTCTCGCACAAACACTAGAGCAATGTGCCTTGCTCAAGGACACAAACACACTGCCACAGCTGAGGCTCAAACTAGCGACCTTCAGGTCACTAGACAAACGCCTTAACCACTTGGCCACTTGCCCAACACAAAGTTGGGATAACAGTGAGATAAGCTCTCACTATTTTCGAGTTAAAAATAAATCCCCCAAACCCCTCTAATTCTAAACATGAAAAATCATGCAGATGCTGGAAATCCAAAGTAACACACACAAAATGCTAGAGGAACTCAGCAGGTCAGCCAGCATCTATGGAAATGAATAAACAGTTGACCTTTCATGCCGAGACTCTTCATCAGGACTGGAAAGGAAGGGGGAAGATGCCAGAATAAAAAGGTGGAGAGGAAGGGGAAGAGGATAGCTAAAAAGTGATAGGTGAATTTTTACGAGGTAACTTAAACCAAGTACCTTAGCTATCTCTACGATGAGAAAAATAGGCTTTATAGCTTATCCTTCATGGGCCTCACATAATTTTATGTGCATCAGTTAAACCTCCTCCTAGCTTTGTTTGATCCAAAGGAAACAACTTGATCCTAATCAGATTTTCTCTATTACTAAAATGATTCAGTTTGGCAGTATCACACTCTTCCATCAGTGTGGTTGATGTTTGAGCATTGCCTAGCTTTAGGTGCTCATGAATACAGATCCAAAGTGAGTGCTTTGTTCACCAGCTTCGAGAGGTGGTGACTCAGGAACGGGGCATCTATCTTCAAGGACCCTGACCATCCAGTACTTGCACCACTTGTGCTACCACCATTGAGGAGGTCACTCACTGATTCAGGAACAGCTCCTTCCCCTCTACCATCAGATTTATGAATGGCCCTCACCCCAAGCACACCACCTCCTTATTTGTCTTCTGCACTATTTAGTTTTGTAACTTATAGAAATGTTTTATGTCTTGCACCGTACTGCCGCTGCAAAACAAGACATTTCACGACATATGTCAGTGACAATAAACCTGATTCTAATTGCTAGTCTCAAACATTTAATGATAAGAAAAATGTCATTTTGACTTATTGTTTATGCCCTTAGGAAAAATGAATTTCAAGATAATTGTAAACGCTGCCATTTTGCTTCAGTTTCTTTCAGCCTATGTTTTTTATTTCTATTTCATTTCTGCTTCATTTTTATTTATTTTATTTTTTATTTTTATTTAGAGACACCGTGTGGAACAGGCCCCTCTGACCCAATGATCCACACCACCCAGCAGCCCACCTGTTTAACCCTAGCCTAATCACAGGATAACTTACAATGACCAATTAACTGACTAACTAGTATGTCTTGGTACTGTGAGAGGAAATCGGAGCACCCAAAGAAAACCTACATGATTCATGGAAAGAACAAACAAGTTCCTTACAGATGGCGCCGCAATTGAACTCTGAACTCTGGGATGCCACAAAGCTGTAATAGTGTCGCACTAACTGCCATGCTACCATGGTAATTTTCTCTCAGTGAAAGTACAAACGTTTGTATTAGCTTGGCACTGTACCAATATTTTGCAACTAAATCAAACAGTGTTTCAAGTGCTAAACCATCTCCTAAAATATAAAATCTAATTTGTCATTGCCAGATACAAAGGTATTATCTTGAGGTACTTGATGATAGATTTATGGTAAAATTGTAAATGTCCTTGGAGTTCACACCCGGAAAGCTGTGTACATTTTTGCTGTCCTTGCCTAAATAATTCATAGTTACTATAGGAGGACTTCAAGCAAAGATTCATCAGACTAGTTCAAAATCAAAATCAGATTTATTATCACTGATATGCTGTGAAATCTGTAGTTTGTGATGGCAACACAATGCAAGACATGAAGAATTATTGTAAGTTACAAAAATAAATTATGCATTAGAGGAATAGTGAGGTAGTGTTCATGGGTTCATGGACCATGCGTAAATCTGATGGTGGAGAGGAAGAAGCTGTTCCTAGAACATGGTGTGTGTGCCTTCAGGCTTCCTTGATGGGAGCAATGAGAAAAGAGCATATCCTGAATGGTGAGGGTACTTAATGATGGATGCTGCCTTCTTGCGGCATTGCCTTTTGAAGAAGGTAGACTATGTACGTGATGGTTCCTTTTCTTGTATCCTTGGAATACGAAATTCTGTAGACAGGTTTCTGTCCCCCAGAGCTTTGAAGACTGAAAGATGACCTAATTAGAACATATAAAATACTTGCAGGTCTTGACAGGGTACATGCAAGGAGGAAGTTTTACTTGGTTAAGTAATTTAAAGCTGGGGGTCCTAGTCCTATCTTGGCATCTTCAAGGAAAACTTCCTGGCATGTTCAAGGAGCGATGCCTCAAAGAGGTGGAATTCAATATTAAGGATGCCCACCACTCAGGATATCCCCTTTTCTCATTGTTACCATTAGGAAGGGGATACAGGAACCTGAAGGCACACACTTAATGATTCAGGAGCAGCTTCTTCCCCGCTACCATCTGATTTCTGAATGGGCATTGAACCCATGAACACTACCTCACTACTTTTTTTTCTTTTTGCACCACTTATTTAATTTACAGTGGCATGCAAGAGTTTGGGCACCCCTGGTCAAAATTTCTGTTACTGTGAATAGTTAGGTCAGTAGAAGATGAACTGATCTCCAAAAGTCATAAAGTTAAAGATGAAACATTGTTTTCAACATTTTAAGCAAGATTAGTGTATTATTTTTGTTTTGTACAATTTTAGAGTGAAAAAAAGGAAAGGAGCACCATGCAGAAGTTTGGGCACCCCAAGAGATTTGAACTCTCAGATAACTTTTACCAAGGTCTCAGACGTTAATTAGCTTGTTAAGGCTATGGCTTGTTCACAGTCATCGTTAGGAAAGGCCAGGTGATGCAAATTTCAAAGCTTTATTAATACCCTGACTCCTCAAACCTTGTCCCAACAATCAGCAGATATAGGCTCCTCTAAGCAGCTGCCCAGTACTCTGAAAATTAAAATAAATGATGCCCACAAAGCAGGAGAAGGCTATAAGAACGTAAACACGAGGAATTCTGCAGATGCTGGAAATTCAAGCCACATACATCAAAGTTGCTGGTGGACTCAGCAGGCCAGGCAGCATCTCTAGGAAGAGGTTTCGGGCTGAGACCCTTTGTCAGGACTAACTGAAGGAAGAGCTAGTAAGAGATTCAAATCTCTTACCAGCTCTTCCGTCAGTTAGTCCTGACGAAGGGTCTCGGCCCAAAACCTCGACTGTACCTCTTCCTAGAGATGCTGCCTGGCCTGCTGAGTCCACCAGCAACTTTGATGTGGAAGGCTATAAGAAGATAGCAAAGTGTTGTCAGGTAGCCGTTTCCTCGGTTCGTAATGTAATTAAGAAATAGCAGCTAACAGGAACGGTGGAGGTCAAGTTAAGGTCTAGAAGCCCAAGAAAATTTTCCAAGAGAACAGCTTGTAGGATTGCTAGAAAGGCAAATCAAAACCCCCGTTTGACTGCAAAAGACCTTCAGGAAGATTTAGCAGACTCTGGAGTGGTGGTGCACTGTTCTACTGTGCAGCAACACCTGCACAAATATGACCTTCATGGAAAAGTCATCAGAAGAAAATCTTTCCTGCGTCCTCACTTTAAAATTCAGTGTCAGAAGTTTGCAAAGGAACATCTAAACAAGCCTGATGCATTTTGGAAACAAGTCCGGTGGACTGATGAAGTTAAAATAGAACTTTTTGGCTGCAATGAGCAAAGGTATGTTTGGAGAAAAAAAGGGTACAGAATTTCATAAAAAGAACACCTCTCCAACTGTTAAGCATGGAGGTGGATCGATCATGCTTTGGGCTTGTGTTGCAGCCAGTGGCATGGGGAACATTTCACTGGTAGAGGGAAGAATGAATTCAATTAAATACCAGCAAATTCTGGAAGCAAATATCACACCATCTGTAAAAAAGCTGAAGATGAAAAGAGGGTGGCTTCTACAACAGGATAATGATCCTAAACACACCTCAAAATCCACAATGGACTACCTCAAGAGGTACAAGCTGAAGGTTTTGCCATGGCCCTCACAGTCCCCAGACCTAAGCATCATCGAAAATCTGTGGATAGACCTCAAAAGAGCAATACATGCAAGATGGGCCAAGAATCTCACAGAACTAGAAGCCTTTTGCAAGGAAGAATGGGTGAAAATCCCCCAAACAAGAATTGAAAGACTCTTAGCTGGCTACAGAAAGCATTTACAAGCTGTGATACTTGCCAAAGGGGGTGTTACTAAGTACTGACCATGCAGGGTGCCCAAACTTTTGCTTCGGGCCCTTTTCCTTTATTGTTATTTTGAAATTGTAAAAGATTGAAATAAAAAAAAGTAATGTTACTTAAAATATTAAAGAAATGTGTCATCTTTAACTTTATGCCTTTTGGAAATCAGGTCAACTTTTACTCGCTTAGCTATTCACAGTAACAGAAATTTTGACCGGGGGTGCCCAAACTTTTGCATGCCACTGCAACTTTAAAAAAATTACATTAATTTACAGTTTTTAAATTATGTATTGCAACATACTGCTGCCCCATAACATCAAATTTCATTACATATGCCAGTGACGTTAAACCTGATTCTGATATAGAATAGGCCAATTGAACAAAATGTGAAAATTTTCTTCATTGGGGGGTTGGTGACTTTGAAATTCTCTAAAGCAGAGGCATTGAAAGCAGGGGTTAGTGGATTTCTGGATATTAAAAGTGTCACGGGAGATGGTATAGCTGTGGGGCAGGCAAAATGCAGATTTTTGTGAAATTTGGGAATACAATCACCCTTGAAGTTGAAGCAAGTAACACCACTGAAAATTATAAGGCCAGATTCCTTACTTGTTGAATGGTGGAAGAGGCTAGAGGGACCTCGGGGCAGCCCCGGTTCCCTTGGCTTGTGTTTGTAGAGCTAACAATAATATTCATGCTGATGATATTGATTGGGTCCTCTCCTGAACTGACTGCTAAAATGGGGCGCAGGCAGGTGACCAATTCAAAATATTCGGTTGACACTGCCGTGCAGTTGGACAACTGCTACCGAGGATGTTATTAGAGAGGTAGTTCTGAAACGCAAAGCCAACAGAAAAGCCGAAGTTTGCGGAAATGATTAAAAAGCATAAGTTCTTCGGTAGCTCCGTTAATGTCCACTACCGGTTGAATTCGTCACTGCCAGAGCTGCTGTCTCTTAGCCTAGAAATGCAGTAAATCTGTAAGGTGAGCAACCCATAAGCAAACTGTGGGGATTGCCAGAAAAAAGGTGCGGCTGGAGAACCGACTTCAAAGCAGAAAGCTACCAACGCATGGAAGTTAATGCCAGGCATTTATTCGGTCTTGGTCGCCTCCCTGAACAAAAGACAAATATCTCGGCGCCGGCTGATTTCTGCTGTCAGGACTAACTTGCTGCTGCCCCCTCCTCACAGCAGCCCACGTAGCTTGTATTAATGGGAAGTGACGGTGGGGGCGCACGATATATGCTTCAGCACTGTGTGCGATGAACTGCTCAGGTGAAAGTTAACTTCCAACTCTTATGCTAACCCGGTTATTTTTATACAGGTTGGAAAGCAGCCACCGTTTGCAAAGTGCAACACCTCCCCTCCCCTCCTCGCCTCCCTTCGCTACCTGCTAGACACCCGCGGTCTTAAGGACACTAGCACCCGGCTCCTGTCAATCATCGCCTCTCGCGGCGATCGCAGTTCCGATTTCCTATTGGCAAATACGAAACTCCTGAGGGAGGGGCAAATCAAGAAACGAGCAGCTACTGGGGCTGGCCAATGTCAATCATTCGGCACAGTGCTTAGTTCTTTCCCGCTGAGTGGATGAACGGAGAGAGAAAGGGGAGCGGACGGGGAAGTGTCTGTCTCAATCTCACAGACAGAAAGCCTCACGCCTTACTTATTTCCCAGACTGGAAGGGAAGTCGACGGGTTGATTTCTACATATAAATTGATAAACACATAAAAAACAATGCGTCTCCCTCGAAAATGTTGGACCTTATGCACCACCATAAGTATCATTGTGATTCTTTTTAAAACAAAGGACATAACAAGATCGGAGCACCACCAAACGCTGCCAGGGTAATGTGCTTTATTCTTGTGTTAAATTAAAAAGTAGTGAAATGTTTATAAAAAAGGAGTTTGCAAATCTGTAATTGGAATTATTTCGGTTTATTAATGTATAATTGTCTCTTGATGAAAGGGAATTAGTATTTATAATCCACAAGTGATTTTGTTACCTTTTTAGAGGCACTATTAATGCCTCTGAAATAGTTTTATGCACATTTGCAATCGAGTTAGTTTGAGTTATATTGCATTATTGTGCCGAGGACGTGACTTACCAGTGGTTTTCTTGGCAAGTGTTGGGATAACTGGGCATGTTTATGGAAGTGAATGGGTGAGAAAGGCAAGTCTCCAATGCCCAGACCTAAAGCAGCCCACCTCCCATGGCCACCTCTTACCCCTCCCCCGGCAAACTCCTGTGAAAGAAATCAAGCAGGAATTTAATAGCGTTGCTGAGACAGGCTGTGGTTTCTTTCCAGAAACTAGCCCCCTCAAAATCACTGCCGTCTTTGTGTCGTGTTTTATTCAGTTGCACCTCGCTCTCTTTTTCTCCAGTAGGTGGGATTGTACCTGCTCTTCAGATGTGGTTTACATGCCAGTGTGTTTGGTATGGTATACTGACTGGATGGTTGTGATTTAAGTGATCGGTTCGGAGCTCATGAAGCTAACCTGAACCCGACACCACAGCAGACCACCGTTCTCCTCTGTGCGGTGTTCGTGTCTCTTCTAACAGACTTTGCAAGGATGCACATTTGCCGATTCCCCGGTTAATATTAGTTTCATAGCTTACCCTGGGGGTTTCCATTTATGAAACTGTCTTTACGATTTTAACGTTTGCTGATCCCCGCCATGGTGGAGGATCGGCTTGTCACCAATTACTCTGAAGCTGCTAATTATGAGCTGCAAATATCACTCGCCGTGAGGAATTGCAGCTCTACCTTCTTGCAGATTTGTGAGGAAACGGGAAAAAAAAGGGGCTCATTTCTTTTCCCCGAGAGCAAAAAGAGTAAGTCAGATAGTGGAGAATCCCCTGGATGGTGTTGAGAGATGACACCAAGCCTGAAGTGTCCATCGCTCATGGGGGGAGGGTGGGTAAGAGATGTGGTAAGAAAGGTAAAGCGAGTCATCAGTCACCCAGCCGCAACTCAGGAGTTTAATCTGTGGTCGATTGCGTGCGTTTGCAAAAGTAAAAGAGACATTTGTGTCATAAACAGGAAAACCAATGTAGCTGCCTGGAGAGTCGGTTTAATTAGTTAATCTCTGCGAATACAGAATGGTCAGTTTCCTGTAACATGCACGATGTACTGCATGCGTGGCGCGAACTGCGGTTGATTCACTGTTGACAGTAATATTTTAGCGGTTTTCTTTCTCTCTCTCTCCCTCTCCCACGCCCCACCGAATAAACGTAACTCTTTCAGGGATGGAGAAGCGAGTCCAACGCGGCTGATGGTTAATACGTCCAGGAAACTAAATGGGAAGAACCTTCTTCCGCGCTTCCAGCACTCGTTGAAGGGGTGGAAAAACAACGCTTCTCTAGTTATCAAGATCAGGTAAAAGTTTTCTTTCAGTAAAATTAATCACCCCATGTTATCGATTTTGTGTGCCTGAGGTAAACAAAATTATGAGGGGTAAATTGCAAGCAGCTTTTCCCACTGAGGTTGGGGGCGACGACAAGAAGTCATGGGTGAAGGGTGAAAGTTGAAACGTTTAAAGGGGGCATTAGGGAGAATAAGGGAGGTGGGGTGTGGGACGAGTTGGCAGCGGGAGTGGTTGCAGCGCCTTCGATTTCAACTTTTGAGAAATTTGGATTGGTACATGGGCATGGAGGACCGTGGTTCGGGTGCAGGCCGATGGGATTAAGCAGATTAATAGTTCGGCACGGACTAGATGGTCCGAAGGGCCTGTTTCTTTGCTGCGACGTTCCCACGACCCCACCTCACTACATAATTAAATTAAGACAAAAGTGTACTCGTTTGATATGAACTCAATATTTAAATAAAAACATCACCACGGGAGCAAAACTGGTTTAATTCGTTAAGCAGAACAGGAAATAAACACTGAGCAAATCCTGCATGCTGTCCACCAGTTCCCAGCTGCATATTATGGTTACATTTTGCATCCTGTTACCCGTCAGTAAAATTCATTGACGGCGCCAGCATCATTTGCGATCCCGGATCTGGACTCCGTAGGTTAGTTCCCAACGCCACTCACCCGTCCCATCGGCAGCAAACTCCATGGGTCCTGTATCGTAATTACTTGGCCAGAGGTGAGGCACGGCGGCCTCAAGCCCGAGGAATCGTTGAGGAGTTTACTCTGTGGTGTCAGCTTTGCAACCAATTTACATGATCACTATTCATAGCATGAAAAAAAAATCAGAAATAAAATTATCTGGTCGTTTATATTTTAATTGAAATAAAGCAGTTAGTCCCCATACTTCCTCCGCCCCAAGGCACCTGGCATTTAGCTGAGCATTTTAACCTGTAGGCTGCACTGATAGGATCTACATAATCGAGTAGTAGGAGCACTAATGATAGAAATGTTTAATGCAGCACGGGTATTCCTCGGACAATTGTTGATATTAATAGAGCCATACCTACAGGGCAGCACATTTCCTTATTATTTAGCTAATACTGTGGAAAAAAAATGCCAAAGTTAATTGAAATATGGTAACGTCAAAGGTTGTCTAACCAATTATCTGTTAACTGACTTGTGAACTTACATGGATGTTGTATAAAACTGGACATTACACCTTGGATTGCCAGGTGGAGAGAGAAGGCAGTTAACTGGTTGCAGGCCGATGACCTGACACAATAACCGTTTTCCTGTCTACTGATGCTGCATGATCTTGCCAGTGCTTCAACAAATTTCTCTGTTTACTTCATGTTTATAGAATCTGCAGATATTTGGGTTGTGCTGGGAGGTTCTGTGACTTTAAGCTTAAGAGAAAAAAAGACCCTCTCTGAACTTCACTAACTCATATCTGTGACTGTTTGTATGTGGAAGATGGTGGATTTTATTTTTAGTGTTGTTACTTTATTGTTATGGTGTATACCAGTGTCTATTTGAGAAAGCCATGTGACAAAGTGAATCAGAAGGAATATTGACTTTATAGCTCATGGCCTGCAGGAATATTGAATTTATGACAGAATATGGAGACGTATTGAATTGGGGACATGGGATGTATAATTGTTGTAAATTTTCTTTTTGACACTGAATTGCAAGAAGATTCTGCTGCGATGAGGCTAGCAGTAGAAACTAAATCCTTGTTATAAGTGAATTCGGAAATTAGTATCACCTATAACTTATTATTAATTGAATCAACAATTAGCACTTTTTTTTTACAACTGATTAACCTGTTCTTTCCTTTCCTGAAAAAAGTATGGGTAAATATTGCCCCACGGGTACAGGTTCCTAAACATAATGTATCGGACTACAATTAAATTTGAAATCTGATTGCTCTTAAGTTGACTTTCAGCTATACGAACGTGGTGAAATGAGTTAAAGGGGCAAGAGTAGGTTTCACACAAAACACTGAGGAACTTAGTGGGTCAGGCTGACATCAGGACAGCTGACATTACGGGTTAAGAGCCTTTGTCTGGACTTCATGAGCTTCATGTAGTGGTCTTCTAATTCAATGAGATGATGGCTAATCTTCGACCCATTGCTATCCCACACTACCCACGTATCACGTCATTCCCTTAGTTTCCAGAAATTTATCAATCCCAGTTTGTGAATGATGGAGCCTCTACAGCTCTCGATGTTGGAGAATACCATAGATCACTATATCCTCCGCATAAAGAAATTTCTCCATCTCAGTCCTAAGTGGTCTTGCTTTTATTTGGAGTCTGTGATTCCTGATTCGTGTAAGATTGGGGTTTGATTCCTGCTTATACATTCTCCCCGTGACCACGTGTGTTTTTCTGGGTGTTCTGGTTTTCTTCCGCATTCCAAAGATGTATGGTTAGGCTTAGTGAATTGGGGGAATGTTATGTTGGTGCGGAAAGTATGGCAACACTTGTGGGCTGCCCAGCACAGTCCTTGCTGATTTGATTTGATGCAACTGATGCATTTAACTGCATATTTTGATGTACATGTGACAAATTGAGCTAATCTTTAATCTGCATCTTGGTTTTCAGAGATTTGTGTACAAGGATGCACAGGTCCCTTTAAACATCAACATTAACCAGTCCCTCACCATTTAAAAAGTACTCTGTGTTTCTATTTTGTGCACCAAGGTACTAACCTCAGATTTATCCACATTATATTGCATCTGCCACGTTCTTGTCCACGTCCTTTTCAATACTACTTACGCTGTTCTCCCTTCTCATAATTCTTTATAGTTTTGTATCATAAGGAAATACGATATTTTATCTTTTTAGAAAAATCCTCAATACAGTTTGCGTCCAGGCACTGATCCCTGATCATGGTTTGTCGACCTCAGGAAAAACAGTTTGTTCACACTCTTAACTTGCTGTTCACTAATCACTCCTTAATCCATGTCAATATATTATACCTAACCTTGTTGACCCTGCTCCACTGTGGAGCTTCATCAAAAGCCTAAAATTCCACTGGTTCTCCTTCATCCATCCAACCAGCCACATCCTGAAAGAACTCCAGCAGATAGATCAAACATGCCTTTCCTTCCAGAATTCCATATTCACTTTGACAGTTCTGTCAGCCTCTTCAGCAGTTCTGCTGTCTTGTTGCTTATAGTCATAGTCATAGTCATAGTCATAGTCATACTTTATTGATCCTGGGGGAAATTGGTTTTTGTTACAGTTGCACCATAAATAATAAATAGTAATAAAACCATAAATAGTTAAATAGTAATATGTAAATTATGCCAGGAAATAAGTCCAGGACCAGCCTATTGGCTCAGGGTGTCTGACCCTCCAAGGGAGGAGTTGTAAAGTTTAATGGCCACAGGCAGGAATGACTTCCTATGACGCTCTGTGTTGCATCTCGGTGGAATGAGTCTCTGGCTGAATGTACTCCTGTGCCCACCCAGTACATTATGTAGTGGATGGGAGACATTGTCCAAGATGGCATGCAACTTGGACGGCATCCTCTTTTCAGACACCACCGTGAGAGAGTCCAGTTCCATCCCCACAACATCACTGGCCTTACGAATGAGTTTGTTGATTCTGTTGGTGTCTGCTACCCTGCAACACAATTCAGCATTTTTCTAGAAGTAATTAATGGACCAGTAATTCCCCATTTTATTTTCTTCTTTCTTAAATAGAGGCATTCCCTTTGCTACCCTCCAACCTGGAGGAATAATTCCAGAATCCGTAGAATCTTGGAAGATTTAGTTTTTTTTCATTATTTATAGTCACCGCTTTCAAAACTTTGGGATGTAACCATTAAAATTATTTTAGGCTTTATCATTGAGCAATACCAATTGTCATACATTTTCTGAATGGAAGTGGAAAGGGGAGTATCACAAAAAGTGAAGAATTCAGTGGTTGATTGGAGTTTCTTTGCCTGTTCTTGCTCCTTTCCAGTAACTAGTACTGCTTTAGCAAAAGCCATAGATCATACTTCCCTAACCTGCCGGATTGGGTCCATATTGGGTAGGCTTTCCAAAACCTGCCACCCATCTGAATCAGAATCAAAATCGGGTTATTATCATTGACCTAGGTCATGAAATTTGTTGTTTTGTGGCAGCAGTACAGTACAATACATAAAAAAAACTCGTAAAAAAAAAAAAATGAATTAGAGAGGTAGCATTCATGAGTTCATGGACCATTCAGAAATCTGATGGCAGAAGGGAAGACACATTTCCTAAAACATTGAGTGTGCGTATTCAGGTTCCTGTGCCCCCTCCCTGATGATAGTAATGAGAAGAGGACATGTCTCAGATGCTGAGGGTTCTTAATGATGGATGCTGCCTTCCTGAGGTATTGCCTTTTGTCTTCAATGGTGGGAAGGTTTGTGCCTGTAATGGAGCTGGCTGAGTCTACAGTCGTCTGCGGCCTCTTCGAGTCTTGTGCATTGGAGTCCCTTTACCAGGCATTGATGCTTAGTATAGGGTTTCTATGATACATCTTTTGGTCACATATGTACCAAACCTCAATCTCCCAAAGAAGTAGAGCTGCTAGCATGTCTTTTTTGTGATTGCTGCAATGTGTTGGGCCCAGGACAGATCCTCTGAGATGCTGAAACCCAGGAATTCGAAGCTGCTCACCCTTTCCACTGCTGACTCATCAATGACCATTGGAATCCACAATCAATTTTCTGGTCTTTCTGGCGTGGGTGCCTGGTTGTTGTAACACCACTCAACCAGCCAGTCCGGCTCATTCCTGCTGTCTGAGTTTCTGCCCACAAAAGTGATGTCACTGGTGAATTCATGGACAGTGTTTGAGCTGTGTGTAGCCTCAAGGTTGAGTGCAGAAAGGGAGTAGAGCAGGGGGGAAGCATCCACTGACACTTTCTGGAAAATGCACCTGTGCTGATGCCAGATGTTGGAACGACTGGGTATAGATAGTAAATTCCCTGCCTCCACGATGGTGTCCATCAGCATCTAAGCTCATGCATCAAGATCAAAAAGGCACCAGGATAATAACTAGTTGTCATCATTTTGGGATAGAAAGGAACAATCAAAGTTTAGAAAGAGGCCACTTAATCCATTGTGTCTGTTCTAACTCTCAGAGTATTCTCATTAATCCCAATCCCCATTCATTTCTTAAAGGGTCGAATATCAAAGGTCAACTTTATTCACCATATACATTTACATGTATCAGGAATTTGTTGTGGTGTCTTGGTGTGACACGCAACAAAAAAAAATTCAACAATTATAAAGAATAAAAAAAATATAAAATAAAGTTAGAGGTTAAAGTACAGGCATGGAATAAAATGTGCATACATATATACATGCCAGTGTGTATTTACAATGTAAACAGCATTATAACAATTAGTTTAAAGTGTTTGCAGATCAGTGCAGTGACAGGGGTAATGGAGAGGGGGGGAGTGCGAGACTAACTAGAATGGTTGATTAGATTAGCTGCCTGGAAGGAGAGACTTTTAAGAAGGCACGAAGTTTTTGTTTTAGTGCCCTATAGATTTTCCAGAAGAGAGTTTTTGGAAAATGCAGTTTTCAGGGTGGGTAACCATTGTCAACAATCATTTTTCCTGCCTGCTTCTTTGTCCTGGAGGCTTCTTTGTAAGTCATCTTCCTTCACGTGCCCCATCAATTCCTCCTGATTCACCTACCATCCACCTAGACTGGGACTAATTAGCAGTAACAAATTAACCGACCAATCAGCATACTTAGAGGATGTGGCAGAGTACCACAGCTTTCTGTGGGAACCTACATAGTTACGGATAGAACAAACACGCAATGTCTAGGCAGAAAGCCCGGAAGGTCAAGATCATAGCACAGCACTGCTCAGTGTGCACATTGCACCAGACTGTACACATTGCCCCACAGTATCTTACTGTCCTCATCATGTTCATCTCAAGTTTTATGTCATCCATCAATTATACTTTGTACTGCAATCTCTGTGTCATTGGTGTATTTTTTTTGAAAAACAGTGTTTCTGGTACCGATACCAGGGAAGCCCATTAGTACTCTTTAGTTCAGCCACAAAACAGCCTTTCTCAACCGCTCCTGGCTTCTGTCTTAAAGCCAGTTCTCTGTCCAGTCTGCTGTAGCCCTTTTTATTCCATGAACATCAGTCTTGATACATTCTGTGGCACAATGCCAAATGATTTTTTAAGGTTATTAAAAACTACATCCATTGCATTCTCCTCACCATTCCTCTGTAATTTCGTTAAAAAAAAACATTATTTAGACACAACTTATCTCGAGCAAATTCATGCTGGCATTTTCTAATCAACTCACAATTGTCCAAGTCACTATTGATGCTAAATTTGAATTTTGTGCTTGCAACTTTCTACATCACCAAGGCTAAACTAACTGGTCTGCAGTTACTGAGTTTAACTTGTCTTCCTTTTTGAAGATGAGTTTAGTTCTCATGACTTTTTAGTTCTCATGCATCACTTGTGAATCTAGAGATTTGGTTGATTATGGCTAGGGACTTCACAACCTACAATGCATCCTGTCTGGGCCAGGGGATTTATCAACGGTGAATTTCGTTAGCCTTTATAGTGCATCCTTTTTATCATCTTTGGCAGATCTCAAACCTCAGTTATGTCTGCCTTTGTTGCAACTCAGTTAAATTTGGCCCAGTACATCACGGATAAAACCTTCCCAACCATTGAGCACATTTACGTGAAACATTGCCATAGAAAAGCAGCATCCATCATCAGAGATCCTCATCGCCCAGTCCATGTTCTTTTCTTGCTGCTGCCATCAGGTAGAAGGTACAAGAGCCTCAGGACCCCACCAGGTTCAAGAACAGTTACTACCCCCTCAACCATCAGGCTGTTGAACAAAAGGGGATAACTACACTTATTTAGGGACTCTTTTATCCTGCTATTTCATGCTTGTTATTTATAGCTATTTGCACAGTTTGTTTACAGTTCCTGATTACAGTTTAAAGATCCCGTTGTATAGATTTGCTAAGTATGCAGGAAGAACAAGCATCTCAGGGTTGTATGTGGTGACATGTATGCACTCTAATAATAAATTTTACTTTGAACTTTGAAATAAATGCACAAATGAAGCACACACGGAAGATAAATCATTAAATGAGAATGATATATGCCATCTAACATTTCCATAAGTATTTCCACAGTCTGACAATTCATTACACTTTTACACCTCATGGCACTAAAGTGCTACATCAATACTTGGATATCTCTTTGATTTTTCAGCAATAACATTTCTAGATGCTGAAATTACTGAAAATATGTTGCATGGATTACAATAGAAGTTTGTATTGTGTTCACTTGGAAACTTACTTAAAAGGAAAAAATAATATTAGCTAAATGCACAATGTATGTCACCACAACTAAATCAGTTTTGATTTTACTGTGTTCAATTATGCCCTTCTGTTAAGACCTGAAGGGTGACTGATGCTTGCAAACCAAACAGCTGATTTTTTTTTCTTTATAAATTCTGAAGAAACAACACTGAGGAAGTTCTCATTGTGGGTACTTCCAGTGTTGAAGGCCATTGTCAACCAAGATTTTTTTTGGGCTGTTTAAAATTTTACTTTACAATTAGCTGCATTATGTACCAATGAAGAATTAGAGGAAGTGGTTTACAATAGGTTGAGGTAAAGAGGAAAGCTGTCGTCATGCTCTAGATTAGCCCTTCAGTTTGAATCCTTGGGAAAGTTTCACATCCTTTTTAGCTATCAAATTTGGAGAAGGTGGCCATTTCAGAGGTAGTAGGTATACATGGAGATCACAAAAGGCAGACAATATGCTTAGAATTGTATAATTGAAAGAGTATGGAAGCTGTTATTTCAATTCTGAACCCTCCAGTCTGGAAACCACTGCTTGCTCAGCCCCTGAACCAAAACCGTCTTTCCTTATCTTTGGTCAAAACGCACATCAAAGTACAAATGACAGCCATTAGCTGCTAGTTTGAGTGTTGGCCACATTATAATTGAGCTTGATTCTGTTTCAGAAAGGAATTATACACTATTTCTTTCCAGTAGGGGTCACTGGATCGCAAACATCTGAAAGTCCAGGATGATTTCTTTAATTCCTCCTTGCTTAACTGGGAGGTAAAATACTAATATCCTCGCATGATGATTGGAGATCAATTAGGAGCAAAAACATAGGATCACTGTGTATCTGCAAAGTGCACGGAAAGAACTTGTGCATTTTTATTTTGCTCACGCAGCTTATGCATGATCAGTGGCTAAAGGGAGCCTTGCTCACAATTGAAAATAATATCAGCATTTGCTGTTCCCTATTATGCACCTGCTTGTTTAAAATGTATTTATACTGTCTTATGAACGCATTGCTCCTTTTGAAAGGCATAACATTTCGATAACACTCTGTACAATTTTGGCAATTGGCTATTTGCTCCTTATGGAGGGCATTAGCGTCTTAGATTGCTTAAACTTTGAAGAGCAGGTGACACAAGCTAATGGCAGTGGAGAGGCATAGAGAACAGGAATATAATTGTGGCCTTGATTTTTGAGTGAAACCAACCTGAGTCCTGAGGTGGCTGATGATGTATATTTGCCAGATCAAACAGGTCTATTGTGATGTTGCTATTTTTGACTTCTTCACTCTTTCTGACCCAGAGGGATTACTTTTCTTCTTGATGCATCACTTAAAGTTATTTTGGAGGTCACGATTATCCTTGTAGTGAAAGGTTCCTGAAATTGGAATGTTTTATAATTAAGGGAAATAGTGGGCAGCAGAAAGTTTAGGAAGCTGCAAAAAGTATACACTCAGTTACCCTCAGGTACCTCCTGTACCTAATAAAGTGGCCACTGAGTTTGAGTATGTTTGACTTCTGCTGCTGTAGCCTATCCACTTTAAGGCTTGACATATTGTGCATTGAGAGATGCTCTTCTGCACATCACTTTTATAGCATATGGTTATTTGAGTTGCTGTCATCTTTCTGTCAGCTTGAACCAGTCTGGCCATTGCCTCTGCCCTCTTTCATTAACAAGACTTCTTTTGCCCACAGAACTGCTGTTCACTGGATTTTTTTTTGTTTTTGCACTATTCTCTGTAATCCTAGGAAATGTTGTGCGTGAAAATCCCAGGAGAGTAGCAGTTTCTGCAATACTCGTATCACCCGGTCTGGTACCAACAATTATTCCATGGTCAAAGTTACTTTAAATGGTCCAATTTGATATCAGAGAATGCATACAGTATACAACCTGAAATTCTTACTCTTCACAGACACATCCACGAAACAAGAAACCGCAAAGAATAAATGATCTTAGCATCAGGTACCACAAAGCTCCCCCTCCCCCCCACTTGCACCACCAGAAGCCCCAACTCCTCCCCCGCCCCCCAAAATGCAAGCAATAGCAAAAGCCCCCAAAGAGACCTTGATCAGGAGTCCATCAAAAACTGCAGTCCATAACCCAGTGCTTTAGTATTTCAGACAGGCTCTCTCTCACCTTCGATCATCTTTCTTCCCCATTCTGACATTCATCTGACAATGTCTGCATGCTTTTATGCATTGAGTTGCTGCCACATGATTGGCGGATTAGAAATTTGCATTAATGAGCAGGTGTACAGGTGCACCTAACAATGGCCCTAGTGTATACCATGAATAAATGTTCCTTCCTATCAAGCAACCTGTGGGATTACTGTGATAGCAGTCGTCTTCTATGGCTTCCATTCCTCCACATTAGTACTGTGATCCTGCAGGCATATTAAATTCTGAGAAAACATAATTATGAAAGATTTCTTTCAAAATTACCTGCTGCTGTTGCGGATAATTCAGTTGTATGTGAGATACATGACAAAAATGTGAGATGTAAAACTGTATTCAAAATAATATTAGTAAGTATAGAACACGCAGGTGCCATGACCATTCATTCCAACCAGTATTAGCTAACAAGACTAATAAAAGAGAATCACCAAGGGACTTGGAGGCAATTAAAAAATAAGTGGAGGCATTGAAACATGTACAACAACAAGAGTGTGTGGAATTTTAATATTAGGCATATTCCTAATTTCTGTTTTTTGCCTGAGATTCTTAAATCAATCGCTGCTACTCATTCAAAAGCAAATAGCTCACTCGAAATGCAAAAATTAGCAATAAGTTATTTGATTTCAAAATTCCAAGTAAATTTGTTGTCAAAGTACATATATGTCACCATATACTATCCTGGAATTAGTTTTCTTGCAGGCATTCACAATTGAACAAAGAAATACCACAGAATCAATGAAAAAATACAGACAAGGATCCAATGTACAAAATATGGCAACTGTACAAAAACAGTAAAAGCAGTAATCATAATAATTAATAAGTAAATAATACTGAGAGCATGAGTTGTTGAGTCCTTGAAAGTGAGTTTGTACGGTGTGGAGTCAGTTCAGTTTGAGGTGAGTGAAGTTATCCACTTAGGTTCAGGAGCCTGATGGTTCAGGATAATAACTGTTCCTGAACTGGGTGGTGTGAGGCGTGAGGCTCCTGTACCTCCTTTCTGATGGCAGCAGCGAAAAGAGAGCATCATGGCCTGCTGGGGGTGCTTGATGATGGATGCTGCTTTCTTGTGGTAGTGCTCCTTGTGGATGATTTTGATTGGTGAATATGTACAGTACATCATTCTAAGAATGTAATTTAACTGAGATACATTTTTTGAAGATGTCATTTAGTTTTCATTCACCTCAGGTGGTTGAAGAAGTTTGGTATGGGCCCCCAAATCCTAAGAACTTTCTACAGGGGCACAATTGAGGGCATCCTTCCTGGCTGCATCACTGCCTGGTATGGGAGCTGTACCTCCCTTAATCACAGGATTTTACAGAGAGTGGTGCGGACAGCCCAGTGCATCTGTAGATGTGAACTTCTCATGATTTAGGACATCTACAAGGACAGGTGTGTAAAAAGGGCCCGAAGGATCATTGGGGACCCGAGTCACCCCAACCACAATCTATTCCAGTTGCTACCATCTGGGAAATGGCACCAGAGCATAAAAGCCAAGACCAATAGACTCCGGGACAGCTTCTTCCACCAGGCCATCAGACTGATTAACTCATGCTGATTTGAGTGTATTTCTATGTTACATTGACTGTTCTGTTTATTATAAATTATTATAAATTACTATGATTGCACATTGCACATTTAACATAAAGATTTTTACTTGTCATTTATGTGAAAGATGTAAGAAATAAAGTCAATTCAATTCAATTTAGTTCCTGCTCCTCATTGGCCTCCTCATTGGTAGTGACCTTTTTCCAGGGACTAATAGAGAAGGAAAGAGACACAGATTATACTGTCTTTGATCTTCATGTGTAAAGTTCATACTGACTTCTTTAGTACGGGAATCCCCGACCTATTTTGCACCGCGGACTGGTTTAATATTGACAATATTCTTGCGGACCAGCTGACGGGGGGGGGAGGGGTGGTGTTCAAGTAGGGTTAAACTCACCTCAACATGTCTTTTACAGTTAGGGTTGCCAACTTTCTCACTCCCAAATAAGGGACGAAAGTAGCAGTCACATACGGGACACTTGTGTTTACTCCAAGAAAGACTACCATGACCATGAAGCCTTGTGTGGGTACATGCGCGTACGTGCCGATTTTTTTTCCACAAATCGGTTTTGGCTTAATCTTCCCGACTATACTGTACATACATTATTTCTACTTTATATAGGCTGTGTATTTATCATATCATTCCTGCTTTTACTATATATTAGTGTTATTTTAGGTTTTATCTGTTATTCGGTATGATTTTATAGGTTATTTTTTGGGTCTGGGAACACTCAAAAATTTTTCCCGTATAAATTAATGGTAATTGCTTCTTCGCTTTACGCCATTTCGGCACGAAAGGTTTCATATGAACGCTCTACCTTAGCGGGGGAAATATGGAACAAGGGCAGTCCCGTATGGGACAAACCAATTTAGCCCAATATACGGGATGTCCCGGCAAATACGGGACAGTTGGCAACCCTATGTTCAAGTTCAACAGTGCGTGACAGGGAATGAGGAAAGGTACAGCTGACTCATATTGTTTCCTTGCGGCCCAGTAGCACATGCTTTGCAGCCCGGTACCGGTCCGCGGCCGGGTGGTTGGGGACCCCTGCTTTAGTAGTATAACTGAGATTGGATTTGTGAAACTGGAGAATTTTACCAGCTGTCTGTGTGCATTGTCGCAACCACATTGGTTATGTTTTCTCATTGAATTTCCAAGAATTGAAACAACAGCTCAGTGGTGCTGGCATTTACTGATTTAAAAATTAGCAAGTGCGTGTGTTGTCAAATGTAAAAAGTCCCAAACTTGCTCATTGGAACAGTCAGATCTGTCATTTGATTCTGCTGAAATGCCCTAGGTATATATTAGTAATTGGCATTTGGTACATGTGGGATTTGTAATCTCATTGGGATGGTAGAGATATATGGGGTGGGAAATCCCCATTTTACAACAGTCAGTCACGATAGGTCAGCATATAGAAGCAAGATTGAAAATCTGATTGAACAACAAACTGTTCCTCAAGATCAGCAAAACCAGAGAGCTGATGATCAACTACAGGAGGAAGAAGCCAAAGGTTCATGAGCCAGTCCCCATTAGTGGGTCGGAGGTGGAGAGGTCATGTATTCTTCTCACTACCACCGTTGGGCAGCAGTAGAGGAACCTTCGATAGTACACCACCATGTACAGAAACAGTTATTACTCTACAATCATCAGGCTCCTGAACCAGTGTGGATAACTTCTCTCACCTTAACTCTGAACTGATTCCACAGCGTACAGACTGACTTTCCAGGACTCTACAGCTCATGTTCTCAGTACTATTGATTTATTTATTTAACAATTGCTCTTCTTTTGCACATTTTTTTTTGTCAGTATTTATATGGCTCTTCATAACTTTTGTTGCATTTCTTTATTTCCCTATCAATACCGTAAATGCCTGCAAGGAAATGAATCTCAGGGTAGTATATGGTGACTTATACCCACCTGGTTGATAAATTTTATTTAATCTTTGAACTTTTAAAAAAAAAATGTTAGTTTATTGATTTTAGGTGCTTTAGCTAATTTTTAAAATTTCATTTAAAAAGAAGTATTTACATCATTTTGAAAAGATCTTAAATGCCATTGAAATGGCATTCAGTGCCGTGCAGGAACACTCAAAATCTGGTTGATGACAAAGCTGAGGGCTACGCTTTGCCAGCTTCCAAAAGTTTCATGGATGTTTTGGATCAGGGCTTTTGGAGGCCCTAATATCACTCATGCAACTCTCCGGTTACTGGCTGAAAACACATCTAGATCAGATTAGTACAGAAATGAGGAGACCATCGGTATTTATTATGGGGAATGTATTATACTGGAAAAATTTGGCCTATCCTATCAACTATGTCCAAAATTGAATATTTGGTGGTGATTTTCAGCTCCTTGCATTGGCCCTGTCTGGAGCTATCTTCATTGGGATGCACTTTTCTTGGACCATACTAGTAGAGCAACAAGACTAATAGTCATAGTCATAGTCATACTTTATTGATCCCAGGGGAAATTGGTTTTCATTACAGTTGCACCATAAATAATTAAGTAGTAATAAAACCATAAATAATTAATTAACTTTTGTCAGGAAAAAGTCCAGGACCAGCCTATTGGCTCAGGGTGTCTGACCCTCCAAGGGAGGAGTTGTAAAGTTTGATGGCCACAGGCAGGAATGACTTCCTATGATGCTCTGTGTTGCATCTCGGAGGAATGAGTCTCTGGCTGAATGTACCCCTGTGCCCAACCAGTACATTATGTAGTGGATGGGAGACATTGTCCAAGATGGCATGCAACTTGGACAGCACCCTCTTTTCAGACACCACCGTGAGAGAGTCCAGTTCCATCCCCACAACATCACTGGCCTTCCGAATGAGTTTGTTGATTCTGTTGGTGTCTGCTACCCTCAGCCTGCTGCCCCAGCACACAACAGCAAACATGATCACACTGGCCGCCACAGACTCGTAGAACATCCTCAGCATCGTCCGGCAGGATCTCAGTCTCCTCAGGAAATAGAGACGGCTCTGACCCTTCTTGTAGACAGCCTCAGTGTTCTTTGACCAGTCCTTTGACTAAGGAATTTTTATAGCAGGCAAATTCTTATTTTTTTTTTGCCTGGGAGTAATCTTAAAAATTATTGAAGACAACCAGCTCTGGGAAATAGTTTAAATGGAAATTCACCCGGTGGAAAGGTGAGCAGCTTCAAGTTCCTGGGAGTCAACATCTCTGAAGATCTATCTTGAGCCCAACATATTGATGCAATTATGAAGCAGGCATGCCAGCGGCTATATTTCATTGGGAGTTTGAGGAGATCTGAAATGTCACCAGACCTTAGCAAGTTTCTGCTGATGTGTCACCATCTGGTATGGGGGAGCTAGTGCACAGGATCAGAAAGAGCTGTAGACCCAGCCAGCTCCAGCTGGGCACGAGCCTCTGCGCCATTGAGGACATCTTCAACAGGCGATCCATCATCCTCACCAGTCAGGGCATGCCCTCTCAATGCTGCTGTCAGAGAGGAGGTACAGGAGCCTGAAGACACACACATTGTTTCAGGAACAGCTTCTTCCCCTCGGCCACCAGATTTCTTAATGTACCATGAACCCGTGAACACTATCTCGCTTTTTGCACTACTGAATTTTTTAATATATTTCTTACTGTAGCTTATAGTATTTTTAATGTATTGCTCTGTACTGCTGCCACAAAACAACAAGTTTCATGGCATACACTCAGTGACGACTTTATTAGGTGCAATTGTACACTTGTTCATTAATGCAAATATCTAATCAGCCAATCACGTGGCAGCAACTCAATGCATAAAAGCATGCAGACATGGTCAAGAGGTTAAGTTGTTTCGACCAAACATCAGAATGGGGAAGAGATGAGATCTAAGTGACTTTGACCATGCAGTGATTGTTGTTGCCAGATGGGGTGTTTTGAGTATCTCCGATGCTGCTGATCTGGAACTTTGCAGTTCCTAGAGTTTACAGAGAATGATGCAATAAGTAAAAAGATAAATCAAGTGAGTGGCAGTTCAGTTCTGTGGTGAAAAATCCTTGTTAATGAAAGAGGTCGGAGGAGAATGGCCAGTCTGGTTCAAGCTGACAGGGAGGCAACAGGAACTCAAGTAACCTCGCGTTACAACAGTGGTGTACCCAAGAGCACCCTTGAACACACAAGCCAAACCTCGAAGTGGGTGGGCTAGAGCAGCAGGAAACCACACCGGGTTCCACTTCTCTACCTAATGAAAGAATGACCCCGAAGTATATTAGTGATTACTAGCCAGCTTTTGATTCTGTAAGGATGAGGGATTTAACCACTTCTTCACTGAACTAGACTGAATACCCATTTCTCAAGCTAAGCATAGTGGTCTGCTGGGGAAGTGAGAGAAGTAACTGGCAGTAGAGCTCTGTGAAAACAAGCTAAATATTTGTGCTTCTTTTGACCTGGATGTAAGGCATTGTTCCATAAATTCTTTCAAAAAAACAGCAAGAGGAAACTGCATTAGGCTCCCAGTGCTGCCAAAGGACTTTGTGTATAGGTATACACCTGTATGGGTGGCAGGGTTAAAAGCTGTCACACAGGCAGGTACAATTGTTCACTTTGAAAACTTCTTGCTGACGCGATGACAGAAATACAGCAGACATTTGTGATTTTTAAAAGCTAGTTTTAAGATGGCACTGTAATCCCATTTGAAACTTTGTTCTTTGTTTAAATGAAAGATGTCAGAAGTGACCAATTGTGCAATAATACCAATTACTGAGGCATTACATTTGCTGACAGTGTACAAAGCAAATTGATTTCCAAGGTGCTTACCGAAGAGTTGACAATAAATCAAATTAACTGAGAAGTAAATGTGAGTGTAAACTTCTGATGAGGAAGAAGCTCCTTACCGTTCTAGAAAATGTGTTTTAATCTATAGTCATGAGTGTTTTTATTCAGAGATATACTTTCAAAAACTAATTTAAAATAAGGGATTATAGCATGTATTTTAGACCTTTCATGATCATGAGGTTTACTTTCATAGTTCAAGTTATTGTACTGTTCTCTCCTCAGTTATACACAGATAGATTTTGTCAGATATTGGAGCTTAAATATTTTAACATGGAAGGAAACTTTTTATTCTTTTTATTTGAGTTAATTTAGATCTTGGGGACAAAATTTACAAAGTTAATTTTTGGCTTTTTCCCTGTATAATCACATTTCCTACCTTCTCTAAGACATGTAAATTAAATTTTTTATATATCCTTCTTTAGGTAGTTGTTTCCTATTTACTTATGAAGGTACAGCAAGGAATAGGCCCTTCCAGCCCAGCAATGCCCCGACTTAGCCCTAGCCTAATCACGGGACAATTTACAATGACCAAGTAACCTACCAGCTGGTCCGTCTTTGGACTGTGGGAGGAAACCGGATGTCACGGGGAGAACGCACAAACTCCTTACAGGCAGTGGCGGGGAAATGGTCTATGCAATTTGAAAACTACCACAAAGAGCTCTTTGAAAGAACTGGTTTCCATTTACTCTCCCCCTGTGTGTACCTCTGGTTATTTGAAGACTACATTCTCGTGTCTTTAATTGTTCTTTAAAAAATCTAATTTCCCTTTCTCATTTTATAAATCTACAATCAAACTCCACACCTACCATTTCTCAGTTCATTACAATGGTTCAGTTGCTCTCCCCACCTCTGTTCGTACAGATACCTGACCACTAGCCTAGAATGTTTGTGTTCTATTTCCTCCTGTTTACTTTGCTGTAATGTTGAAGAACCCACACGTTATTATAATAACTTTATACTGTTATTTTGGCATATTTTATGATCTATAAGAACGGAAAAAGAATTTCCAATGATACACTTTTCAGTATTTGATTATGTTGCTTTGGTCTAGTAAAGGTATAAAGCATTCTTATTTTCCGATCCATTTATCACCTTTACTCATTGTCACTTCTTCCAACACAGGAAAGATATTCTTCGATTTTTAGATGCTGAGAGAGACATATCAGTTGTGAAAAGCAGCTTGAAGCCAGGGGATGTAATTCATTATGTGCTGGACAGGCGTCGAACTCTCAACATCTCGCACAATTTGCACAGTCTTCTCCCAGAGGTGTCACCAATGAAGAACAAGCGATTCAATACTTGTGCAGTTGTTGGTAACTCTGGGATTCTGCTTGGTAGTGGATGTGGAAAAGAGATCGACAGTCATGAGTTTGTAATAAGGTAAGACTCCTGAAAATAGATATTAACATCTTTGCAGTTAGCAATTATTTCTTAAGGCACAGAGCTTTGGACTTGGTAATAAATAGGGTAAGAGATGATTTTTTTTAAAAAAGGTACTCTGTTTTAGTTTGAGTACTGATAAAGGGTCTCGGCTCGAAATATTGACTGCCTATTTCCCCTCCATTGGTGCCGCCTGACCTGAGATCCTCCAACATTTTATGTGTGTCTCTGCTTTAGTTCTGTGTTTTCTAATTTCCTTATTTGAATGTTCTTTTTAAAGATGAGGTATATGCAAGAATCTTTTAAAGGAAATGATGCCTGGTAGGGTGTTACAAGTCTGGTCCTAACATATTGCAAGGGTATGACACCTGCTACTGCTGACAGTTCTGCAAAATTATATAAAGAAAGTTGCAGAGGCCATCAGTTGCCAACTGAGTTCCTGACCCTAACTCTTGTCATTTTGTAGAGGAAGGAGGCAGAGCTTTAATTCTTCACGATATAATTCTTGTGCCGTGGACAAACATTGAGAAACTAAATTTAAAAATTTTTTAAAAATTTAAAAAAAATAAATTAAGGAAATTAAAAAAGGAGTACCAATGTATTTTTGAAAATGTGTATTTAAAGCATGTTTATTCATAATAACATTTCTATAATTTTGTTGAAGTTCTGTACTTGAGTATTAGAAGTGAAAAGATTGGAAAGAACTGGCTAAAATATTAAGGCTGTTTGAGTTTTTGATCTGTGAAACACAGCAGAGGGAAGTAAGTCTCATAAGGACTGAGGTGACAATTTTGGAAACTGTTACTCTGCCTTCACTGACTTTAAGAACTGTGAGGTGATGTTCTAGAAATACTCAGGTTAGACCTCATTTGGAATATTGTGTTCAGTTTTGGTTGCCTCATTATAGGAAGGATGTGGAAACTTTAGAGAGGGTGAAGGGGAGCTTTTCCAGGATGAGGCCTAGTTTAAAATGCATGTCCTATGAGGATAGGTTGAGTGAGCTGGGGCTTTTCTCTCTGGAATGAAGAAGAATGAGAAGTGCCTTGATAGAGGTGTACAAGAGGATAAGGGACATAGATAGAGTGAATAGACAGACTTTTTCCTGGGGCTAATGTGTGGAGGGGCATATTTTTAAAGTGATTGGAGGAAAGCACGGGCAAGATATCAGAAGTAATTTTTTTATGGAGAGAAGGCTAAGGGCATGGAATGCACTGCCAGGGATGGTGGTAGAGACAGATATTTTAAGAGCATTTAAGAGAATCTCAGATAGGGAGGTGGATGAAAGAAAAAATGGGGGGGGGGCTGAAGAAAAAGAAAGGTTTAAGTTGTTCTTCGAGCGGGTTAAGGGGTCGGCACAACGGTGTAGGCCGAAGGGTCTGTACTGCACTGTAGAGAGTGTCTACAGAGATGATGTGAAGTAGTAGTAGTCTATTTGAAAGGAAAGTTGCAGTTATAATGTATAAAAGTTAAAACCTCATCTAACTGCAATTGGAAAGCGATTATTTCACTCATGGGGAAAGCCATAACACTCGATAAAATGCTGTTGATTTAACATTGAAATGATAATGTGAATAACAAAATAGTAATATAAGTAAAACATAGTGGTATTGTATTCAACCATACTGATATCCATCCTAATCCCATTAAGCATCAGCAAATTCTGAGTAAGAAGGATGTTTCTTTCTACCAAAGCCTCCTTATACTCACTAAGGATGAATTCAACCTCATACTCAAACTCAGAAATTAGTATCTTATAATAGAAACAGAAAGGTAGGGAAAGGAAGAGGATGGCAGTAGTGATAGGGGACTCTATAGTTAGGGGGTCAGACAGGCGTTTCTGTGGACGCTGGAAGGTAGTTTGCCTCCCAGTTGCCAGGGTCCGGGATGTTTCTAATTGTGTCCACGATATCCTGAAGTGGGAAGGAGAACAGCCTGAGGTCGTGGTACATATTGGTACCAACGACATAGGCAGGAAAAGGGAGGAGGTTCTGAAAGCAGACTACAGGGACTTAGGAAGGAAATTGAGTAGCAGGACCACAAAGGTAATCATCTCGGGATTACTGCCTGTGAGACGTGACAGCGAGTACAGGAATAGAGTGAGGTGGACGATAAATGCGAGGCTGAGGGATTGGCACAGGGGGCAAGGATTCAGATTTCTGGATCATTGGGACCTCTTTTGGGGCAGGAGTGACCTGTACAAAAAGGACGGATTGCACTTGAATCCCAGGGGGACCAATATCCTGGCGGGGAGGTTTGCTAAGGCTATTGGGGACAGTTTAAACTAGGATTGCTGCGGGGGTGGGAACCAACCTGGAGAGACGGAGGAAGAGGCAGTTGGCTCACAAATAGAGGAAGCTTGGAGACAGTGCAAGAGGGAGGATAGGCAGGTGATTGAGAAGGGACGCGCTCAGACTGATGGTTTGAGATGTGTCTATTTTAATGCAAGGAGTATTATGAACAAAGTGGATGAGCTTAGAGCATGGATCAGTACTTGGAGCTATGATGTTGTGGCCATTACAGAGACTTGGATGGCTCAGGAGCAGGAGTGGTTACTTCGAGTGCCAGGCTTCAGATGCTTCAGAAAGGACAGGGAGGGAGGCAAAAGAGCTAGGGGCGTGGCACTGTTGATCAGAAATAGTGTCATGGCCGTAGAAAAGGAGGAAGAATGGAGGGTTTGTATACGGAGTCTCTGTGTGTGGAAGTTAGGAACAGGAAGGGGTCAATAACTTTACTGGGTGTTTTTTATAGACCACCCAATAGTAACGGGGACATCGAGGAGCAGATAGGGAGACAGATTCTGGAAAGGAGTAATAATAACAGGGTTGTTGTGGTGGGAGATTTTAATTTCCCAAATATTGATTGGCATGTCCCTAGAGTGAGGAGTTTAGATGGAGTGGAGTTTGTTAGGTGTGTTCGAGAAGGTTTCTTGACAGAATATGTAGATAAGCCTACAAGAGGAGAGGCTGCACTTGATCTCGTATTGGGAAATGAACCTGGTCAGCTGTCAGGTCTCTCAGTGGGAGAGCATTTTGGAGATAGTGATCACAACTCGATCTCCTTTACCATTGCACTGGAGAGGGATAGGAACAGACAAGTTAGGAAAGTGTTAAATTGGAGTAAGGGGAAAAATGAGGCTATCAGGCAGGAACTTGGAACAATGAATTGGAAACAAATGTTCTTAGGGAAATGTATGGAAGAAACGTGGCAAATGTTCAGGGGATATTTGTGTGGAGTTCTGCATGGATACGTTCCAATGAGATAGGGAAAGGATGGTAGGGTACAGGAACCGTGGTGTACAAAGGCTGTTGTAAATGTAGTCAAGAAGAAAAGAGCTTACAAAAGGTTCAAAAAGCTAGGTAATGATAGAGAGCTAGAAGAATATAAGGCTAGCAGGAAGGAGCTCAAGAAAGAAATTAGGAGAGCCAGAAGGGGCCATGAGAAGGCCTTGGCAGACAGGATTAAGGAAACCCCAAGGCATTCTACAAGTATGTTAAGAGCAAGAGGATAAGACGTGAGAGAATAGGACCAATTAAGTGTGACAGTGGAAAAGTGTGTATGGAACTGGAGAAGATAGCAGAGGTACTTAATTAGTACTTTGCTTCAGTATTCACTACGGAAAAGGATCTTGGCAATTGTAGGGATGAGTTACGGCGGACTGAAAAGCTTGAACATGTAAATATTAAGAAAAAGGCTGTGCGGGAGCTTTTGGAAAGCATCAAGTTGGATAAGTCACCGGGACTGGTCAAAATGTACCCCAGGTTACTGTGGGAGGTGAAGGAGGAGATTGCTGAGCCTCTGGCGATGATCTTTGCATCATCAATGGGGACAGGAGAGGTTCTGGAGGATTGGAGGGTTGTGGATGTTGTTCCTTTATTCAAGAAAGGGAGTAGAGCTAGCCCAGGAAATTATAGACCAGTGAGTCTTACTTCAGTGGTTAGTAAGTTGATGGAGAAGATCCTGAGAGGCAGGATTTATGAACATTTGGAGAGGCATAATATGATTAGGAATAGCTAGCATGGCTTTGTGAAAGGCAGGTCATGCCTTATGAGCCTGATTTAATTTTTTGAGGATGTGACTAAACACATTGATGATGTAGATGTAGTGTATATGGATTTCAGCAAAGCATTTGATAAGGTACCCCATGCAAGGCTTATTGAGAAAGTAAGGGGCATGGGATCCAAGGGGAAATTGCTTTGTGGATGCAGAACTGGCTTGCCCACAGAAGGTAAAGAGTGGTTGTAGACGGGTCATATTCTGTATGGAGGTCAGTCACCAGTGGTGTGCCTTAGGGATCTGTTCTGGGACCCCCTACTCTTTATGATTATTATAAATGACCTGGATGAAGAAGTGGAAGCACTGACACCTTTTGAGAAATGGATGTATGGGTTAGTAAATTTACTGATGACACAAAAGGTTGGGGGTATTGTGGATAGTGTGGAGGGCTGTCAGAGGTTACAGCAGGACATTGATAGGATGCAAAAATGAGCTGAGAAGTGGCAGATGGAGTTCAATGCAAATAAGTGTGAGGTGGTTCAAATATGATGACAGAATATAGTATTAATGGTAAGACTCTTGGCAGTGTGGAGGATCAAAGGGATCTTGGGGTCCGAGTCCATAGGACACTCAAGGCTGCTGCGCAGGTTGTCTCTGTGGTTAAGAAAGCATATGGTGCATCAGCCTTCGTCAATCGTGGAATTGAGTTTATGAGCCGAGATGTAATGTTGCAGCTATATAGGACACTTGGAGTACTGTGCTCAGTTCTGGTCGCCTCATTATAGGAAGGATGTGGAAACCATAGAAAGGGTGCAGAGGAGATTTACAAGGATGTTGCCTGGTCTGGGGAGTATGCCTTATGAGAATAGGTTGAGTGAATTCATCCTTTTTTCCTTGGAGTGATGGAGGATGAGAGGTGACCTGAGAGAGGTGTATAAGATGATGAGAGGCATTGATCGTGTGGATAGTCAGAGGCTTTTTAGGGCGGAAATGGCTAGTATGAGAGGGCACAGTATTAAGCTGCTTGGAATTAGGTACAGAAGAGATGTCAGGAGTAAGTTTTTTACGCAGAGAGTTGTGAGTGCGTGGAATGGTCTGCTGGCGACGGTGGTGGAGGCGGATACAATAGGGTCTTTTAAGAGACTCCTGGACAGGTATATGGAGCTCAAAAAAATAGAGGGCTATGGGTAACCCTAGGTAATTTCTCAGGTAAGGACATGCTTGGCACAGCTTTGTGGGCAGAAGGGCCTGTACTGTGCTGTAAGTTTTCTATGTTTCTATGTTGTATGTTTCTAAACAGCTCTTTTTATCTCTTTCCTAGTTTTGTTTCTCTTCCTTTGCACAAGACCAGACCTTTTGAGTATCCGCGTTATTTTCTGTTTTTATTTCAGATTTCTGGCATTGGCAGTTTTTGTTTCCCTTTTCAAACAGGTACTTTACTATACCATGAGTGAACCAAATTAAGTTCTGAAGTTTCACCACAAGCTAAGAAACTCCTTTTCGATCTGCTCAGTTAAAGGGTAAAGAGAGTCGGCAAAATAAACGTTTGTTGTGCACATCACGATTGGTACATTTCTCGGGGAGGGGGAAGTGACAAAAGCAAAAACAAATAAAGAAAGGTTTGCACATAACTAACTGGTGGCCCCTCTTGGCTATTTCGAGAATGAATGAGCTGCCACAGACACTGAAGTATTTCAAAAGGAGTACATAAGTTCTGAGAGCATGAGGTTTGTTTTCTAGGGTAGATTTGAGAACAGCACATCCAGTACAGAGTGTTATTTAAAGCTCTGATCAATACTCAAACAAAGAGTATTTATGTAGCTGATTTTGGAGCTCACCATGACCCAGTATTATCTCTCACATTGTAAATCAGCAGGGAACATTTATAGCTTGCTACCCATTCATAAAGCTATATATTAAACAAACACCCTGATGTTCAGTTCAATTCATTCTAATGGAGAGGAAACATCAGGTGGCTTCTATAATGGGCAGTTGATCACTTCAGTTGTACAAATGCAGAAACCAAGAGGGAATCCCCTTGGTTAAATGTATCCCGTCCTTTAATCTACACCTGTACACCTGCTTGTTTAAGCAAATATCTAATATCTAGTCAGCCAATCATGTGGCAGCAACTCAGTGCATAAAAGCATACAGACATGGTCAGGATTCAGGTGTTGTTCAGACCAAACATTAGAATGGGAAAGAAATGTGATCTAAGTGACTTTGACCGTGGAATTATTGTTGGTGCCAGATGGGGTGGTTTGAGCATCTCAGGAAGTACTGATCTCCTGGAATTTTCACACACAACAGTTTCTAAAGTTTGAAGAAAATGGTGCAAAAAAACATCCAATGAGTGGCAGTTCTGTGGGTGAAAACATCTTGTTAGTGAGAGAGGTCAGAAGACTACGAATGTAGACTCAGGGGAAGTACCTAATAAAGTGGACAGAGAGTGTATGTGTGTTACTACTGCAGATGACAGAAAGTTCAGATTAACAACTAGAAATGTACATAACAGATAGGATAAAAGATTTTTTTAAAAATTCTGTTCGACTTTAGAAAGGTTAAACTGTTTAGAGTCAAAAAAAGGACCAAGTATCACAATGCACATATTCAGATTAATTTCATTCGAACACAGGAAGCAACTACTTGCCGAAAGTTTATTTATATGATTGCTATGGTGTAGCCAGCACTTCCCATGCCATTCATTTTTCACAAGGCAACCTCTAAATTAGTGACTCAAAGTAAAGTTCCAGTGTCTTCTGTTTTCTTTTGATCTCTAACATCACCAGTACTATAGGGCCTGCAATATTCCTGAGTACCCTTTAATAGAAAGAAGTTGTCAAAATACTTTTATTGGTTTTGATACCCCTTGCAGATTTATTTTCATCTTCTACATTTTAGCACTGACACATTTTTCAGTCTTACTGTACTTTGTATCTTTTTGATTCGCAGTTTCTGGGATAAAAAAGGTGGCACAGTACAGGCAGAAACAAACAGATAGTGAAGAAGGGTTTTTGATTTATTGATTTTGTATTGAAATATTTATTTTACACTGGCACTTATGATGGTCCGCAATGCTTGAAAGATGTATGGCAGAATGAAAGGTGAATACTTTCTGTAGATACTTACCATTTTTTCAATACTGTCCGGAATTCGGAAGAGTGAGGGGCAACCTCATTGAAACCTACCAAATGTTGAAAGGCCTTGATAGAGTGGACGTGGGGAGGATGTTTCCTTTGGTGGGTGAGTCTAGGACCAGAAGGCACGGCCTCAGAATAGAGGGTCCTCCATTTAGAACGAAGGTGAGGAGGAATTTCTTCATCAGAGAGTGGTGAGTCTATGGAATTTGTTGCAACAGGAGGCTGTGGAGGCCAAATTATTGGGTATATTTGAGGCAGAGTTTGATAGGTTCTTGATTAGTCAAGGCATGAAGGATTACGGGAAGAAGGCAGGCGATTGGAGCTGAGAGGGAAATGGATCAGTCATGATGAAAAGGCGGAGCAGACCCAATGGGTCAAATGACCTAATTCTGCTCCTATATCTTCTGGTCTCATGGTCTTACTTAATGGTGGCACAGCTGACACCCTTTTGCTGATAGGCAGCAGACCTCTGCAAACCATCTGAAGCATTTCATCAGAGTGCTGCAAGGACCTTTCCGAATGCTTGCTCTAATCTATTTCATGTGGTAGTGTGCCATTCATGTATACTGTTATCATTGGGTATGTCGATTGTGCACTGGAGGCTGAACCAACACTGTCCAACTACAGTCAGTGTTGCCCATTGATTTGCCACAGTAACACTCAAATATCAGTATCACAGCATTCGCTGATGAATGTTTCAAGGATACAGGGTATAGACTTGTATTATATGCTGGGTATGGTCAGGGAGTACCCTCATCCCAAAGGATGTTGAAGGAGTAGAAATCCTCTTGAACTGCCATGGATAACTTCACTGTCCACAGTTCCAAACTGATTCGATGACCTACAGACTCAATTTTAAGGACTCTTTTACAGCTCATGTTCTCAGTATTATTTTTTGATTGGACAGTTTGTCCTCCTTTGCACATTGACTTTATTGCATTTCTGTATTCTTCCTGTGAATGCCTGCAAAAAAAAGGAAAACATAACATGTATATACTTTGATAATAAGTTTACTTTGAACTTTGGTTGTGGTTGGTCTCCAAACTACTGTGGCGCACAGCAATGTCTTTGCCCAAACCTCATGCTCCATTTTGTGGAAGTCTGCAGTTCTCAAAGGCTTGCTCTCCACTACCCTCCCCCACCCTGTTGACATGAGAGACTGAAATGTAATTGACTCTCTTGAAGTAGATTGCTTAAGTCATCTTTATGCAACAGTGGATGGGAAAATTGTAAGGCTTTGCACAGATCTCTTGCATCAGGCTGATATTCTAGTAACCACCAAACTATCGCCACTAGGAGCTGCGTGTGAGTTATTTCACTTTAGTGTAAGAGCATCCTTACTGGGTTGCAAGGAACAACCACCGGCAAAGCATTCCTCAGCCTGTATTGGGAAGAGCGAGTCCCATATTCAGTGAGGTTGTCTTTCCGAAGGCACAGGTGGGTTGCACGGTGTTCCTGGTTGAGCTTCTAATGGGAGAATTGCTCTCGGTAGGGTAATATGAGCTGTTTTTTTTCTTCTTCTGTCTCCCATCTCTAGCAGCTTGTTCTTCCTATCATGCTGCTTACTAATGATTTCTGGACATTACTGATTTAAGCAGGATCTGAGTAGTGGGGTGAAGATGTGACTCTACCAAAGGAGGTGTAAGGCACGCCCTCCCTCTGCTAGCCTTAGGTTACCCTAGGGCAAGGCGTAGCACCAGTTTAGCACCACCCCTACCCCCACCACCCCAGATCAGGGTCACCTGAAGCTGTGGAAGCAGGTGGTGGATGGTCGTATGAGCAGCTGGTTCACATCACAAGTTCTGGCTGTGAACCACTGATGCCAGGCAGACAATCTCTGAAGAGTATTGATAATGGCTGGGGTCACCCATCTTATGAAGATACTCCCAGAGAAAAGCAATGGCAAACCATTTCTGAAGAAAAATTTGCCAAGAACAATCATAGTCAAAGACCACGATTGCCCACCTCATACGGCATGGCACATAATGATCATGATGAAGTACGATCTTTTAGCCAATGCAGAAGCCATTCAACAGCTAGGATAGCAATCCCTGTATTCTTAAGCAACAGTAAAGAATGCCAGACAGCACAAACTCCTTGAAGAATCCTTGTCAGCCAACAATAAAGCATGCCTGGAAACTTAACTTACGAGAGTTGCTACTCTGTTTAATGAGTGCTGGTCTTTCTTGTTGCTGAACTCAATTTCAGATTAGAAATATTAAGCATGGGCTTCATCTTCAATGGGCATCAGATCAGAATGGTAAACGGAATGATATCATGGTTTGCCCAGCCGGCAATCATTAGTACTACATGCACTAACACTCAAGCAAATATGTGTCTATCTATAGGACACAAACAATGGTAAATACCCAACAGCTACAGTGCAAGTCTTTTGACTCACGATGTTGTGCTTACCCTTTAATCTACAGTAAAATCAATCTAATCCTTCCCTCATGCATGGCCCTCCACATCACGTGCCTATCTAAGAGTTCCTCAAATGACCCTAATGTTTCTGCCTCTACAGCTACCCCTGGCAGTGCGTTCCATGTGCCCACCACACCCTCTGTAATGAACTTAACTCTGACATCCCCCTATACTTTCCTCCAAGCATTTTAGGATTACGCCTTCTTGTATTAGCCATTGCCACCCTGGGGATAAAAGAATCTGGTTCTCCACCTAGTTTATGTCTCTCATCATTGTACACCTCTAACAAGTCACCTGTGATCCTCCTTCTCTCCAAAGAGAAAAGTTTTATCCTGCTTAACCTCTCCTTATAAGACAGGCTGTCTAGTCCAGGTAGCATCCTGGTAAATCTCCCCTGCACTTTCTTTAAGGCTTCCACGTCCTTCCTATAATGAGGTGACCAGAACTAAACACAATGCTCTCAGTATGGTCTAACCAGAGTTTTATAGCCTGTTGCATTGCTTATCAGACTCAGAATGAATATCACTGGCATAAAAAAGCTTAGCATCTGAGACTAAATTTTCTTCCAAACTACAGCTGACCCGTGAGGTTCTTATGTTACGTGGAAGATTTATAGAGGATTTACATTGCATTGTATCAGAACACAAAATTGTACAACTGCAGAAATAAAGTTCAAAGTACATTTATTATCACACCTTTGAAATTTGTCTTCTTACAGGCAGCCATAAGAACAAAGAAACCCAATAGAACTCATTAAGAGAGACCGTCAAACACCAATGTGTGAAAAGAGCAAATCATGCAAACAATAAAAAGTAAACAAATAACACTCAGAACTAAAGTTCACAATAGTGAGTCCACAGCCATGAAGCCAGTCCACTGCATCTTGTTAAACATTCCAAGGGCAGTCTTACCCTAAATTTGTTAATGCTTTATTGATCCCAACAAAGGCAGTTGTGCCCCCCCCCACTTTTTTTTTGAAAAAAACGAAGTACTGCATTTCAATCTTTTAAAGTTGTTAACTGATTTAATGAAATGTAATGAAGCATGATAAATTGAGATTCATTTGAAAGTAAGTGAATGGATGTGTTAGGGTGTTAAGTTATACAGGCTTCTGACTGATATACCTGTATCAAAAAAGAGTCAGTAGTTCCATTTCATAAACAAAGGAACAAAGACAAGCTGGGTATGATGAACCATCTTTTTTTTGCACCTAAGTTTATTATTTACTCAAAATACTCTGCAGATGCTGGGGTCAAAGCAACACTGACAACATGCTGGAGGAACTCAGCAGGTCGGGCAACATCCATGGAAATGAACAGTCAACGTTTCGGGCCGGAGTCCTGACGAAGGGTTCCGGCCCGAAACGTTGACTGTTCATTTCCACGGATGCTGCCTGACCTGCTGAGTTCCTCCAGCATGTTGTGAGTGTTGCTTTATTATTTACTCATCTTGGGGAACAAGGAAACCCGTGTATGCTTAAGGATTCTTTGATAAATTGTGAAGAATTTGATAGTGCAATAGAGTGATCATTAAACTTATATTATGTGTGTTATATCCTTTGGGTAGCATAATGGTTAGCGCAATCTCCTTACGTAGCCAGCGATCGCTGATCAAGGTTCAACTTGCTCCCTTCGCTATCTTTAAGGAGTTTGTATGATCTCTCCGTGACCATGTGGGTTTCCTCCAGGTGCTCTAGTTTCCTCCCAGATTACAAAGATGTATGAGTTAGTGTTAGTAAATTGTGGGCCTGCTACGTTGGCGCCAGAAGCATGGCGACACTTGGAGACTGCTCCCTGCACAATCCTCATTGATCTGAGTTGATGCAAATGGCACATTTCACTCTTTCAATGTACGTGTAGCAAATAAAACTAATCTTTAATCTTTATCCTTATAGTTCAAAATATAAACATCTTAAGTTTGTAATTATCACTGCAGCAATCGTGTTGCCTAAAATAACAATGATACATGGAGGAATAGATAGATCGAAACCTTCAGAGTCTTTCCACAATAAGTTGCATTTGGTCTCAAGGTACTTCACACTGTGTTTTCAAATGAACTTTGACACCAAGCTATTTAAGAACTTACTAGGGAGAAACTTAATGAAGAAAGCTAGGGCTTTACTCTTTGGAGAGAAGGAGAGATGATAGAGGTATACAAGATAATAAGGGGAATAGATAGAGTGGATAGCCAGTGCCTCTTCCCCAGGGCACCACTGCTCAATACGAGGGGACATGGCTTTAAGGTAAGGGGTGGGAAGTTCAAGGGGGATATTAGAGGAAGGTTTTTTACTCAGAGAGTGGTTGGTGCGTGGAATGCTCTGCCTGAGTCAGTGGTGGAGGCAGATACACTAGTGAAGTTTAAGAGACTACTAGACAGGTATATGGAGGAATTTAAGGTGGGGACTTATATGGGAGGCAGGGTTTGAGGGTCGGCACAACATTGTGGGCCAAAGGGCCTGTACTGTGCTGTACTATTCTATGTTCTATTAAAGTGAACTGGACAAGTAAAGAGGGTTTGGGAACAAATAACAGAGCCAAGTACCTGGGCAGCTGAAAGTAAGGCTGTCAAAGTTGCAATAACTAAGGAATTGGAAGAATTCTGCTAATATAGTGGCTGAGGCTGTTGCCTGCTCTGGGCTCCATGACATTTACTCGTTTACTTAGCTCCGCATGGAACTGAGGCTGTGGCTGTGGCCTGCTCTGGGCTCCATGACGTTTACTTGTTTACTCAGCTCCACACGGAACTGAGGCTGAGGCTGTGGCTGTGGCCTGCTCTGGGCTCCTTGACATTTACTCGTTAACTGGGCTCCGCATGGAACTGAGGCTGAGCCTGTGGCCTGCTCTGGGCTCCATGACACTTACTTGGCTCCACACGGAACTGAGGCTGAGGCTGTGGCCTGCTCTGCGTTCCATGACATTTTCTGGGCTCTGCATGGAACTGAGGCTGAGGCTGTGGCCTGCTCCAGGCTCCATGATGTTTACTCGGCTCCGCATTGAACTGAGGCTGAGGCTGTGGCCTGCTCCGCGCTCCATGACATTTACTGGGCTCCACATGGAACTGAGGCTGAGGCTGTGGCCTGCTCTGTGCTCCATGACGTTTACTCGTTTACTGGGCTCCACATGGAACTGAGGCTGAGGCTGTGGCCTGCTCTGGGCTCCATGACGTTTCCTGGGCTCTGCACGGAACTGAGGCTGAGACTGTGGATTCACTTTTGTTCTGACTGCTATTTGCTTACTTTTATTGTTTGCGTGATTTGTTTTTATTCTTCTGCACATTGGGTGTTTGTTGGTCTTTTTTTATGGGTTCCGTTGGGTTTCTCTGTTTTGTGGCTGTCTGTGAGGAGACGAATCTCAAGGTTGTATAATGTATGCATACTTTGTTAATAAATGTACTTTGAACTGTGCTGTTGGGCTGGAAGAGATTGAAGAGCTAGCTATTAAAATTAAGGCATGCTTTGCCAGAGGTTAGTAAACACCAGGGAGAATTGAATGCTCTGAGTTAGTACATGGGTGACAGAGTTCGGATAAGCTTGAGTTTATGGAGGATGGAAAGAAGGAAAACTACTCAGGAGAATGTAGGAATCATCAAATGTAGGGATGGTAAGAATGAGGATTGGATTTTCAGCAGCTGATGAACTGTGGCAGAGACTGAATCCAGCAACGTATTTGAGTTGGAATGAGGTGCATTAGAAATAATGCAACTATATGGCTGCAGTTTGCAATAGAGACTGGTGGCTGCGGTGTGAGATTTGCAATATTTCAGACTACAGGATCATAAGACATAGGAGCAGAAGTCAGTCATTCGGTGCATCGAGTCTGCTCCGCCTCCCATTTGCTCACTTACTGAAGCAGAACTTTCTGCTTATCTGGTCCTGAACATCAGGTAGACAGTCTAATAATACAAAAGCCACGAGGGACAGGAGTAGTGAGGAGGCGGTAGAATTGTCTGTCATTGATCTGTGTCTCTCGATGACTTCACTAATGGGCGACTGGTAAATGAGAAATCGGAAGGTGCTGAGGATAGTTTAGATCACAAGACATGCACTAGGAGCAGAATTAGGTCATTCGGCCCATTGAGTCTGCTTCACCATTTGATTATGGCTGACTTTTTTCCCTCTCAAACTCATTCTCCTGCCATTTCCTCATAATCTTTCATGCCTTTGTTCTTGGAGGGCAGAATGGAATTATGCAGGAGTGGAAAGAGATGCCATTGGGTTCAAAATTGACTACACACAGTATATTACGCAATAAAAATCACATGTGAGAGTTGGCAATGCTAGATTAGACTGCTGAACAATTTGACTGGTCATTCATGGGCAATGAAGAAATTCTGATTAATTTACCTAATGCCTCATTTCATGAACTCCTGAACCCACTTCTTTTCATCGAGACAGTAAACATCTAACTGCTCCCTCTCTCATGGGTAGAACAATAAGTGGAAGGCTACAAGTTCTGTTAGTCTTGTATCTCCTCATAGTTATTATATATCCTGTGATGTTCTGAAGTATACATAGAAGCCATTTTGTTAGTATCATTTTATCATACAGTTGTGGGTAAACTGAAGGAGGTAAGATAGCATTACCTGAAAATAAAGAATATACAGACAGAGTTAAATTGTTCATGAGACTTGATTTTAATTAGAAGTATCGTTGAAGAGAAGTGTAAGCAGAGTTCATCAATGAGCAGAATAGTGGAATATGCTTAGGATGTTGTCATGCTTAATTGTTCCATTTGAAAGTCACACTGAAAGAAAATGTGCGTAGGAGATAAAGTTGTACCGCAACAGGGCTGAATCCTCAGCCCATCCTGCCAGCGGGCATTTCTCTCTAATCTCAAAAATGTGTTAGTGAAGTGACCAGTATTTATGGATTTCACTGAAAAGTTGATCTGCAGACATTCCTGTACCTTTGAAAATAATTGTGATTTAAACTTTGGATGTTTTAAAAGCTTACCTCACCTGACCATTCATTCATTGCAGTTCATTGTTTTGCGCACAAAGTTCGAAGTAAATGTATTGCATTTAGGTTGATTTTCTTCCGGGCCTTTACAGGGAAAAAAGAAATACTGCACAGTAGGAATTTATGAAAAGCTGTACATGAACAAAGACTGATTAAGACCATTGTGCAAAAGAAGACAAATTATAAATAAAAATAATACTAAGAGCATGTTTTATAAAGAGTCCTTGAAAATGAATTTGTAGATCATAGACTCCAGTTTAGAGTAGTGGCGAGTGAAGATCTTCTTGTCAGTTCAGGAGCCTGATGGTCGTCGGCTAAATTCTATTCCTGAATCTGGTTGTGTGGGGCCTAAGGCTTCTGCCCATTTGGAGTGGTGAGAAGAGGGCATGACTTGGATGTCAGATGTCTTTGGTGATGGATACTGCTTTCTTGTGGCAGTACTCCATGTAAATGTACCAAATGGTGGGCAGAGCCTCCCCTGTAATGAACTGAGATGTATCCACTGCTTTCTTCCCATTCCTGGACATTGGTGTCCCCATACCAGGTCATGATGTAACCGGGTAGGGTACTCTCCACTGTGCATCTGTAGAGGCAGTCAAAGTTTTTGGTACCATGCCAAATCTACGCGAACCTCTAAGAAAGTAGAGGTAACACTCACAACACGCTGGAGGAACTCAGCAGGTCGGGCAGCATCCGTGGAAAAGGTCGGTCGACGTTTCGGGCCGGAACCCTTCGTCAGGACTGTAGGGGGAAGGGGCAGAGGCCCTATAAAGAAGGTGGGGGGAGGGTGGGAAGGAGAAGGCTGGTAGGTTCCAGGTGAAAAACCGGTAAGGGGAAAGATAAAGGGGTGGGGGAGGGGAGGCAGGGAGGTGATAGGCCGGAAAGGTGAAGAAAGAATAGGGGCAAACACAATGGGTAGTAAAAGGAGGCGGAACCAAGAGGGAGGTGGTAGGTACCCATTGTGTTTTCCCCTATTCTTTCTTCACCTTTCCTGCCTATCATCTCCCTACCTCCCCTCCCCCACCCCTTTATCTTTCCCCTTACTGGTTTTTCACCTGGAACCTACCAGCCTTCTCCTTCCCACCCTCCCCCCACCTTCTTTATAGGGCCTCTGCCCCTTCCCCCTACAGTCCTGACGAAGGGTTGCGGCCCGAAACGTCGACCGACCTTTTCCACGGATGCTGCCCGACCTGCTGAGTTCCTCCAGTGTGTTGTGAGTGTTGCTTTGACCCCAGCATCTGCAGATTATTTTGTGTTTAAGAAAGTAGAGGTGCTGCAACGCCTTCTTTGTGATGGCACTTACATGCTGGTCGAAGGACAGAACCTCTGATATGTTGGTGTTAAGGAGTTTAAAACCAAAGAGCTGACCCTCTCAACCTCCATTCCTCTAAATCAGGAGTTCCCAACTTTTTTTTTATGCCATGGACGAATACCATTAAGCAAAGAATCTGTGGAGCTCAGGTTGGGAACCCCTGCTGTAATGAGTACTGGCTGATGGATCTCCAGTTTCTTCCTCCCGTAGACAATAGCTAGCTCTTTGGTTTTGCTGCCATTGAGTGAGAGGTGGTTGCTGTGTCAACACTCAACCAATCTCCCTCCTATATGCAGATTTGTCACCGCTTTTGATTTGGTCAACAACAGTGGGGTCATCTGCAAACTTAAATACTGCATTAGAATTGTGCTTAGCTGCAAAATCATAAGAATGAAGTGAATAGAGCAGGAGGTTAAGTACACATGCTTACTGGTGCTTGGAGAGAGTCCTGTACTATTATATCTGCTTACAAACTGACATGGTTCTCAATTTTAACTGTACGTGAAACTCCAGGAGCAGTTTGCACTTGAAAATATACAGAAGTAAGATTAAAGCAGAACCTTTGGTTCGTAAACATTGGAAACATGATGTAGGGTAGCTTTAATCGGTAACTGAAAAAAAAAACTGTGTGACACACTGGTGGAAGTAATGAGTTGCTTCTTCACAGTGCTAGTGATCTGCATCCAGTCTTGTAGTTTGGTGCCATCTGCGTGGAGCTTGCATGTTTTACCCGTGACCGTGTGACTTTCCTCAAGTGTTCCAGTTTCCATCAACTTCCCAAAGGCGTGTTAATTAACTACACTAAATTGCCTGTGGTATGTACTGTAGATAACTAGTAGGATCAATATTGGTGTGGGGAGTTGAATGGAATGTGGGGAGAATAGGGGTCAGAGAAAATTAGTAGTGGAATGGGATTGGTCTGTCAACCAACATAGACTTAATGGGCAGAATGGCCTTCTTTTATGTCGTGTGGAAATCTGAAGATCAGTGATTATTGCATCTTATTCATCCTTAACTTTGCTGTACCATACAGATCCTGGCCTGTTTTGGGCTGATTCAATGCCAGACTCAGTCTGTCACTTTGGTACATAGTTTTGCAATCTCTGATGCTGTTCCATTATGGACATAGACCTCTGTGCCATCGGGGCCATTTTCAAAGGGCAGTACCTCAAGAAGGTGGCATCTATCATTAAAGGCTCTCCCCATCCAAGACATGCCCTCTTTGCGTTACTACCATCGGGGAGGAGGCATAGGAGCCTGAAGACCCACACTTAAATGTTTTAGGAACAACCTCCACTATCAGACTTCTGAATGTATGAATCCATGAACTCTGCCTGGTTATTCCTCTGTTTGCTCGTTACATATACCTGTTAGGGTGCATTCTCCAGTTACCTTATAAGGTAACCATAGCCTTCAGCCAGGAGAGAAGTCATCAGGTGGTTCCCAACCTTCACCGAGTGTTTCGACCCTTAACCACGACACCCTCCAGTTGGTGGGCCGGCAGTGGTGGCCAAATCACTGCCCATCTGCTCCTGGCTTCCAGCTTCCCTCCTCTCGCCTACTCCAACTCCAACAAGAGGCTCGTTCTGCCTCTTCCCCCATCCTACGAGCTGCTTGTTTTTTGCTCCTTTCATCCAGGCCCAGATCGGACAACAACCGCCATGCTGATTTGGCTGGGAAACTTCTGCAGCCGATCTCCACAGGGAACAACCATGGCTGCCATCCCTTGTCTTTACACTCCTGCACTAAGGGCTGGTACTTCAAGGCCTTTCTCTTGTGGGCCTCTTCCCATCCCTCCTCTCACAACACAGTCAGGTCAGCCAGAATTACTTTCTTGTCTTCGGTTGACCACAGTACAATGTCCGGGCGTAGGGTTGTGTGCATCACACCTGGGAACTGCAACCTCCTTCCCACATCGACCCTCATCTCCCAGGACCTGGCCGTTAGCAGCAGATTGGGCTTTGGTTGTTTGGTTACTATATATTTATTTATTTTTGAAAAGTGACAGTAACTTTTATGTCATGCACTGTACCGCTGCCACAAAACAAAAAATTTCACAACAGATATCTGTGATAATAAACCTGATTCTGATTCTGAAATGGGCCTTTTTGCTTAATAGATAGGCACGATGTGATTTAAGGCTCACCTTTAGATTTCTGTGAGAATGGTTGTGGGCCTTTGTGCAGTCTGTGTCGTGTTTGCACATTAATGTCTTCTCAGTTTCAGGATTTTGGTTTGACCACAACAAAGTAATAGGGTTGCATACGTAAGTCAGAGCGGTGTGCGTGACTTAGATAGGACTCAAGATCAGAGTGTATTGCATATCAGTTCTTAAAGGAAGTTAAAGATTAGTTTCATACGCCCATGTACATTGAAACAGAGTGAAATATGTTGGTTGAGTTACCGGACAACACAGTCAGGATGTGCTATGGTGCAGCCTTCAAGAGTTAGAACCATAGAACCACAGAACACTACTGCACAGAAAACAGGCCATTCGGCCCTTATAGTCTGTGCCAAAACTTCGTTCCGCCAGTCCATAACCCTCCAGACCTCTCCCATCCATGTATCTATCCAATTTATTCTTAAAACTTAAGAATAAGCCCGCATTTACCACGTCAGATGGCAGCTTGTTCCATACTCCCACCACTGTCTGAGTGAAGAAGTTCCCCCTAAACCTTTCCCCTTTCACCCTAAAGCCATGTCCTCTCGTATTTATCTCTCCTAATCTAAGTGGAAAGAGCCTATTCACATTTACTCTGTCTGTACCCCTCATAATTTTGTAAACCTCTGTCAAATCTCCCCTCATTCTTCTACGCTCCAAGGAATAAAGTCCTAACCTGTTCAATCTTTCCCTGTAACTCAACTCCTGAAGATCCGGCAACATCCTAGTAAATCTTCTCTGCACTCTTTCAATCTTACTGATATCCTTCCTATAGTTACTTAACCAGAACTGCACACAATACTCCCAAACTTGGCCTCAACAATGTCTTATACAGCCTCACCATAACATCCCAACTCCTATACTCAATACTTTGATTTATGAATGCCAGGATGCCAAAAGCTTTCTTTACAACCCTGTCTACCTGTAACGCCACTTTCAGGGAATTATGTACAGTCGGCCCTCCTTATCTACGAGGGATCGGTTCCGGGACCCCTCGCGGATACAAAAAAATGCGGATGCTCAAGGCCCTTATTCAACCTGTCTGAATGCGGTGGACCTTAGGACCCAGTGGAACCCCGGACCTTATTTAACCTGTCTCAGTGCGGTGGATATTAGGACCCGGTGGCAGAGCTCTGAATCCGCAGTGTTTCTGTTCACGAAAATAATCACGATCACGATTTAAAACGAGGTGGAAATAATAAAGCGATCGGAAAGAGGTGAAACGCCATCGGTCATTGGAAAAGTGTTAGGTTACAGTCGGTCAATGATTGGAACAATTTTAAAGGATGAAGTGAGAAAGGCCTTGCCCTGATGAAAGCTACAATTATTACTAAGCAACACAGTGGTTTAATTATTGGGTTTTGGGTTTTTGATCCTCTGCATCAACCTGGCAGGGAAGGACAGCATGCTCAGGAGCGGTCTGTCACTGGATCAAGCTCGGGAATTTCAGTTCCCAAGCCTGGCGCTGAAACATACATTTCTTAAGTGTTTTATATGCATAGAAAGGTAAAATATATACACTATATACTAAGACAAACGTTCGACTAACTGATGCTAAGTAATACTGGATGTACCTGTTCCGACTTACTTAGTAAGAGAACTTACATTTTTTTTTTCGATCCTGATCCACGATAACCTACGCACATCCTCTCATATACTTTAAATCATCTCTAGATTACTTATTATACCTAATACAATGTAAATGCTATGTAAAATAGTTGTTATACTGCATTGTTTAGGGAATAATGACAAGGAAAAAAAGTCTGTACATGTTCGAACAATAAGTGCTGGAAGAATACTTCCAGGTTTTCTTGATTCGCGGTTGGTTGAATTCGCGCATGCGGAACTCGCGGATAAGGAGGGCCGACTGTACCTGAACTCCCAGATCCCTTTGTTCCTCTGCACTCCTCAGTGCCCTACCATTTACTGTGTATGTCCTACCTTGATTTGTCCTTCCAAAATGCAACACCTCACACTTGTCTGCATTAAATTCCATCTGCCATTTCCCGGCCCGTTTTCCAGTTGGTCCAGATCCCTCTGCAAGCTTTGAAAATCTTCCTCGCTGTCCACGACGCCTCCAATCTTAGTGTCATCAGCAAACTTGCTGATCCAATTTACCACATTATCATCAGTTGCCATGCTTCTGGTACCAACATAGCATGCCCATGCCACTTCCAACCTACTTGTACATCTTTGGAATGTGGGAGGAAAAGGGAAGACCTGGAGGAAGTGAACGCAATCATAGGCACAACATATAAACTCCTTACAGTCAGCAGCGGGGATTGAATGGGGACAGCAGATTTCTGAATGGACAATGAACCCATCCATGATTACTATACTTAACAGAATTTACAGCATTTATTGTGATGTATTGCAATGTAGTGCTGCCGCAATTCAACAAATTTTATGGTATATGCCAATGATATTAAATCTAATTCTAGTTCTAACGTGTGCTGTGTAGTAAAATGAGTAACTTACTTCAGAATGGGACCTGCCTCCAATCTGCCAGGGGAACCGTAGCAATCTGCTAGAGCAGCTCAGTAGGTAGAGAAGTACCTATTGGAGAAAAGAATGAAGTTCCTCCCACAGATTGTTCATTGCTCCAGATTCCAGCATCTGCAGTCTCATATGTCTCCAGCTCTCCAGCAGTAGCTTTAGCACGGCTTCTACAGTGGAGCAGAAGGGGGTTAGAGCTTAGTCGTGGAATTGTTATTGATTATAGAGAAGGGGTGCACGGTAGCATAGTGGTTAGAATTATGCTTTATAGTGCCAGTGATTAGTTATTGTGGTTCAATTCCCACTGCTGTCTGTAAGGAGTTTGTACATTCTCATTGTTAACTGCTGGGGTTTCCTCTGGGTGCTCTAGTTTTCTCCCACATTTCAAAGATGTACATGTTAGGATTAGTGAGTTGTGGGCGTGCTATGTTTGTGCTAGGAGCCTGGCGACAGTTGTGGCTGCCCCCAGCACCTCTTCAGATTGTGTCGGCTGTTGACGCAAACAACCCATTTCACTGTATGTTTTGATGTCCATGTGAGAAATAAAGCCAATCTTTTGCTTCTTCATGTTGGAGAGGGTTCTTGCTTGGCACCTTGCAGGTGTTCAACACTTGTCAGCTCCAGCCTGGATGCTGCTTGGGCCTTGCAACATGCAACCACAGAATGCTTCCTTTTTTTTAAAGAGCCCTATTTTTTGACTATTTATTGAAGTGGTAATACCAGAAAATGCTAGAAATAGAGTCAACATTTCCGTAATTTTGTGAATTATGAAATGTTAGAGGCCAGGCCTATTTAAAGTCTTGGTGAAGGGTGAGGGTGTGGCGTGGAAAGACAAGGGGAATATCTGTAAGAGGATGTAGACCAGAACAGACCTACTGATGCAATTAGTGATGGTCGCAGATGAGAAAGGGAAAGGGTTGTGAAGTTGTGTTCATCAGAGTTGATCCGCCTGGGTAGAGAGGAGGCATACACTCAGTGTTGCAGCAGCGAGATGTAGACTTCTGCTGTTAACAATCTGAAATAAAAGAAAGTATAGGAGATGCCCAGCAGGTCAGACAGCATCTGAGCTTGATGACCCATCCTCAGAATTGGCCAGTTCTGCTGCAGACATGGTTATCTGAAATGATTGAATTCACTGCTGAGCCTTGAGGGCGGTACAGTACTCAGCTCGAAGATGAGATGTTGCTGCTTTAGGTTTTGTTTGAGTCATGTGAGAGAGGATGAAGTGGGAGGAAAACAAAACCACTGGGTCGCCTTTGCAGACTGAACAGAGGTAATTACCGTACAGGGCACCCAATTTGCATTTGTTTTCTCTGATAATGAATGGGCACTCTGTTTCATCTGGAAGAGAGGTGAAGTGTATTGGACCAGGGTGCATTATTCATCAGGAACCTGCGTCATGTTCTCAGTATTATTTATTTACTTTTTTTTCGTATTTCCAGTTTGTCTTCTTTTGTACATTGGGTGTTTGTCAGTCTTTGTGTGTAGATTTTCATTTATTCTATTGTATTTCTTTGTTCTTCTGTGAATTCCTTCAAGAAAATGACTCTCAGGGTTGTACAGTATATGGTGACATATATATACTTCGATAGTAAATGTACTTCGAACCTTGAGAACTTTGCAATGACAGCATTGTGACTGGTCTCCAGCTTTACCCATTTTCACGTAAGCCAGGGTAGAATTTTCCTCTGACCTTCACTGACTTCACTTCCTATTTAATGCTCCTTAAGAATGTGAACATACCAACCTATTGTCGGACTGGGTCATATGGCCATTTTGAGCTTGCTCCACCATTCAATAAGATCCAGTGATTTAAAGATTAGCTTTATTTGTCACATGTACATTGAAATATACAGTGAAATGTGTCGTATGCATCAAATCAAATCAGTGAGGGATGTGCTGGACAGACCACAAGTGTTGCCGTGCTTCCAGCACCAAAGGAGCATGCCTGCAATTCACTAACCATCACCATATGTCTTTGGAATGTGGGAGGAAGCAGGGGCACCAGCAGGAAGCTCCTGCAGTCACAGGGAAGTCATACTCACTCCTTATTGGCAGCACTGGGAACTGAACCCTAACCGGTGATTGCTACTGCTACAATAGTGTTCTGCTAACTACTACTGATCCTGGGTCTCAATTCCCATGAACAACAGTCTTCTATGGAGAATTAGGAAGATTTGTAATCCTTGGAATAAGCACTTCTATCCCTTTTCTTCACTTCTAAATCACTGTCCTTTTGTCTGAGACTCTGGCTCCCCAGCTGTGAACTATCCAGGTAGAATAGACAGCCTCTTGCATTCGTCTCTCTCCAAATCTTCGAGGTTCCAATCTCCTCATTTTTCTAAGCACGTATCACCAAACTTCCTCAGTCACTCATGAGCGGCTAGGTTGCCGAGCTCTGACCCGATTCATATTAATCGAAGGAATGCTTAATGCTTTCTGCAGCATGTGATTGTTTCTGCTGTTGAGTGTTGTGTCTTCGCTCATTTCAGATATGTCCAATGCTCTTCCTGGCTTTTGCACTTTCAGTAAACATGGTTCAGGTACCCAGTTTGTTGATGAGGGACTGAAAGGAATTCTTAACCGCAAGGTTATGGTTGTGATGAATTGCAAGGTGATGGTGCTGCTATTAGTTCATTGACACTAACTGAATTAGAGTGAGTAGAATTAGGTTTATTATCACTGAAATCTGTGCTTTTGCAACAAATTCAATGAATTATGTTATGAAATTTATTGTTTAGCAGCAGCATTATAGTATAATACATAACAATTACTTGGAAGTTACAATAATGTCAATAAAAAGTAGTGGATACGGCTCAGTCCATCATGGGAAAAGCCCTCCCCACCATTGAGCACATCTGCATGGAGCACTGTTACAGGAAAGAAGCATCCATTATCAGGGACCCCCACCACCAGGCCATCTTGTTGCTGCCATTAGGAAGATGGTACAGGAGCCTCAGTACCCACACCACCAGGTTCAGAAACAGTTATTACCACTCAACCATCAGGCTCTTAAACCAATAGGGATAACTTCCCTCAATTTCACTCACTCTAACTCTGAGCTGCCCTAATAACCTACGGGCTCACATTCAAGGATTCTTCGTCTCATATTCTCGATGTTTAATGTTTTTTTTAGGTACTATTATTTTGATTATTTTTGTATTTGCACATTTTGTTACCATTTGCACATGGGTTGTTGGTCCATCAGTGTGTGGTTTTTCATTGACTCTGTGATGTTACATCATTGGTACCAATGTGCACCACAGTTTCCTCTGCTCACTCTCCCCCCAGTCTGAGACATCCCAGACCTTGGCACCTGGAAGGCAACATTCCATCCATGTGTCTCTTTCTCATCCTGTCTGCTCTGTTAGTTATGGAATCCCCTATCAGTACTGCGCTCCTTTCCCTCCCCTTCGGAGTCACAGAGCCAGATTCAGTGCTAGAGAATTGACAGCCATTGATTTTCTCTGCCAGCTCATCCCCCTTGCCCTCCCCAACAATATCCAAACCTGTTGAGGGGAACAGCCACAGGGGTACTCTGCACTGGCAGCCTATCCCTTTTCCTGCTTCTGATGGTCACCCATTTACCCGTGTCCTGCACTTTGAGTGTAACTACCTTCCTGTATGAGCTGTCAGTCAATGCCTATTCCTCACAAATGATCCAGAGTTCATCAAGTTCCAGCTCTATTCCTTAACACAGTCTCAAAGAAGCTGTAACGAGATGCACTTGCAGGTGTAGTCGTCCAGGACGCTGGAGGTCTTCCTGCCTTCTCACATCTAACAAGAGGAGCATTTCACCATTCTGGCTGGTATCCCCACTGCTCTAGCCGTGCAATAAGAAAGAAAGAAAAGTTAAATGATAAAAAGCTACTGTGCCTACGGTCTCCACTTGTCCTTACCAAAGTCTCTTTGAGCCAAAGCCTGAGCTCCCCACTCTTAACACTTGCTCGCTCACACAATGGCTGCTCCACTTAAACCTAACTTCTTTTTATTGCACCTTGCCTAGTGTCTAATTATGCACATTCTAACATCTTCTCGGGTACTGTGGTGCACAGAATGTCTCGACTGCCCTGCTTGCTTCTTTTGAACTTACAACTTATTTCCTGAAATGACATTACATTGGATACTTATGTTGAAGGTGTCATAGCTCATTGGTATGATTCTGTGGTTATGACCTTGTTAGCTCTTTGCTTGAGGGTTGACTGTCCACTAGCCATGGCTGCTATCTTGATGTTTACGTTCTGCAGACACCCCAGACATCTGTAGCCATATTTTTCACAAAGTAGAACATTTCAGATCTCAGGAGAAAAAATAATTCACAATGCTGCAAAAGGGTGTGGATGTTGATTGCAAGTTTCACTCAGCTGCACGAAATATACCAAATATACAAAAGGGTGTGCAAGCAGTGGCTGATAATCTCACACTAATTTAGTGCTCCTGAAGAGAATCATTAGTCTATAATGCCTTTACCAGGGAAGATGAGTTATCATGTAGACATTGATACAACCATGATAATAATGCAAACTTCACGGAATGATCGGCAAACTTTTATCTGCAAGAGTCAAAAATTATACTGCTAAGTTGTGGGAAAAGTGAAACCACTATCTCTGGTCTCTGCTGTGAGCTATGCCACTCTTCCTGTTTGAGTCTGAGCAAGAATATTCATAACATTGGTATCTTATTGGATTTCAAGACAAGCTTCTGATTTACACAGTAACTGTAATGTCAAGACAGTCTATTTTCAACCCTGGACCATTGATAAGCTACATCTATATCAGTTGGTACAACCTCCATCATTGGTTTTAACAAGTTCAGTCCATCCTTGTCTTCCATCCACTATCAACTTGAATTCTTCTGCCTCTACCTTAACTAGCACTAGATATCATCCAGTCAGCTGTTGGTTTGGGTCCCTGAAAAGTGAGATAAAGCTGTTATCAGAACTTTCTTGTTGCTGTCGCAATCTATCTGCCGGTGAGGGAAAAGATCTCCTGATTTTCACTGATGAAGAATCTTGGCCAAAAGTGTAGACTGCTTATTCCCCTCCATAGACGCTGCCTGATTCGCTGAGCTCCTCCAGCATTTTGTGTTTGTTACTCCAGATTTTCACTAAGCAGTGAGAATGTCGGCACAAGAACGTAGAACTGCAGTGGGATATGGGACAGGGCATGGGGAAATGGAACTAGCGTAGGTGGGCATCTTGGCTGGCAAGGACCAGTTGGGCCAAATGGCCTATTTCTATGCTGTATGGCTGCACGCCTCCACGCCTCCAGGTCTCTATGACTTGCTTCTTCTGATCACCTCGCCAAATGAGTGGCAGCTGACAAGTGGATTGTGAGAATGAGTCGGGAAAGTCGGGAACACTTCTATCTCTGTTCCAAGGCAGCTTTCCTTTATTGTGAAATGCTTTGAAAATCCCATTACAAAATTCAAGGGGCTAAGACCTATTGTTTTGGGTTCTGTTTCCTTTATGCAAGCAACTAGACATATCCAATGGCCAGACTAAATTACAGGAAAGTGGCAAAGTTTTATATGCAGAGATGGCTTTGATAGGTTACTGATAATGACACAGCATACAATAGAGCACATATGAAATAACATTGGTTGTTTGAGAAATTTTTCATCCTTTCCTTATGTGTAACTTATTTATCAGTTCTACTGATATTACTTGGGAATGAAATTCAATCACCAAGAAAACCAATTATTTTGTTTGTTGTAGGTGTAATCTTGCGCCCCTGTTGGAGTACGCTGATGATGTTGGACTCAAATCTGATTTTGTCACAATGAATCCATCAGTTGTGCAGAGAGCATTTGGAAGTCTTCAGAGTGAGACAGACAGAGAGAAATTTGTCAACAGGCTGGCATTATTGAATGACAGTGTTCTCTGGATCCCAGCGTTCATGGTTAAAGGAGGGGAAAAGCATGTCGAGTGTGTAAATCAGCTGATTCTGAAGAAGAGATTGAGCATACAGACAGCCTATCCATCCCTACGACTTATACATGCTGTCAGAGGGTACGTATCTCTCTATATCTTATCCCAGCTTAACGGTAAATCTTCAAACCTTAAAACAGATGGCCATTGATCAAGACTCTATGATTTGATCTTGAAATCTTAAACTCCTGTTGATATGATCTCACAAAAAAACTCAGTTAAAAAAAATGCTAGTACTTTCTAAAATTCCTTTCTACTTTAATGTAAATGAATTAGGGTCTTGGCCCGAAATGTTGACTGTTTACTCCCCTGCATAGACATTGCCTGACCTGCTGAGTTCCTCCAGCATTTAGTGTGTGTTTCTCAAGATTTCCAGCATCTGCAGAATCTCTTGTATTATAATCAAATACATTTGGATTAATGTGCAATGGGATTAATTAATGTGTATATGGCTTGTCTGACTTTGTATATCACTCCCCTGTGACCATTCTAGGGTGTTTGGATCTGAAAGCTTCCTACCAAAATGAGACTTCTAAAAATCAGTGAGAATAGTGGAGATCTAATTGTAAACTCTCATTATTTTGAGCAGTGTGCAAAAATTAATCTACTCTGTGTGCAACAGGAGTTCACAAAGGGCTCATGATTGATAACATAATTTAAACTTTCTGCACTCGAAATCTTTCACAGCCATAAAATCATTTATCAATTGAATTCCAAGACAGTAGAAGTGTAAGATTACTACTAAAAAGTTAATAGCCGTTCACCCCTCTGCCATCCATTTTGTCTGCTGACAGTCGGCTTCCATGAAGATATATTGGCAAGTAATGGACCTATATCTGTAAATAATTGTTGAGACTTAAAAATGTTTTATAAGCCATACACATCATCTGATTTTAAATAGCATATGAATCAGACTGCTGTATGGAGGATAATTAGTCAAGACACAAATAACAGGTTACATTTTGTACTTTGGAGTTAATTTCATGAACCCCACCCGGTGAGTGAGGCTCACATATTGCAGCTGAAGATCAAAAATTTGTTGGTATATTCAGTGACAAATGGTCTTGGAACATTTTGCTCTATGGCTCATAAAAAAATCATAGGCATTTAGGTGAGATAAGTCTCTCTGTTTCTCATATTATTTTGTAGACTCAGCAGTGTTTTTTTTAAATCCGATATTTAAAAGGTCAGTTTCACACTCTTTCAACTGAATGAGCAGGTGTATTTCCCCTGATTTCCTTAAGTGTGTTGAAAGAAAATACTGCAGATGGACTAACTTTTCTCCTACTTCCTCATCAACACGTTTTACTTCATGAAACTGCCGAGCAGGAATACGTTTTCATCATTTACATCACTGTTTTTATACCACTGCTTTGGAAGTTAATAAAATCTGAGAACAAAAACTTAAACACACTGGCTTCTTGTAAAACAATAAAACACTTAATGGGTAACAACAGTGAATCCATTAAGAGTGAAAATATATTCCTTTAGGGATAATGCGGTTAGTCAGCAGAATATACCTACTCTTTTAACTCATTATTTGTGAGGATGCATCTGCAGTTTTTATAAATGTGGAATTAATCGGTTGCAATAAAATGTTACCTACTGTAATTTCCCCACTAGCAGTAGCAGTGCGATCATTTGAGTTGAGCGTGATGTTCTCTTGAGGGTTATTCCCTTAATAGAGAATGCCTGTGCATGACTTTGTTTCACATGGAGAGGCTAATGCATGGGCATCCACCACGATGTCAGTGTGAAACACATATTTACTTATATAATCTTACTACAGGAAAGATATCAATAAGATTGAAAGAGTACGGAGAAAATTTACAAGGATGTTGCCAGGACCCGAAGACCTGAGTTATAAGGAAAGATTGAATAGGTTAGGACTTCACTCCCTGGAGAGAAGGAGAATGAGTAGAGATTTAATAAAGTTGTACAAAATTAAGAGAGGTGAAGATCGAGTGAATCCAAGAGGGTTTTTCCACAGGTTGAGTGAGACTAGAACTAGATGTCATAGGTGAAAGGTGAATTGATTAAGGGGAACATGAGGGGGAACTTCTTCATTCTGAGGGTGAGGGAGTTACCAGCAGAAGTGGTGGATAGTTTGGTTTTAGCATTTAAGAGAATTTTTGATCGGTACACGGTTGGGAGGTGTATGTAGGGCTATGAATCGGGTGTAGATCAATGGGACTCGGGAAAATAATAGCTTAGCGTGGACAAGTTGGGCCAAAGAGTCTGTTTCTATGCTGTGTTCCATAATCAATTAGTGAAAATATTTAGTTTTTGTGAATGCCATTTTATTATCATTGTATACTGTATATTGCTGTAGTCAGCACTTGTTCTGACACTACAGATCGAGTTCTTGAGCATATTCAGATTGATTTTATTTGGTATGAAAACAGCTGGAAATCTCTATTTTTCATTCAAATTTGGAAAAATAAGTTTATTATCAATGTACATATTTGTGGTGTGGATGTTACTTGTTGTTTACTGAATGTTGTCCAGGTCTTGCTTCATGCATTTTCTAAGGAATTGTGACTAGGTTTGAACACTGGGCGATCATTAGTGAACATCCCCACTTCTGACCTTACAGTGGCAGGTAGTTCATTGATGAAGAAGCTGTAGAGAGCTGGGTAGAGGGCATTTTGCCAGGGAACCTGAGGAAATTGCATTGGCGTTCTGGGGATGGGGTGATTAACTTACAAATGTTGCCACCTTCAGCCTTTTATACAATGTCTTAACTGCTCCAACCATAAGGAGAATTTCTCTCTTGAAGTCCAAGTCTTCAATAGAACACAAAGCAAAATCTTGATACAAGAGACTGCAAATGCAGAAAATCTGGAGCTTACCCTTTCTCTTTGTTCGCCCCCACCCTCATGACCTGCCCATCACCTACATCTTCCTTCCTCTGATTTCCCAAGTTTCCTTTACTCCATGATCTATCATCCTCCCGTCTTTTCCTTCTTCAGCTCTTTGATTCTTCTTCAACCTCCCAGCTTCTCACATCATTCCCAATTCCAACCCGCACCCCCCTGCCCCATTATCTACCTTCCCAACTTACCTAGATTCACTTATCACCATCCAGTTTGTGCTCCTTCCCTCCCCCACCTTTTTATTCTGGTTTCTGCTCTTTTCCTTTCCAGTCCTGATAAAGGATCTTGGCCTGAAACATCAACTGCCCATTTCCCTCTCGAGATGCTGCCTAACTGGCTGTGGTCCTCCAGAATTTTGTGTGTTACTCCAAAGCAGAATGTTGTCTGGTCCTGTAGCCTCTACGGTATCAGGTGCTGTGATCCTTACTTTGATAGCCCACGGTGTGGATTGACTGCTACTTTGATGGAGAAAATCTCAGGATAAGCCGAGATAAATAATTCCTTCAATATTCTGGCTGTGGATCAGTGTGAATGCTTCAGGGTTTGTGTGTACTGCTCATGTCCCTTCTCGAACTGTGTTTGGAATAGGAATTGTGATTGTCTCCCTGACAAGCACTACCAATCCACACCATCCTTTCAGTTATTTTTGTCTTGGCCCGTAACTAGAAACATTAGGGTCCCGTTCCTGCCTCTCCAAGCAGTGTTTCAGTCACAGCTAAAATATCATACTTACACATACACTACTGTGCAAAAGTCTTAGGCACATGTATTTAGCTCAGGTGGCTAAGACTTTTGCACGGTCTTGTATTTGTCAACGTGGAGTGGAGAGCGAGTAAATCTGGCGGGGGCCAAGGATGTCAGGAACAGTGAGGTTGGAGTGCTGCGGGAGGGATGTGGGACAGGTGACAGAGAAGGAGTGCCGGGGCGTGGGGCGAAGTGGGTGCAGACACACCCAGCCCTGAGACACCAGGCAAGGTCATTTGATTCCAAACTATTGGTTTATTGATCATTACAGAAAGTCCCTCTGGTGCTTCCTCCTCTCCCTTCTCCCTTCCCCTTTTCCCAATCATGTTTCCCCTCTCTAAGCACTCTTCCCACTCTCAGTCCACAATAGAGACCCATATCACAGTCAGGTTTATCATCACTCACATATGTTATGAAATTTGTTTTTTTGTTGTGGCAGCCATACAGTGCAATACATAAAATTACTACAGTACTGTGCAGGTCTTAGACACCCTAGCTATATATATGTGCCTAAGACTTTTGCACAATACTGTATCTATCAATACCTTCAGTTCATCTGCTCTGTTCACTGAACTCCGTGTATTTATTTATGTACCGTTTAGCACAGCTAGAGACTACTTTTATGTTTATCTCCTAACCTTTGTTGGCTCTGCTTTCCAAGCTTAATTCACGGCCTTTCAGTTCACTAGTTTTGCTTTTCTCTTTCCAAATCAATACTCAGTTTCCTATCTATCTGGAAATGGAATTGGGATTGGTTTATTATTGTCACAGTTTACGGAGGTACAGTGAGAAGCTTTTCTTGCATACTGTTCACACAGATCAATTTATTACATAGTGCATTGAGAAAGCACGAGTAAAACAACAACAACAATATAGAATAAAGTGTAACATCTACAGCCTTCAACGGCATGACATGACATTTATTGGTCCAAATGATGTGCAAACTATGTGGTCTGTACAAGTTCCACTTTGCCCAGAAGTCATCCCGACTCCCGAAGAAAGTAAACCTTTCCTATCAGTACCATCTCTCTTGCTGTGAATTTATCTCCATTATCTTCCTTTTAATATATAGACTAGAACTAGGGGTCATGGGTTAAAGGTGAATATTGAAAGGCTGAGATAGAGTGGACATGGAGAAGATGTTTCCTAAAGTGGGAGAATCTAGGACCAGAGGCACCACCTCAGAATGGAAGAACAACCCTTTAGAACAGAGATACGGAGGAATTTCTTTGGCCAGAGGGTGGTGAATCTGTGGAATTCCTTGCCACAGATGGCCTACGCAGGCCAAGTCATTGGGTATATTTGAAGCAAAGGATGATAGGTTATTGATTAGTAAGAGTGTTGAAGGTTATGGGAAGAAGGCAGGAGAATGGGATTGAAAGGGATAACAAATTAGCCATGATTGAAAGGCAGAGCAGACTCAATAGCCAAATACTGTTCCTATGTCTTATGGTCAGAGTGGTCATCTATCTATGGAGCTAAAAGAGATGAGGAAGATCTTAAAAGGATTTTTTCTGTCTGTATTCTGCATCTTGTATCAAGTCACCTCTCATCCTTCTTTGCTGCAAAGAGAAAAGTCCCAGCTTACTCAACCTTTCATCATAAGATGTGCTCTGTAATCCAGGGAACACCTTTGTAAATGTCCTCTGCACCCTCTGTAAAGTTTCCATATCCTTCTACTATGAGACAAACAGAACTGAACAAGTGTGGTCTATCCAGAGTTTTATAGAGTTGCAACATTACCTCACAGCTCTTGAATTCAATCCCTGACTAACTATTGAAGGCCCACACGCCAGACACCATCTTAACCGCTGTATCAATTTATGCGGCAACTTTGGTGGATTTCTGGAGTTGGACCTCTCTGTTCCTTCACACTGTTAAGAATCCTTTCATAAGGATTCTGACGTTAATCTAGCAATAACTAACCTTGAGACCCTGTTTACTTACTCTGTGAAATCTGTCCTTATAATCTCATCTCTTTTCCTATCTTTGTCATTGGTAGTAATAAACATAGGAAAGCACAATCTAACTAAGAGTCACTATGCGGCAATGCTATTTTACAAAGGTGCAATCAAAATTACAGATTGTTGGAATCCTTTGTGAGAAGGAAGCAGATCAGATTCAGATTCAGGTTAATTTATCACATGTACATTGAAACTTACAGTGAAATGCTTTGTTTGTATTAACAACCAACACAACCAGAGGATGGGCGGGGAGTAGATTGCGAGTGTCGCTGCACATCACAGCGCCAACGTGGCATGCCTGCACTATTCAGCAAAACACCACAGAACACAACAAACTCAGCACAACTTGCAACAAATCAAGAGCAGCAAAGTAAGCCCCTTTCCTCCCACCCTCCAGGACACACACACAAACACACACACACACACACACACACACACACACACACACACACACACACAGTCCTCCAACTGTAGGACAGGCCTCCAGCCTCAAGTTTCCATCGGGCTTCAACTTTTGTTTTACCAATCAATCTTTCAGATCTGATCTCCAGTCATTGACCCCTGGACTAGCTGATAATGGGACCCCAAACTTCCAGACGTGTCAACTGCCTGCACAGACTTCAAACGCGGAGCAGACACCTGACCTCTAACTCCTCCTCATCCCCATCTCTAAACCCTAATCTGACCATTGAATTCCTCACATCCCTGTGCCTAAACCCTAACCTAACCTCTAGTTACCATCTCTGTCCCTAAAACCATCCTGACGAACTTAAACAACAAAGTATGAGCCATTATCACGAGGGAGACAGTATCTCGGTGCCATCTTGGAATAAATAATTAAAAATCTTCTTCATGAAGAGGGTCCACATGGACACAAAGATAGAAATCCATTTTCAACAGCACAGGAATAATACAAGCCATGCATTATGTTCCATTTCCAAAACTTGGCTGTGTTGATTTCCAAGGAAACAGATTTCAGAAGTAGAGTGCATCGTGCTCTGCTGCTACCATATATATTTGGAATAAGTTGCGGAAGATGTATTTCCTAGCAACATCCAAAGTAAAAAGAATTTCATCCAGCTTCTTCCACAGCTTCACAAGTATCTTGAAGGATACCAAGAAATGAAAGTTATGCGATGTATGCATTTTCAAATAGCATTCACAAATACTGAAGAAATCTCGCAAAAGATTACTGAAAAAAGGCATTAATTTTAGAATACATTTAATCTCTTATTATTAGATAACAGTTCTGCTTCTTGTAAGATTCAGCCACAATATGCAAACAACACAGTAAAAAACACCCTGAGGGCTTAAAGTGGTTGTTGAAATCAAAAGATTCTCCTTTGCTAGTTGTTAATTTACTGTTATTGATCTCAGTACTTGAAGTGAATGTAGAATAGAGCTGAAGTTGTTTGCTTCTTTGCCTTTGGCTCAAATGGATAAGCAACTTGTATAGAAGCATTAAAACAGTAAAACATTACAAAATTCCTGACAAGAGCTTTATCAAACAAGATCTGGTGCTCGGCCGCATAAAGAGATATTAGAACAAATGGCAATGGGCTCTTTATGGAATGTCTTTAAGGAGGAAGGAGAGGAGCGGTATTGTGACAGAAACATCCACAGTTTATGCATTGGGTAGCTATAAGCCAGAGCCAGTAATAGAAAGGAAATCAACGTGCCATATATTGGAAGAACATGGGGACTTTGAAAGGCTGACAGAGTTTATAGTCAAGATGCTGGAAATCCAGAGGAACGAACACAAAATGCCAGAGGAACTCAGCAGGACAGGCAGCATCTGTAGCGAGGAAGGTACAGTCAGCATTTCAGGCTGAGGCCCTTCATCGAGAGTCCCAAAGGCCGAGATATTTATCAGGAGCATTACGTAACTAGGATATTTATCAGGAGTTCTGCAGATATTTACATTGTCACTTACTAGCATTGTCAATAATCCCTCCCATCTGTCCAACAATCTCTTTGGCCCTCTACCATCGGGCAGGAGGACTGTAGCATTAGGACAAGGACTGTTAGGATGGGAAACAGCTTCTCCCCTAGCCCCTAAGACTGCTGAAGTCCCTGCTACCACCCAGGTCTCATTGTGTATGAAGTGCCAGTAACATCATACTGTTTGCTTCTCAACTTATGCACCTTATTATTTGTGGTAACGTTACCTGATGTGTTGTGTGTGGGGAATATGTGCTGCGTTGTGCAACTTGTTCCAGAGGAACATTGCACCGTTTGACAGTATACATGTATGTGGTTGATTGAACTTGAACTTGAGGTTGATTTTAGTGCAGAAGGCTGAAGGGGACCTGGTCTGAGTGTATAAAAAGCCATGTGTTAAATGGGTGCAACAAAAGAGAAGGTAAGAAGTGGATCATTAGCCCTCAGTGTTTGTAGTTGTCAAAATTTTGAGGTTTCAGCAGCAGACGAGCAGAACAAGATGAGAACTGGGTGATGGTGATAGGAGAGATTAGATGTAGATGGGGAAATTATCAAGGGCTCAGCTCTGAATTAAGCAAAGCAACAAAACAGTGTACAAGCAAGTAATAACATCTTTTTGAACATCAGAAACATCTTTACAATTCATTTATGAGATGGGTGGCATTTATTGAGAATCATTGATTGGCCTTGACTTGTTTCATTAGACCATAAGTTATGGGAGCAGAATTAAGCCATTTGGCCCATTGAGTCTGTTCTGCCATTTCTTCCTGGCTGATCAAATTTTCCTCTCAGCCCCAATCTCCTGCCTTCTCCCCGTAATCCATCATGAATCTACTAACCTCTGCCTTAAATATACAAAAAGATGGCCTCCACAGCTGCCTGTGGCAGAGAATTCCACAGATTCACCACTCTCTGGTTAAAGAAATTCCTCCTCATCTCCATTCTAAAAGGACAGCTCTCTATTCTGAGGCTGCGTCCTCTGGTCTTGGACTCTCCCACCATAGGAAACATTGTCCCCACGTCCACTCTATCAAGGCCTTTCATCGTTCAATAAGTTTCAATGAGGTCATCCCTCATTCTTCTGAATTCCAGCGAATACAGGCCCAGTGCCGTCAAATGCTCTTCATATGACAGTCCCTGGAATAATTTTCATGAGTATCTTTTGAGCCATCTCCAGTTTCAGCACAGCCTTTCTAAGATAAGAGGCCCAAAACTGTTCATAATACCCCAAGTGAGGCCACACCAATGCTTTATAAAGTCTTTCCATTACATCCTTCCTTTTACATTCTAGTCTTCTTGAAATGAATGCTAACATCTCATTTGCCTTCTTCACCACAGACTTAACCTGCAAATTAACCTTTAGGGAACAAGAGCTCAAAGTCCCTTTGCATCTCATTGTTCTTGTATTTTTTCTCTGTATAGAAAATAGTCATTCCTTTCATTTCTTCTACCAAAGTGTATGACCATACACTTCCCTGCCCTGTATTCTATCTGGCATTTCTTTGCCCATTCTTCTAAAATGTTTAAGTCATTCTGTGGATTTTCTACTTCCTCAAAGGTACTTGCCCCTTCACGTATCGTCATATCATCTGCAGTTTTCCTTACTTTGTAGTTAGTTCAAGTAACAATGAAGGAATGGTAATATCTTGCAAAAGAACAATTGGACGACGGTGTTCCTTGTAAGTGATGGTCAATCCTGTTTGTGAACAGAGAAAAGAAGAACTGAGTTTCTTTTCACCGTGAAGCTCCACTGTTCCATTTACTGTACCCAGGAAGACAAGTTCACCATTATAGGTGTTGTTTGCTGTCACGTATCATTAAAATAGAATGTGGTTGAGATGCGCAGCATTAAGAGCTGTGGAGATGAGTGTTGAGATGCAGGAAATGGAAAGGATCCTTATCAACTGTGAAAGGGAAACCAAGATGATGAAAATGAAGACATCAAAAGCACAAGTCTAAATCTGAACATGTGTGTTAGAGACAGGTAAACTATGAAAGTGGAGTAGTGCCTCTAAGCATAGTTGGGGGAGGAATACACAAGGTAATAGCAAGGCTCTATTTCAGTTGCCTTCTCAGAGACGTGGTTGAAGGAGGTTCAGTGTAGGGCACTCTACATCCAAGGAAAGGTATCATATTGAAAAGACAGGCAGCTGAGTCGAGGGGGAGGGGTGATGGTAAAAAATGAAATGAAAAATGAATGGAAAAGATAAATCAATAACGAGGAGTGACATAGGATCAATAGAATCTTTATGGGTAGAGTTGAGGAACTAGAAAGGTAAAAAGACCCTGATGGAAGTTATGTTCAGTCCTTCCAATAGTAGTCAGGATGTGGGGTACAAAATACACTAAGAGGTAGGAAATGCATGTGAGAAAGGTAATATTACCGCAATCATGAGGGTCTTCAGTATATGGGCAGTCAAGGAAAACCTGGCTGGTAGTGGACCACAAGAAAAGGGATTTGTGGAACGTCTGCATGGTGGCTTTTTAGAGCCCGCTAGGGAATAAGCAGTTCTGCATTTGGCATTGCGTACTGAGGTATACTTGATCAGGGAGCTTGAGGTGAAGGAACCTTTCGGAGGCACTGAATGTAATAGGATCCACCATGCAGTTGGAGAGAGAAAAGATAAAATCTGATGGAGTGATGTTACATTTGAGTAAAAGTAACTACAGAGGTACGAGAGAGAAGCTGACCAGAGTTGACTGGAAAGGGGCCATAGTTAAAAAAAAAATGGTGGGACGGCAATGGTTGGAGTTTCTGGGAGTATTTCATTAGCCAGAGCAGAATTCCAACCAAAGGAAGAATAACCATATTAAGGGGAGGATGAAGCAAGCAGTGTTGAAAAGGGAAGTCCGGGACATATAAAAGAGAAAGCATGCAACATGGCTAAGATCAGTGGGAAGCTAGATGACTGTGAAGCAATGAAAAGGCAATAGAGCCAACTAAAGAAGGCATGAGGGAGGAGAAGATGAAATACTGGGAAACTAGCCAATAATATAGGATTCCATATTTTTTTTAGATGCATAAAGGCTAAGATTGGGACAAGAGTCGACATTAAATCACTTGAAAGCAATGCTGGAGAAGTAGCAATGGGGGACGGGGTGGGGGAGATAAATAGGTATGTTCTGTCAGAAGGCACCAGTAACATGTCAGAAATTCAGTGGCCATTACTAAGGAGAAGGTATTGGGTAAGTTGTAAGGCCTTTTAAGGTGCATAAATCAGCTGGACTAATGGACTACACCCGAGAGTTCTGAAAGAGGTAATTAAAAATATTGTGAAGGCATTAGTAATGATCTTTTAAGACTCACTGGACGTAAGAATAGTCCTAGGGAATTGGAAACTTGCAGATGTCTCACTGCTGTTTAACCATATAATCATATAACAATTACAGCACAGAAACAGGTCATCTTGGCCCTTCTAGTCCGTGCGGAAACTCTTACTCTCACCTAGTCCCACTGACCTGCACTCAGCCCATAACCCTCCATTCCTTTCCTGTTCATATAGCTGTCCGATTTAACTTTAAACGACAACATCGAACCTGCCTCAACCACTTCTGCTGGAAGTTCGTTCCACACGGCTACCACTCTCTGAGTAAAGAAGTTCCCCCTCATGTTACCCCTAAACTTTTGCCCTTTAACTCTCAACTCATGTCCTCTTGTTGAATCTCCCCCACTCTCAATGGAAAAAGCCTATCCACGTTAACTCTATCTATCCCCCTCATAATTTTAAATACCTCTATCAAGTCACCACTCAACCTTCTACGTTCCAAAGAATAAAGACACAATTTGTTCAACCTTTCTCTGTAACTTAGGCGATGAAACCCAGGTAACATTCTAGTAAATCTTCTCTGTACTCTCTCTATTTTCTTGACATCTTTCCTATAATTCGGTGACCAAAACTGTACACGATACTCCAAATTTGGACTCACCAATGCCTTGTACAATTTCAACATTACATCCCAACTCCTGTACTCAATGCTCTGATTTATAAAGGCCAGCATACCAAAAGCTTTCTTCACCACCCTATCCACATGAGATTCCACCTTCAGGGAACTATGCACCATTATTCCTAGATCCATTTGTTCTACTGTATTCTTCAATGCCCTACCATTTACCATGCATGTCCTATTTTGATTAGTCCTACCAAAATGTAGCACCTCACACTTTTCAGCATTAAACTCCATCTGCCATCTTTCAGCCCACTCTTCTAACTGGCCTAAATCTCTCTGCAAGCTTTGAAAACCTACTTCATTATCCACAACTCCACCTATCTTAGTATCATCTGCGTACTTATCCAATTTACCACCCCATCATCCAGATCATTAATGTATATGACAAACAACATTGGACCCAGTACAGATCCCTGAGGCACACCACTAGTCACCGGCCTCCAATCTGACAAACAGTTATCCACCACTACTCTCTGGCATCTCCCATCCAGCCACTGCTGAATCCATTTTACAACTTCAATATTAATACCGAACGATTGAACCTTCTTAATTAACCTTCCGTATGGAACTTTGTCAAAGGCTTTACTGAAGTCCATATAGACAACATCCACCGCTTTACCCTCGTCAACTTTCCTAGTAACCGCTTCAAAAAATTCAATAAGATTTGTCAAACATGACCTTCCACGCACAAATCGATGTTGACTGTTCCGATTCAGACACTATCTGTCCAGATAATTATATATACCATCTCTTAAGAATACTTTCCATCAATTTACCCACCACTGACGTCAAACTCACAGGCCGATAGTTGCTAGGTTTACTCTTTGAACCCTTTTTAAACAATGGAACAACATGAACAATATGCCAATCCTCCGGCACCATCCCCATTTCTAATGACATTTGGAATATTTCTGTCAGAGCCCCTGCTATTTCCACACTAACTTCCCTCAAGGTCCTAGGGAATATCCTGTCAGGACCCAGAGACTTATTCACTTTTATATTCTTTAAAAGCTCCAGTAATTCCTCTTCTTTAATCATCATAGTTTCCATAACTTCCCTACCTGTTTCCCTTATCTTACATAATTCAATATCCTTCTCCTTAGTGAATACCGAAATAAAGAAATTGTTCAGAATTTCCCCCATCTCTTTTGGCTCCACACGTGATTCTCTAAGGGACCAGTTTTATCCCTCACTATCCTTTTGCTATTAATATAACTGTAGAAATCCTTGGGATTTATTTTCACCTTGCTTGACAAAGCAACCTCCTATCTTCTTTTAGCTTTTCTGATTTCTTTCGTAAGCTTCTTTTTACATTCTTTATATTCCTCCAGCACCTCATTTACTCCATGCCTATATTTATTGTAGATATCTCTCTTTTTCTGAACCAAGTTTCCAATATCCCTTGAAAACCATGGCTCTCTCAAACTTTTAACCTTTCCTTTCAACCTAACAGGAACATAAAGATGCTGTACCCTCAAAATTTCACCTTTAAATGACCTTCATTTCTCTATTACATTCTTCCCATAAAACAAATTGTCCCAATCCACTCCTCCTAAATCCTTTTGCATCTCCTCAAAGTTAGCCTTTCTCCAATCAAAAATCTCAACCCTGGGTCCAGACGTATCCTTCTCCATAATTATATTGAAACTAATGGCATTGTGATCACTGGACCCGAAGTGCTTCCCAACACAAACCTCCGTCACCTGACCTATCTCATTCCCTAACAGGAGATCCAACACTGCCCCTTCTCTAGTTGGTACCTCTATGTATTGCTGCAAAAAACTATCCTGCTCACACTTTACAAGCTCCAAACCATCCAGCCCTTTTACAGTATGGGCTTCCCAGTCTATGTCTGGAAAATTAAAATCTCCAACAAGAAGGGCAGGGAGAAGGGAGGGAGGCAAAAGAGAAGACACCAGTTCGTCTGGCCTCGGTGGTTGGTGAGATTTCAGAGTCCACTATTAAGGATGAAATTTCAGAGTACTTGTAAGGACAGAATATTGGCTAACTGACAGAAGTCAGCAAGTGGAAATAAAGGGGGCCTTTTTAGGATGGCTGCAGGTGACTAGTGGAGTTTCAAAGGCATTAGTATTAGGATGGCAGCTTTTCATTTCATACATAAGTGATCTGGATGAAGGAATGTTGACATCATGGTCAAGTTTGCAGATGATACCAAGATTGATGTAGGATCAAGTAGTGTTGCAGAGTCAGGGGGTGTGCTGAAAGATGTGGGCAGGTTGGGAGAGTGGGTTAAAAAGTGATAGATGGAGTACTGCGTAGGAATGTATGGTGATGTGTATTTTGGTAGGAAGAATAAAGGTGTAGACTATTTTTAAACAGTGACAAAAACTTAGAAATCAGTGGTGCAAAAGGTCTTGCAAGTCCTATTTCAGGATTCCCTTCAAGTTAGCTTGCAGGTTGAGTAGATAGTAAAGAAGGCAAATGTAATTTCAAGGGGTCCAGAAGATAAAAGCAAAGATGTACTTGAGGTTTTATGAGGCATGGTCAAATAGCATTTAGAATATTATGAGCAATTTTGGGCCCCATACCTAAGAGAAGGTGTGCTGGCCCTGGAGAGGGTCCAGAGGAAGTTCAAAAGAATGATCCCAAGAATGAAAAGCTTAGCGAATGAGGAGTGTTTAATGTCTCTGGCCCTGTACTCAATAGAGATCAAAAAGATGAGATGGGACTCATTGAGGCCTGCTGGGTGTTGAAAAGCCTGAATAGAGCAGACATGGAGAGTACGTTTACCATTTGTCGGAGAGTCTAGGATCCGAGCGCACACCCTCAGAATAAAAGGGCATCCCTTTAAAACTAGTGAAGAGGAATTCCTTCAGCCAGGTGGTGATAACTCTGCAGAATTTATTGCCACAGAGGGATGTGGAGGTCAAGTCATTGTGTGTATATAAGGCAAAGAATGATAGGTTCTTGATTGTTAAGGTAATGGGAAGAAGATGGGAGAATGGAGTTAGAAGTAATCAATTATGATTGGATGACAGAGCAGATTGGATGGGCTGAATGCCTTAATTCTGCCCCTATTTCTTATGGTTAAGGTCTTTTTACTAAGTGCTAACCAATTTTCTGAAACTTTGATAGGGAAGTTGAATTAATGATGAATCATATGAAAGTAAGAGCAGCATTGAAGTTTGTCAGAAAACTTTCTAATTTAAGGGGAGTAGGAAGTGGTAGCTACACCATCATCAATGTTCATGAAAGGGGAGAGAGAGGGACTTTAATCAGACTGAATCATGGACTTTTCTGCGCATTGCCCTTGATTATCACTTTTTAGAGGAAGTGAGTAGCATTAAAAGAGAAGTTGTTTCATATGAGGGCAAGGTCAGATTAGAGAGAAGATTAGTTTGAAATGTCACATGCATTTCCAAACATCGAAACATACAGTGAAATTAGTCGTTCTACGTCAATGGCTAACACAGTCGGAGGCTGTGCTAGGGGCAGCCCACAAGTGTCACTATGCTTCTGGTGCAAACATAACATGCGCACAACTTATTAACCCTTACGTCTTTGTAATGTTGGAGGAAACTGGAACACACAGTGGAAACCTCACAAACGCAGGGAGAACATACAAACCCTTTACAGGCAGCGACAGGAACTGAATCCACAACTGCTGGGGCTGATGCTGACCGCTACGCCACCATGCCATCCTGTTCAGCCAGGCAAAGAACGGTAGTTGTGGAAGGGGACTTCCTGGACCTCTGTTAAAGGAAGAAATGAAGATCTCTTGTGTCAGCATCACGTGGTTGGAGCAATTAGACTTCCATTGGTGAAAAGGGGCCATAAAACAGTAAATGGTTAATATGGTGACAAACATCGGAAATGTCGCGTTTTTGGGAAGGTGGTAATGCAAGGCCAGCAGCTGTTGGGAAATGATGGCTAGATGTTCATTGCTTGGGGAAATGTTCACAGGAGGTATGAGGAGGTGGTATTCAACCTCAAGTTGAGGTCAGCCCACTGAATAGCAACCTCTGTCAGCAGGTACGACAGCAATGTCTTGAGTAAAGGAAGTATTGAATGTTCAGAGGAAACAGATTAGAATCAGTAAGAACAGTGAAAAACCTCTGCATCTGGAACTAAAGATCATAGGTTAAGGGTGAAAGGTGAAATGTTTATGGGGGAAACTTCTTCACTCAGAGGGTGGTGAGAGTGTGGAATGAAGTGGTGGATATGGGTTCGATTTCAACATTTAAGAAAAGTTTGGATAAGTACATGGATGGGAGAGGTATCAAGGGCTTACGATCCAGGTTGATGGTACTTGGCAGAGTAATAGTTTAGCACAGACTGGATGAGCTGGAGGGGATGTTTCTGTATGGTAGTGCTCTCTGAGTAAATGAAATTTTTTTTTAAAAATCAGGCACTGTCACGAACACAAGAAACCCTGCAGATGTTGGAAATCCAGAGCAACACACATAAAATGCTGGAAGATCTCTTCAAGTCAGGAAATGTCTTGCCAGTAATTAGCCATGGATGGATCTGGAGGGCATAGTAGGAGAGAGTGGCCCTGTTGGGATGGGAATTGGAATTCTGGACATGCTGGGTGGTGGATTGAAATTTGGGGATAGTACACTGACTAAAGAAACAGGCACAGAGGGAAACAGAGATCAGTATCATGCTGGGTTCAGCACCCATTGGGATGAGGTTGTAGGGGTTAGAGCTGAGGCCTCTGCTAAGGACTCATCACTCCGGACCTAAGAGATGAAGATCAGAAGTGGTGATGAAAACGCAGCATGGGGTGAATCTGGGGGGTAGAAATAAGGTCAGAGGAAAGAGAATGGGGGTGCAGAAGATCAGGAGAAGTATTTTAGTTCAAAGCTGAAAATATTGCTGTCTTTGGCACTACATTTTTTTCACCATCCATGAGCTGTAGTGTGGGATGATGTGGAACTTTGGACAAAGAAACTTTGCAAAGGATAGTTGGTGGTGCTAGAGAGAGGTTAATATTGTGCTTGGCATTAAGCTTGGATCCCTGGATGTAAACAGAAATGCTAAGTATCTTAAAAGTAGCTGTAACTATCAGAGAATCAGAAATGTGAAGGGTGGAATTTTAATTAGAGGCCACGTAGATTTTCAGATGACACAAAACATGAGGGTGTAGCAGACCTGGAGGAAGAAAGGACTGTAGACAGTTTGGTGCACGGGTGGATAAGTGGCAAATATCAGTTAATGTTGTGAAACATTTTGGTGGGAGGAATGAGAAGAGGTAGCCAGAATGAATGTTTCTAGAAGAGACTCACAAGAATAGAGAGATCTCTGTATATCTGGCAGGACAGGTTGAGAAAATGATGAAGTTAAAAGGGATATATAACTGGAGACATGGAATACAAGAGCAGAAAAGTATACTGAATCATTATAAAATTTGTGGTTGGGCCACAACTAGCGATTTCTAAAAGTAAAGTAAATTTATTATCGAAGTAGGTACAGTACTGTGCAAAGATCTTAGACACATAAGTGTAGCTAGGGTGCCTAAGGCTTTTGCACAGTTCTGTATTTGTCAACATGGAGTGGAAAGCCAGTTTGTAAATCTAGCGGGAGCAAAGGATCAATGATTCAATGGTTCAACTTTTAACATCAGAGAATGTTGCAGTATACAACCTGAAATTCTTGCCCTTCACAGACATCTGCAAAACAGGGAAAAAAAACCCAAAGAATGAAGGACAGAAACATCAGAACCCCAAAGCTTCTCTTCCACCTCTCATGCACAAGCAACAGCAAAAGGCATTGGGCCTCTCCCCCTCCCCCTCCCCCCACTTGCACCAGCAAAAGCACCAACTCCCCCTCCCCCCACCATGCAAGCAACAACAAAGCCCGCAAAGAGAGACCTTGAGCTAGCCCATCCCAACACCTTGGTATCTCAGACAGGATTTCTCTCGCTAGTGAAGGCGATAGAGGTCACTCCTGCATCTACGAGAGCAGGAGACCAGCAGCTCACTGTTCTGATGTTGCAATGTTCAATGCTGCTTCGCCGAGGATCGACAGGCGCTCACTCACATCCAAAAGAGAGAGAAGATAGCTCGAGTGCAGGGGCCTTCTTCTGACAGCAGTGCACACCTCCTGTTGTCTTGATGTTTTGATGTTTCAGTATCCCGTGATACTCCACTTGGTGACATCGGTGAGGAACCGAGTTGTCCACGGGCCCGCACCCGGAAGGAGAACATCTTCCAGGCCGACATCTGGAGATTTTGACACATCGGTCCACATGGCGAGTCTGAGAATGAGAACCAACAGCTAGTGGTGAACTGTAATTTGAGATGCAGCTGTAGGTCACAGACTCCGTTAGGACCCCAGCAACCGTGAAAAGAAAAGAAAGACATGAGAAAGGGAGAATAAGTTGTCTCGCAGATGAACTGGAAGCAGTTGCCTAGGTCCGCAAAAACTTCTGGTGCCGTCTTGGGAATGGCGAAGGTGGAGTTCCATGAGAGGGGTGTGGGACAGGTGGCAGAGGAGGAGTGCCAGGGGATCAAGGATGGTGCAGACACACCCACCCCTGAGACACCAGGCAACATCATTTGATTATAAACAATTGGTTTCAATCAGCTTTCTGCTCTGCCCTCTCCCTTCCCCTTTTCCGAACCATGATTCCCCTCTCCCTGCCCCTTTCCCATTCTCAGTCCACAATACAGACCCATATCAGAATCAGAATCAGGTTTATCAGCACTCACATATGTTATGAAATTTGTCTTTTTTGCTGCAGCAGCAGTACAGTGTAATACATAAAATTACTACAGTACTGCGCAAAAGTCTTAGGCACCCTAGCACGTGTTCTCTCTCTCTCTCTCTCTCTCTCTCTCTCTCTCTCTCCCCCTCTCTCCCTCTCTCCCTCTCTCCCTCTCTCCCTCTCTCACTCTCTCTCTCTCTCTCTCACTCTCTCTCTCTCTCTCTCTCTCTCTCTCTCTCTCTCTCTCTCTCTCTCTCTCTCTCTCTCTCTCTCTCTCTTTCTCCCCCCCCCCCATACCCAGCCATATTTTTTATTTGCACAGTACTGTATATGTCACCATATACTACCCTGAGATTCATTTTCTTGCAGGCATTCACAATAGAAAAAGACATATAATAGAGTCAATGAAAAACTGCACACAGAGACTGACAAACAAAATAAGACAATCTGTGTATATACAACAAATAAATCGATAGATAATACTGTGAACATGATTTGTCGAGTCGCTGAAAGTGAATCCATAGGTTGTGGAATCAGATCAATGTTGAGGTGGGTGAAGTTATCCACACTAGTTCAGCAGCCTGTCGGTTGAAGGGCGTTAACTGTTTCTAAGGCTTCTGTTTGCTGCTCCTTAGGACAAGTGAGGAAGCTTCAGAGAGGGTAAAGAAGTGTGTATGAACAAGCAAAACAGAAACAGAGAAAGCTGCAAAGTGATCCTAGAGAGGCATTTAAAGTTGTGAGGTATAAAGACAAAGAGGATGGACAGATAGGGCTGTCATTGTTTGAGGGGTGAAGAATCAAGAATATTTAGCGAGGGTAACTGACAATTAAGTTGACAATTTACACGGGCAGTGGTTCTGATTTGGAGAACACTGGCGGGGGGGGGGGTCAAAGTGCAGGCTGTCCAGTTCGAGTGGTCAGAAGTGAGCTGGATCGGCTCCTGAAAGGAATGAGCTCACTTGTGCTGTGGGGATTGGAGTTAGCTGGATGCAGTACAGATGGAATGAGCCGATGGTGTCTTGGTTGTGATTCCATGATTCAACACCCTGGTCGCTGAGCTGTTACTGCTAGAAAACATTTGGAGGAAAATAAGAAATTCTCTAACTGGCAAATAATGATTTCAGCTTATCATAAATGTATGGCCTATCGATATAAGGGGTTACAGATTGGGGAAATACAAGCAGGCTCTTTCCACTGAGGTTGGTTGATACAAGAACCAGAGGTGGTAGGTTAAAGGTGAAAGGTGAGAATGTTGCAAGAGGTGCTTATTGGTTCACTGAGCCATAATGGCAGCCTAAATGCCTGTTATTTTTTGCATAATCATTTCACTGAACATTAATTCATGATAGTCCTGCTTTTACCTCATGGACACTCAGTGGACGCTTTATTAGATACCTCTTATACCTAATAAAGTGGCTACTGAGTATATGTTATCATGGTCTTCTTCTGCTGTTGCCCATCCACATCAATAGACAATAGGTGCAGAAGTAGACCATTCTGAGATCATGGCTGATCATCTACTATCAATACCCAGTCCCTGCCTTGTCCCATAACCCTTGATTCCCCTATCCATAAGATACCTATCTAGCTCCTTCTTGAAAGCATCCAGAGAATTGGCCTCCACTGCCTTCTGAGGCAGCACGTTCCACACCTCCACAACTCTCTGGGAGAAGAAGTTCCTCCTCAACTCTGTCCTAAATGACCTACCCCTTATTCTTAAACCACGCCCTCTGGTACTGGACTCTCCCAGCATCTGGAACATATTTCCTGCCTCTTATCTTGTCCAATCCCTTAACAATCTTATATGTCTCAATCAGATCCCCCCTCAATCTCCTTAATTCCAGCGTGTACAAGCCCAGTCTCTCTAACCTCTCTGCGTAAGACAGTCCGGACATCCCAGGAATTAACCTAGTGAACCTATGCTGCACCTCCTCCACAGCCAGGATGTCCTTCCTTAACCCTGGAGACCAAAACTGCACATAATACTCCAGGTGTGGTCTCACCAGGGCCCGGTAAGGATTTCCTTGCTCTTGTACTCAATTCCCTTTGTAATAAAGGCCAACATTCCATTAGCCTTCTTCACTGCCTGCTGCACTTGCTCATTCACCTTCAGAGACTGATGAACAAGTACTCCTAGATCTCTTTGTATTTCTCCCTTACCTAACTCCACACCTTTCAGATAATAATCTGCCTTCCTGTTCTTGCTCCCAAAGTGAATAACCTCACACTTATTCACATTAAATGCTGTCTGCCAAGTTTCTGCCCACTCACCCAGCCTATCCAAGTCACCTTGAATTCTCCTAACATCCTCATCACATGTCACACTGCCACCCAGCTTAGTATCATCAGCAAACTTGCTGATGTTATTTACAATGCCTTCCTCTAAATCATTGACGTAAATCGTAAACAGCTGTGGTCCCAATACCGAGCCCTGTGGCACCCCAATAGTCACCACCTGCCATTCCGAGAAACACCTATTCACTGCTACCCTTTGCTTTCTATCTGCCAACCAGTTTTCTATCCATGTCAATATCCTCCCCCCAATGTCATGAGCTCTGATTTTACCCACCAGTCTCCTATGTGGTACCTTATCGAATGCCTTCTGAAAGTCAAGGTACACCACATCCACTGGATCTCCCGCGTCTATCTTCCTGGTTACATCCTTGAAAAACTCCAATAGATTAGTCAAGCATGATTTGCCCTTGGAAAATCCATGCTGGCTCGGCCCAATCCTGTCACTGCTATCAAGATATGCCGCTATTTCATCTTTAATAATGGACTCTAGCATCTTCCCCACTACTGATGTTAGGCTAACAGGGTGATAGTTCTCTGTTTTCTCCCTCCCTCCTTTCTTAAAAAGTGGGACAACATTAGCCATTCGCCAATCCTCAGGAACTGATCCTGAATCTAACGAACATTGGAAAATGATCACCAATGCATCCGCAATTTCCAGAGTCACCTCCTTTAGTACCCTAGGATGCAGACCATCTGGACCTGGGGATTTGTTAGCCTTCAGTCCCATCAGTCTACTCATCACCGTTTCCTTCCTAATGTCAATCTGTTTCAGTTCCTCTGTTATCCTATGTCCTTGGCCCATCCATACATCTGGGAGATTGCTTGTGTCTTCCCTAGTGAAGACAGATCCAAAGTACTTAGTAAATTCGTCTGCCATTTCTCTGTTTCCCATAACAATTTCTCCCAATTCATTCTTCAAGGGCCCAACATTGTTCTTAACTATCTTCCTTCTCTTCACATACCTAAGAAAACTTTTGCTAACACATCAAGGTTCGACGTGTTGTGGTGTTCAGTGATGGTCTGCTGCACACCACTGTTGTAATGCATGGTCATTTGAGTTACTGTCACCTTCCTCTCAGCTTGAACCAGTCTGGCCATTCTCAGCTGATCTCTCTCATTAGCAAGGCACTTTCACCCACAGAACTGCCGCCCACTGGGTGTATTTTTGTTTTTCACTCCATTCTCTGTAAACTCTAGAGGCTGTTATGTGTGAAAATCGCAAGCGATCAGCACTTTCTGATATACTCGAACCACCACGCAGGCACAAACAATCATTCAACAAAGTCAAGCCACCCCGTTTCTTCCCCATTCTGATGTTTGGACTGAACAACAACTGAACCTCTGGACCATGTTTGCATGATTTAATTCATTGACATGCTGCTATGTGATAGGCTGATTAGATATTTGTATTAATGAACAAACAGGTGTACACGTGTACCTACTAAAGTGGCCACTGAGTCTATGTCCTAATCCTTGCTTTGCTCTGTATAAGCCAATTAAAAATCTAGTTAAATGCCTGTGTTTTTGCTCACCATTTCTGCCTTTTGGCTGAGTCCCTCATTGTGATAGGCTGTTTAGCTTGCCTGTTGACATCACTGTTGTTTTGTTACCAGACGGCAACAAGTGCATGAAAAAAGGGAAGCTCACACTACCAAATTTATCATTGTGGTTACTGATGTCAGATGGAGCACTGTTGTCTTATCATGATCTCAAAACCTGTTTGTGCTTTTTCATCTCTTGCAGTTAAACCAGCCTCTGCCCCATTCCCACAAATTCCCCTAAAAACCACTTTGCCAATGAGTGGAACTTTACTAAAACTTTTTTTTCAATGTGAAGTACGTCATATAGTTCAGTCAGGCTCTCACTTCCTCGAAGAGGATTGGGTAGATAGTTTTGTTGATTAAGTGCAGACAAAATGCTGCTAAATAAGTGATTGTTTAACAGATAATTCTGATGTTTAATTCCATGTTGTCTCTATATTCCTGTTGCACAGGAAGTGAAGTAATAATGGTTTTGGTTTATTATTGTGACATGTACCAAGATACATTGAGAAGCTTGTCTTCCATACTGTTCATACAGATCAAATCATTATATAGTGTGTTGGTAGAACAAGGTAAAATGATGGCAATGTAGAATAAGGTGCAAAAGCTACAGAGAAAGTGCAGTGCAGTTAAACAATAAAGTGCAGGATCATAACGAGGTCGATTGTGAGGTCAAGGGTCCATCTTATTATTGTACAAAAGGTCTATTCAAGAGTCTGATAACAGTAGGATAGAAGCTGCCCTTGGGCCCGGTGGCATGTGCTTTCAGGCTTTTGTATCTTCTGCCCAGTGGGAGAGGGGAGAAGAGAAAACGTCTAGGCAGCAATAGAGTCTGCGGAGAAGAGGCTGTTTCTTGTGGTGATATGCAGAGCAGTTGCCACACAAATGCCATGATGAATCCAGATTGGATGCTTTCTGTGGCATATCGATAAAAATTGGTAAGGTTTGACAGGGGCATGCCAAAATTTCCTTAGCTCCTCAGGAAGGAGAAGCGTTGGTGAGTTTTCTTGACTGTGACATCAATGTTACTTATTGTAATACAGTTATTTATTAGAATATTCTGTAATACAGTCAACTATTTGACTGTTGGACTTGAAGTTAATTTGTGGGAGATTGCAGGATATCAAAATAGATTTTCTTTACGTCAGAAACAGACAGTAATGATAGCACCACACACAAAATGCTGGAGGAACTCAGCAGGCCAGGCAGCATTTATGGAAAAGAGTACAGTTGATATATCAGGCTGAGACCCTTCAACAGGACTGGAGTAAAAAAGGTCTTTTTTTTTCTCTCCAGTCCTGCTGAAGGGTCTCAGCCTGAAATGTTGACTTTTCCATAGATGCTGCCTGGCTTGCTGGGTTCCTCCAGCATTTTGCGTGTGGTGCTTCGATTTCCAGCATCTGCAGATTTGCTGTTGTTAGTGATGACAGCACTTCATTTTGTGCAAATCATTACTGGTGAATGGTTACTAACCTAAAACCTTGACTCCGTTCCTCTTCCCACTTCTGTTGTCTGACCTACCATGTGCTTCTAGCAGTGTTTCATTTTGTCTTGTATCACCGGCATTTACTGATTTTTGCACTGGAAGTAACTACATCAGACAGATAGTACAAGAGCTTAGAAATCAGAAACAGGAACAGGTCCATAGAGCATAGGAGCAGAATTGAGCCGCCCATTGCAGTTCCACTTTATGTGTCTGGTTTGAAAACTTTCTGGTGAAGAAACCAGGGAGTCTTGCAAAGATACTTCACATTAGTTGGTTATGACTGAAATCAGGAATTTATCCCTGTTGAACTTTTATGCAGTTAAATAGGAAGTCCATTGAACTGTAAATGCTCCAGGGCCCTTCTTGGGGCCATTGAGTCTCTGGAGCTGACTAATGAACATAACATGTTGTCACTCAGCGCTGTAAAGTGCAGCCTTGTATCTTGGGCAGCACGGTAGCGTAGTGGTTAGCACAGTACTAGCGAGCCGGGTTCAATTCCTGGCATTGCCTGGAAGAAGTTTATGCGCTGTTCTCGTGACCACGTGGGTTTCCTCCGGGTTCTTCCCACAGGCATACCCGTCGTCGGGTTAACTGGTCATTGCAGATTGTCCCGTGATCAGACTCGGGTTCAATGAGGAGGTTGCTGGGTGACACGGCTCGAAAGGCAGAAAGGATGCTGTATCTCCATAAATAATAATATCCCTTGCTGAGCGACTAATTTGCCTGCCCTGACAGTTTACTTTAGAGCAGGGGTTCTCATGGACCAATACCCTGAAGCAAGGGATCCTTGGACCAAAGATTGGGAACCCCTATTTTAGAGGGTAATCTGTGACAAGCCCCATGTTACAGAGATTTGTCTGTCTGACATTTGAAATGTAGCTTCTGTGATATGTATTATCAAATGTCTCTAGTACCTGACTGGCTGAGTACCTAAAGCTTCGTACATATCCATTCCAGAATCGTTTATGTAACGTTTGTCCTCTGGACAATCTCTTTGCAGCTGGTACAAACTTCTGACTTTCAGTTGTAGCCCTTTCCGCTTATTTTTATTTAGGGGCTTAGCTCGGCGACAAACCCTTCCAGCCCAATGAGCCCGCGCCACCCAATTACACCCATGAGACCAGTTAAACTACTAACCCGTATGCCTTTGGAACGTGCGAGTAAAGCGGAGCACCCGGAGGAAACCCACACAGTCATGGGGAAAACATACAGACTCCTCACAATCAACAGTGGAATTGAACCCGGGTCACTGGCGTTGTAATAGCGTTACACTAACCGCCATGCTGCCAGGCTGCCTCCCCCCCCCACCAACTGAGGAGTTCTTGTCACAATTTTAATGTCAGCAGTCCCAGGTGACCAGCTTCCAGCTCCACATCTCTCATCTGAAGTGTCTTCCTCCTGTCGGTAGCCATCCCACACTTTCTGTACTCACATGGAGCTCGTTGGCTTGAGGGATTGGGTCTACCGTCAAAAAATCTAGATAACCTTCCTTTAAGTAAACACCATTTCATTTGAACCACAGTCTCACACTCCGCCTGCTGATCTTTCGTGATTCAAAAAAAGCCTTGTTCAAATACACAACTCTCCAGAATTCTATGCAACTATGACTTTGAGTATCTTACTTTAAAATTTGGATTTTAGTTGGAAAACAAATTTAAAAAAGGCAGGGACTATGAAACGAGGAATAAAAAATACTGGAAAAATGCGTTTCACTTGAGCCAGGGCCGAATGGTTTTGGACTGGGTACTGGAAGCTGCAAATAGTTCAGCTGGTTTCTTATATATAGATAAGGGACCAAATAATGGACTGAATGGCTTCACTCTGTGCCAAAAATGAATACCTGCAAGTTCAAAGTAATTTTAATTTAATTTAATTTATTTATTGAGATACAGCACAGAATAGCCCCATGCGGCACTTTGAACCGTGCTGCCCAGCAATCCCCCCTGATTTAACCCTGGCGTGATATTGGAACAATTTCCAATGACCGATTAACCTACCGACCAGAGGGTCTTTGAACTGTGGGAGGAAACCCACATGGTTACGAGGACAACATACAAACTCCTTACAGACAGTGGTGGGAATTGAACCCAGGTTGCATTGTACATACAGTCTCCACATATAAACCTGAAACTGATTTTCTACAGGACATACTCAATAAATCCAATAACCATAATAGACAACAGTGTGCAAAGACAATGAACTGCAAATCAAAAAAAGAAAGAAACAAAAGAAATAATAATAAATAAATAAGCAATAAGTATCAACGACATAAGATGAAGAGTCCTTGAAAGTGAGTCCATAGGTTGTGGGAACAGTTCAGTGATGAGGCAAGTGAAGTTGAGTGACATTATCCCCTCTGGTTCAAGATGGTTGAGGGGTAATAACTGTTCCTGAACCTGGTGGTGTGAGTCCTGAGGTTCCTGTACCTTCTTCCGGATGGCAGTAGCGAGAAGAGAGCATGACCTGAGCGGTAGGGTACCCTGATGATGGATGGTGCTTTCCAAGGACAATGTTCCATGTAGACGTGCTCAGTGATCAGGAGGGCTTTACCCATGATGGACTGGGCCATATCCACTACTTTTTGTAGGATTTTCCGTTCCAGGGCATTAGCGTTTTCATACCAGTCTGCAATGCGGCCAGTCAGTATACACTCCACTACACGTCTGCAGAAGCTTGTCAAAGTTCCAGATGTCATGTTGAATCTTTGCAAACTCCTGAGGAAGCAGAGGAAGTGCTGTGCTTTCTTTGTAATTGCACTTATGAAGAGCTCACATCGACAGTGATGAAATGCTTTGAGAGGTTGGTCATGACTAGACTGAACTTCTGCCTCAGCAAGGACCTGGACCCATTGCAATTTGCCTGTCACCACAATAGGTCAACGGCAAACGCAATCTCAATGGCTCTCCACAAGGCTTTAGACCGCCTGGACAACACTAGCACCTATGTCAGGATGCTGTTCATCGACTATAGCTCAGCATTTAATACCATCATTCTCACAATCCTTATTGAAAGATGCAGAACCTGGGCCTCTGTACCTCCCTCTGCAATTGAATCCCTGGCTTCCTAACCGGAAGACCACAGCCTGTGTGGATTGGTGATAACGTATCCTCCTCGTTGATGATTAACACTGGTGCACCTCAGGGGTGTGTGCTTAGCCCACTGCTCTACTCTCTATATACACGTTACTGTGTGGCTAGGCATAGCTCAAATTCCATCTATAAATTTGCTGATGACAAAACCATTGTTGGTAGAATCTCAGGTGGTGACGAGAAGGCATACAGGAGTGAGATATGCAAACTAGTAGAGTGGTGCTGCAGCAACAACCTGGCACTCAGCATCAGTAAGATGAAAGAGCTGATTGTGGACTTCAGGAAGGGTAAGACGAAGGAACACATATCAATTCTTATAGAGGGATCAGAAGTGGAGAGAGTAAACAGTTTCAAGTTCCCGGGTGTCAAGATCTCTGAGGATCTAACCTGGTCCCAACATATCGATATAGTTATAAAGAAGGCAAGACAGTGGCTATACTTTATTAGGAGTTCTCAGAGATTTGGCATGTCAACAAATACACTCAAAAACTTCTATAGATGTACCGTAGAGAGCATTCTGACAGGCTGTATCACTGTCTGGTATGGGGGGGGCGAGAGGGGGAAGGCTACTGCTCAGAACTGAAAGAAGTTGCAGACGGTCGTAAATCTAGTCAATTCCTTCTTGCATACTAGCCTACAAAGTACCCAGGACATCTTCAGGGAGCAGTGTCTCAGAAAGGCAACGTCCATTATTAAGGACCTCCAGCACCCAGGGCATGCCCTTTTCTCACTGTTACCATCAGGTAGGAGGTACAGAAGCCTGAAGGCACACACTCAACGATTCTGGAACAGCTTCTTCCCCTCCACCATCCAATTCCTAAATGGACATTGAATCTTTGGACAGTACCTCACCTTTTTTAGTATACAGTATTTCTGTTTTTGCACGTTTTTAAAAACTATTCAATATATGTAATTGATTTACTTGTTTGCTTATTATTATTATATTTTTTCTCTGCTAGATTATGTCTTGCATTGAACTGCTGCTGCTAGATTAACCAATTTCACGTCACATGCGGGTGATAATAAATCTGATTCTGATTCTGATGTGCTGGGCCCAGTAAAGGCCCTCTGAAATGATATCACCGAGGAATTAAAAATGGCTGACCCTCTGCACCTTTGGTCCCCTGATGAAGACTGGGTCATTGACCTCCGATTCCCTCCTGCAAAAGTTGATATTCAGCTCTTTGGTTTGGCTGACATTGAGTAAAAGATTGTTGTCGTGGCACCACTCAGCCAGATTTCAATCTCCCACCACCTTTAATTCAGCTTAGGACAGTGGTGTTGTCAGCAAACTTAAAGATGGCATTGGAGCTGTGCTTAGCCACACAGTCAGGTGTAATGCCTATTATCTTAGATCCTTGCCCTGTCCCTGGTACTGCTGAATATAGTGTACCTCACTAACATGTTCTTTTCCTGTTTGGGTTGCCCTGAATTATTTTGTTTTGTGGTCAGCACATATAATGTGTTAAAAGAAGGCATGCATACTCAAATCAAAACACCAGGAGCAGCAATTGTTACTTAAAAGAATTATCTTCCAAAATCAAATCCCTTCAGAAATAAGCAAACCGATGAATCATTTGCTTTAAAGGTGTCTGTGAAGTAAACAAGTAGGATCAGCGGATGCTTCATCTCTTGGTAGATCCATGCAGGATTTTTTGTTCATTTTGACACCCAATCAAATGTTCCTTTCATCCATCAAAAAATATTTCCATTTCTTTCAAGAACATAAGAGTTCAAGTGAGATAATTTTAAAGTTCTTAAGGATGACTGAAGGTACTTTATGAGCCACAGATTAATTCCTGAATTTTAAGTAGCTGGCACTAATGCTGGGACTTATGACAGTATGTTTATGTAGATTAATAAGCGCGTCCTACCGTAATTGCGAATCAATATGAGTTCAGGGCCGTTATAAGAATGCTTTGGATGGATACAGAAATGATTACTTGCAATAACTGAGATTCATTTAGTGTTAAGTGGAGATATAATCAACAGCAGACGAGACAGACTAAATATTGATTGCCTATGTCATTGTCCTTAATGAAAGGTGAGTGGCAGATTTAGGAAAAGATATATTTCCTTTCAAGCTCCATTAAAGCCATTAAAATTGAACTTCAGCAAGCACTGGTGGAGTTATTGTGCTAGTAATTATTCTGCCTGTAAAACTCTGTGGTGGTGGGAAGGGAGAGGAGTGGTTGCTGAAATCCGTAGCCCAGGAACATCGGTGTATAGCCATATTCCTATATGACCTGGAAAGTAGGCGTGTGGCTCTGAATGGATGCCAGTTCAGAGAACAGTCCTATATCCCCACTAAATTTCCATGTGATCTTTTCCCACTACATTCCTATCTGTTCCCCTCTCTCATTATGAACCAGAAAGGATAACTTCATTCAACTTCACTCACCTCAACACTGAACTGATTCCACAACTATGGACTTACTTTCAAGGACTCTACAACTCATGTTCTCAATATTTATTGCTTATTTATTTGTTATTATTATTTTTTTCTCTTGTTTATATTTGTGCAGTTTGTTTTCCTTTACACATTGGTTGTCTATCTTTGCTGTGTGTGTTTTTTCATTGATTTTATTGTGGTTCTTTGTATTTCTTGTGAATACCTGCAAGAGATTGAATATGTTGACAGACATGAACTTTGATAATAAATTTATTTTGAACTTTGAACTTTGCCCCTCAATAGGGCAACAGTTGCAGCGGCCAATTAATTTACTGACACTTGCGAAGAGATCAGAGCACCCTGAGAAACGCTCAGTCCTGGTGAGAGGTCTCAGCCTGAAACGTCGACCGTTTATTCATTTCCATAGCAGCTGCCTGACCTGCTGAGTTTCTCCAGCATTTTGCGAGTGCTGCCCAGAGACAGATTGATGCAGTTGCCAGGACAATGTGCAAACTCCTCATGGACAACACTGGAGATTGAAATTGAACTACTGATGCTACCTCAACCACTGTGCCATCTCTTTTCCCCAGAACTACTTGCAGAAAAGTTGTTCCTAAAGTGGGCAATATTGCCTCCCCAGAAGTGGTAGGAGCTTCTAAGGGAGCGATATAGATCGAGAGGGCGGTGGAGGGGAGGTACACATGGTAGCAAAGGAGGCAGCTGAGGGATTACAGGCTTAATTTAAGAAATGAATTACTTATTATAAGCACTTGATCCTCAGTGGGCTCATCATTGATTGCATGATTATGTAATCACCTCATCTCATGTTAACCGCCAGTCTCTTAGACTCTACTCAAAGCGTCTCATAGTTGTTGAAAAGCAATATGACTTCTGTGTTTGGCATATCATGAGAAATTCGGGCTGAAGAAATCATGTTATTTCTGGGCCCAGCCCCCGTTCATGATCGCCGTTCCCTACTGTAGTACAGTGTTGGCTAGCACAGATCACATATTGCTAATCATGCAGTGACACAGTTCCTGTGAATTAGGATATAGCACTCCATGTGGTAAAATTCAGAATTGGCCCTTTCGAATGGTCTTGGCCACACTTCTCAACCAAGATATTGTTTTGAAACTGTGTGTACTTTCAGCCAGAGAGTCAGGTTTTGCCTGAGCTATAAGAACATCGTAAGTTTTCTCTTTATTGGTTGCAGTGCGTGCGGTTGGACTTAAGCAATAGGTGACTGACCAATATTCTTGCTTGTGCGACAGGTGGGTCACCATCAATGACAGGACACCACTGGGGCTATTACTTCCTTGGAAAAAGCTGTCCCTAACATATTTACCATTCACTGTGTAGTTCACAGACAGCATCATGTCACAAAAGTCCTTAAATACTGTTATCACAGTGGTAAATAAAATCGAGTCCCATGCTCTCAAATCTCGACTATTTCGAGAGCTTTGTATTGAGAATGATGAACGGTTTGAATGCTTGCTGTTGACTGAAGAGAGATGGCTCTCAAAAGCAAACGGCCTGAGACGTTTTTATGTGCTTTTTCAGTGATTACTTTTTTGAAAGTTTCATTCAGTAAGCGACTCAAGGATATTAGACATAACATTGCTTATTTGTCAGAATTACAAACAGTTTAATGAAATCAATCTTCAATTAAGTGAATCTCCTCAAAGTCAAATCAGTCGTCTCCACATTTCTGTCCAAGTTAACCCTATTTATCTGCAACATTGGCCGTCATGCCGTTTTCCAATTCCTGAGCCTCTCTAAGTTGGACGAGAAATAAAGAACACCAAATGATGATCTGTAAATATACTGTGTCCACCTGGGTAAGCTGCATAAAGACATGTCAGACAGTTTTCGGTCTTCTCTCGATTCAAATTCCAAATTGAGTAATAAATCCATTTCTGAATGCTTGTAGTGAGGAATTAACAGAAAGGATGGAGGAAGAGCAGATCTCACTACAAAATAACTCTGAGCTGAAGTTGACGTTCAAAAAAATCATATCAAGACTTTTGGTTGCAGAAAGAATTCTATGAATGCTATCTTGCAATGTGGATAAAGATTAAGATGTTCTTTATTGCTTTTCGAACATCATATTTAGTGGGGCGTGGTTTCAGTGCAGTTAGCCAATTTCTTTCAAAGCAACAAAATAGACTGCAATTTACCAAACCTGGGGATCTGAGACTCCTCCTGAGTGACATTCAGCCTGACGTTGAGAAACTGATATCACTGCACCAAGCCCATCTATCCCATTGAAAGGTGAAAAAGCAATGAGGTGGCGAATAGGTAGTGGACTACTAATGTATGCTGTAAAGTTGTTGATGAAAATTGTTTACACTATAATTAAAGAAATAATTTTACTTGTAGCTTTAAATAGATTTGAATCATTTTTGCAATTATTTGTCATTGCTTTGAATTTGCAGTACTTATTTTCTTTCACTGTGCACCATAAATCAAAATTCTTTATAGCTCTCATGTAATAGCTGGAAAGGGAGAGAGGGCACTGGGATGTGGTTTTGGAGCCAAAGGGGCAGTAACCCAAAAAAGTTTGGGAACATAGAACAGTATAGCACAGTACGGGCCTTTCAGCCCTCAATATTGTACCGGCCTTTTAATTTACTGCACAATTAATCTTAACGGTTAGATTTTAACCCTTTCCTCCTCCACAGACCAAAACCCTCCATTTTTCTTTCAATCATGCGCCTACCTATGAGTTTCTTAAATGTCCCTAATGTATCTGCGTCTACCACCTCCCCAGAAGTGTATTCCAGGCACCCACCACAAACTGTGTAAAAAAAAAAAAAAAAAAGTCCTCAAACATCGCCCCTAAATTTTCCTCTACACATCTTAAAAGTATGACCCCTGGTATTAGACTTATCTGCCCTGGGGAAAAGGGCACTGGCTGTCCAATCTATCTATGCCTCATTTAATCTTATACACCCCTATCAAGTCGTCTGTCATCCTCCATTCTAAAGAGGAAAGACAAGAACCATCCTAGATTCTCACGTCTAATGTTTGAAACCAGCAGTCACAGAGGATATGGCAAATGTCCATTAGTGCTCAGACCAAGACCAACTGTGAAAGGAGTATACATGGGATGCTAGAGTGAGCATGTGTCACGTCTGTGCCGTAAATGCCATAAAGCTTCTTGTTCCTCCCCTGGTCCTTTACACAATGTTTACTTCTTGGTATTCTGCTGTCAGGCGGGTTGAGCCCAAATCTAAATCCGAATCAATTTATTGGTACTGAAAGCAGCATCAATCAACAAACAACCTCGCCATCTAGGCATGCTCTCTTCTCACTCTACCATCGGGTTGGGGGTACAGAAGCCTTAGGCCCCACAGCACCAGCTTCAGGAACAGTTATTACCCTACAAAACCATCGTGGATAACTTCACTCACCACGATTCTTGAACTGATTCTAAAAGCAACAAGACTACCTTTGAGTACTCTTTACAATTCATGTTCTCAATATTATTTTTACTTACACAAGTTGGTCTTTTGGATATTTATTTGTTTGTTAGTCTTTGTTTATGTATCGTTTTCATAAATTTCTATTCTATGCTGTTTATCTTCCTATATGTAGCTGCCAGAAAATGAATCTCAAGGTAATATATATGGTAACATATACTGCTATAATAAATTTTAATTTGAGCTTTGATATGATGAGAAAATAGTTTTTTTGAGGCAGCAGTACAGTGCAAGACATAATACTGTAAATTACACTAAAAAATATTATAAATAAATAGTGCAAATGAGGAACAGTGCTCAATAGTTCAAGGTCACACCTAAGTTCGGGTACACACCTTGTACCATCTGCTCAATTTGGTGACTTTAGTGTGCTGCCATCATTAACCATGCCCTGGATTCGGTGCAACACACACAGAATGCTGGAGGAACTCAGCAGGTCAGGCGGCATCTATGGAAATGAATACATAGTCAACGTTTCGGGCTGAGACCCTTCATCACGATTTCTAGCATCTGCAGAATCTCTTGTGTTCATGTTGTGGATTAGCTGCGTACATCAAGAGGCTTAAGCATCTTATGTGGAGAGGATATAGACGGAAGAGTTGGCACTATATAAATTCATTTGGCTGAAGCCCTGAGGTACAAGGAGGGGAAATAAATTCCAGCCAAAAACAGCCCCTTTCTATGTTGATTTCTTGGGGCTCCCTCATATTGTTTTTAGGGCAGTTTCCTTCTGCAGAAACAATTTACCATTGTGTTACTGATTCCTCCTGGGTATTTTTTAAGGTCAGTGGAACTAACTACCACTTGTTCTGTTTCTTTAATGGTCATTCTTGGAAATGCAGAAGAAGGAGGTTGTTTTCAAAGCATGGAATGCTCTGTTCTCATCACTATTTGACAGGCCAGGTGTACAAAATACTACTTGTTACATTTATTGTTTTCATTATCCCTTTTCATTTCAGATTTCTTCCAAATAGGTCAAAGGTATTCAAAATCGAATCTTATTTGTCATGATGAGTTTTATTTGATACAATGACTGTGGGTCAGAGTGTACCTAAGAGATCTGAATTTGATTACTTAGTAGGCACTGTTCCATATTTCCAAAATGTCTTCATCTTGCCATTTTGTTCAGGTTAATGCACGCTGTTTCCATCACTCCAAAATTCCTTCTTTATAATTTTGATTAACTGCTATTATCTAAGTCTAAACATTAGGAACAATTTTGCATTAAACCAAAGAATATGGATCAAGTAGACACCATATGCTGCTATTGGAGAGGGTCTAGAGTAGGTTTACAAGAATGATCCTGAGAATGAAGTGGAATATTTGATGTTTCTGGGTCTGTACTCACTGGAGTTTAGAAGAATGAGGGGTGATCTCATTGAACACTTCTGAACATTGAAAGGCCTGTATTAATTAGACATGGAAAGAATGTTTAATGTATTAGGCGAGCCTAGGACCAGAGGGAACAGCCTCAGAATACAAGGACGTCCCTTTAGAACAGAGATGAGAAGAAGTTTCTTTAGCCAGAGGGTGTTGAATCTGTGGAATTCATTGCCACAGAAAGCTATGCAGGCTGAGTCAATGGGTATATTTAACACAGAAACTGATGAGTTTTGTTGATTAGAAAGTGTTTCAAAGGTTACAGGGAGAAGCGTTGAGAAGGAAAGCAAATCCGCATCATTGAACGGCAGAGCAGAATAGGTGGGCTGAAAGTCCTAACCATGCTCCTATGTCTTATAGTCTTACGGTAAATGTGAGTAAGTGAAACAAGTACAATGGTCTGTATGGATCTGATGGGCTGAAGGACCTGTTTCTGTACTGTACGACTCTGTCTCAATTGCTGAGGTCTCAGTTGGAACATTTCATCACCAAATTTTTGGCGAGTCTGAGAGTCTGAGGCCAACGACTGGCGGTCTAGGAGGTGGCCTGTCTTGAGTTAGAGGACTGAGTGTGTGTGTGTGTGTGTGTGTGCGTGCGTGTGCGCGCGCACGCGCACGCGCATGCTTGCAGGTAGGTAGGGGTGTGATTTCCTGTTATTATCTTGTTTTGGTCTGTATTATTGTTATTGTGCTGCTGAGTGGCGCTGCTGAACACTGGGGCCGTGCTACATTGGTGCTAGAATGCGAGGCGACACTTGCGGGCTGCCCCCAGCACACCCTCGGGGTGTTGGTTGTTAACACAGATGACACATTTCACTGTACGTGTGATAAATCTGAATGCTCGGTGCTGTCAGGTGCGTTACAGAATCACCCCCATTCTCTTGTGCACTCTGTGCCACATACTTTAATTGTATCTTTTCTAACTTCATTCCAAAAGCAATTTCTCTTCAATTACTTTATCATTTGATTCAGTCTTCCACTTAATCCTCTGTGATCCTTTTACCCAGCATTAACAGTTAATTTTTTTTGAAGTCGGGCACTCTGATTGTAATTGTGCTTAATTCTGTTCAGTAACTCACATCCTATTTTATAATCATGTACCTAAACATTGAGATATAATGGTTTAATTACTTTTCCTAATTAGTAAATAATGGATTTGTTCAATTCTAATTATATAATTCTTATAATGTAATAGTAATCTAGATAATTATATTTTAAGTAAAGCATTCTGCAGCCAACAAAGGTCTGTAGTGTAATTTGGTGGATCCTTTTCTTGTGAACTAACATCCTGAAGTCAGAAGCAGCTTTGTCATTGTGCATTGATAGTCCATTCATTTCTGCTTATCCCAGAGAGAGCAAGATCACAGTGATGCTTGAAACCATCAGAAGCCCTCCCAGACCCAGGATAAGAAATTATTTCATTATCAACCCCCAAAAAATGCTGGAGGGACTCAGCAGATCAGGCGGTATCCATGGAGAGGAATGAACAGTCGATTGTTTATTTCCCCTCCATAGATGCTGCTTGACCTACTGAGTTCCTCCATCATTTTGAGGGTGTGTATGTGTTCCTCTGGATTTCCAGTGTCTACAGAATCTCGTGTGTTTACTATTTCATTACCAGGACTGGTACAACAGTTAGATAATATTAAGCCCCCACACATTGACCTGAACTGGAAAATGCCCACGTTTAACAGATTTTGCTCTAGTTTACCTCCACACTTCATTACAAGTTAGCAAGGTGTGCACCTGTGGGCAAAATTATTTTAATCTCAATATAACACAACAAGAAAAGATCCTTTTCAGAACCTGGTTCAGTCTGTGAGCAATGTTCAAATTCAGTGTGTCCCATTTGCCTTAAGGACAAATCTACAGATTTGCTACAGCTTCTGCAGGGAGCAAAGAGGGACAACAGGTAAACGTCTCATCCACATGTGGCCCGCAAAACTGCTAGTGGAGTTGGAGACAGAATACTGACAATGCCTGCTGTCGACACTCTGAAATAATCAGCCAGAAAGAGGTGGATTTGTAGCTTTTTTGCTTCATTTTTTTCTCTGGAAAAAATGGAGTAATCCTGTGGGCTGTACTAAAATACATTAATGGCTATCAGTCTGGAGACCCTCCTGTGTTCACTATGTTACACTGGCCAGAGGAAATAATTCTTGTGATCCAAGACCGGTGAGTTGCCTTGCAGCATTACCAAGGCTTTCAATGGGGCATTGGTTTATGTAGTGGTGAGGGCTGCTTCCTTTTGAGCAACACTGGTCAGTCTCCAAGAAATCAAGATACCCCTAAGCACAAGGGATTCAGCAGATGCTGGAAATCCAGAGTAACACACCCACTCAGTAGGTCAGGCAGCATTTTATGGAGAGAAATAAAGGGCCGATATGTTTTGGGCCGAGACCCTGATGAAGCATATCAGCCCAAAACGTTGGCTCGAGATTCCGCTCAGGTTGTTCCGTCGCACTTCCCTCCAACTTTTTATGCTGGCTATCTCCCTTCTTTCCTTCCAGTCTAGAAGAAGGATCTAAATCTGAAGCTTCAACTGCAAAAGAAGTTCTGCAGATGCTGGAAATCTAGAGTAACACACATAAAATGCTGGAGGAAATCAGCAGGTCGGGCAGCATCTATGAAAATGAATAAGCAGCCAACGTTTCAGAGCAAGATGATTCTTCAGGGCGGGAAAGGAAGAGGGAGGACGCTGGAATAAAAATTGAGGAGGAGGGGAAAGAGGACTTCATCTATCACCTTCTAGATAGTCCTCCTTTCCCTCCCCCCCCCCCATCTTTCTATTCCAGCATCTTCCCCCTTCCTTCACAGTCCTGAAGACGAGTCTGGGCCCGAAATGTTGACTTGTTTATGCTACCTGACCTGCTGAGTTCCTCCGGTCTATTGCTCCAGATGTCTGGCATCTGCAGGGTCTTTTGTGTCTCTGTTATCTGGTATTTTTTAGGTTGTGTTACAGCTTTTGTGATCATCATATTTGGATTGGTCGACTCACTTTGGTACAGTTCGAAGTACATGCAGTGTCTACTACGTACACCCTGTTAATGCAGACATCTAGTCAGCCATTCATGGCAACAACTCACTGTATGAAAGCATGCAGACATGGTCGCATCCCGTTGTTGTTTTGACCAAACATCAGAATGGGGAAGAAATGTGATCTTTGTGACTTTGACCGTGGAGTGACTTTTGTTGCCAAACGGGGTGGTTTGAGTGTCTTAGAAACTGCTGATCTCCTGGGATTTTCATGCACAGCAGTCTCTAGAGTTTACGGAGAATGGTGCAAGAGACAAAAAAATCATCCAGTGAACGGCAGTTCTATGGGCAAAAATGCCTTGTTAATATGAGAGGTCAGAGGAGCATGGCCAAACTGGTTCAAGCTGGCAGGAGCTGTTTGAGTATCTGAAGGGGGGGTGCTGTTCCTCAGGTTGTGGTTACACTTCAGCGGCGCGCTCCTAATATAGGGACACCTCGTACGGAAGGGGGAGGGTCACTCGAAGGATTTACTGCTGTGCTTGGCCAAGGTGGCCATTCACAGGTCTGGGTGGCAGACAGTCGAGGGCTCTGCCAGGGCCAATTGCCTGCCCTTCTGCTGGAGATATGTTCGTGTCCAGGTGTCCTTGGAGAGGGAGCGTGCAGTCATGATGGGTACAGTGGGGAAAATTCTGGGAATGGTGACCCACCCTCCCCCTAGGGAATTGACTGTTTTATCGACGGTAATAATCATATTTAAATTTGAATTTGTTCACTGTCTTCTAAATACTTGATGTATTATGTGTATTTTGTGTAAATCAACTTTTGTACTTTTGTTAAAAAATAGCTGATAGGAAGGTGACAGTAATTCAAATAACCACACGTTACAACGGTGGGATGTAGAAGAACATCTCTGAATGTACAACCTTGGACCTTGAAGTGGATGGGCCAGCAGCAGCTAACCACAAGCAAACAATCAGTGGCCACTTTAAGAGGTATAGGAGATACCTAGTAAAGATGCCACTGAGTGTATATTGTAGCAATGTTCCTAACATTTGGGGGATTGTATAATGAAGGAGATTATTGTAAACTAGTTTTTAATGTCTGTATGTTTTTACAGGTATTGGCTGACAAACAAGGTTTACATCAAACGACCAAGTACTGGCCTGCTGATGTACACACTTGCAACTCGGTTCTGTGATGAGATCCACCTTTATGGATACTGGCCCTTCCCAAAGGATGCGAAAGGTGCCCAGGTTAAATACCACTACTATGACAATTTAAAGTACAGATATTTTTCTCATGCTGGGCCTCACCGAATGCCGCTGGAGTTCAAAACATTAAAATCTTTACATGACAAAGGAGCCTTGAAATTAACCACTGGGAAATGCATCCAACCCTAGACGTCAGAGCACAAGAGCAAGATGGTGCGATGTTTGCACATAGTAGATTTTACGTGAAAGACAACTCCTCAGTGATAATTACAGCAAAGCTGGGAAATGCACAACACCCCAACTACATTTACCGCTTCAGATTGTTGTAATGAAATACAATTTCACTGCTTGGAGCAAAGAGCAAGCAATGGTGTGTTAACAATTGATTGAATATTGATCGACAGAATAGTTCAGGTATTGTTGCTGGCAGAGCTCTGCATCCATTGGAGACTCAGATGTCCTGAGAACAAAACGGGGCCACGGTGTTAACTCGAGGTTAGTATTTGTATTGAGCAGCTCTCTCAGCGAGCAATCAATGCCAAAGTGCTGCCATATGTAATAATCATAACTGAGCCACAGTTCAAAGAGACAACTTTTCTTATCTACTCAGTTTGAATCAGCTGAGGGTAACATCTGCTGTACAAATTAGAAGGGCAAGAGTGGACTGAAGAGACTGATAGCACTCTGCTCATTGTCACCAGTAGATACATAGCTCAAAGAATGTGGAGAAGCTGTGTAATGTAATGTGCTGAATGTGAACTATAAACATGTTAAAGGGTGCCCTTTCTGCTGGTACCAAAGATCTTTATATACTGATCCTGTTAGAAGTTGCTTGTATTTGCTATATAACTTGGGTAAAACGTTTTGTGCAATTTCTACGTTTGGTTTCAGTTGGAGGAACAAGAAGGTAAAGTGGACTAAATAAAAAGCACAGGTTACGAGATCCTTAAAGCATGGGGAACTCTACTAGTTCTTAAAAATTAAATTGTTACATTTAAAAAAAAAATCAGCAGCAGAAGTCTCTGGCTAAATTTTCTGAATAATTCTGTGAAAAATTCCATTGTTTATTTTTTTTAAGAAACCACACAAATCTTGCCAGCACTATTTCTTCTTCCTGTAGATTGTGGGTTCTATGACACTACTGTGGGCAAATCAGATGTTCTGGTACATACGGTAAAGTTTCTGCTTACTTGGTAATGCTTTGTTTATGCAGATTTTGGAAGAATGTTCTGCTTGGAATTCTTAATCATTTGCAATGGATTCAGGAGGACCACTTTCCATTGAAGTTGCTCTCCCGGTTGTGTTATTAAAGTATTAAGATTAGCTTTATTTGTCACATGTACATCGAAACTACAGTGAAATATATTGGTTGCATCAAATCAACTCAGCAAGGCTGTGCTGGGAGCAGCCTGCACGTCTCACTTTCGGTGCCAACGTAGCATGCCCACAACTCACTAATGGTAACCGCACATTTTTGGAAAGTGGCAGGAAACAGAACACCCAGAGGAAACCAACACAGTCAGGGGGAGAACACACAAACTTCTCCCAGGCAGCATCGGGAATCGAACCCGATGTTCCAGTGCTGTGAATTGTTGCGCTGACCGTTATGCTCCCATGCTGTCCCTGAGTCACAGGGCGAGGGCAGTGAAGATCTGCCTGCAGGGCTCAGAGTGGATCAGAGTCATCCAGAATCTTGTATTTCTGTTAACATGGTATTCATATGTATGTTGGCAATTGAATTTAGAAACTAATGTGCAGCCTTTAAAACCTGAGTTCTGATCAAAGAACAGATAATAACAGATTCGAAATTGTTTCTTCACCTAGTTAATCTTTTCCCTGACTTAGGAATATTTTTAGCATCCTTAAACATAACAGCAAGCACTTAAGCATTGTTTTTTCCAAGAAGACACCCGGCTAGAGACCAGGAATGCACAGTCATACCCATTTAGACCTCCAAGCAGTCTACAGGGCATTAAAAGAAAGTTAAGCAGATCCTCAGGTACTGATGTTATAATTTCACACACAATCATTAATCATGTTATCTCCATGAAGGTCCACCATTTCCATAGTTTGGAACTGCAGATCAATGCTGAAAGAGATTGTGCGCGTACAAGTAGACAAGCAAGAAATCTTGTCTCGTCTCTGCTTACCCACTCTAGATACTAACAGACCCGTCACTCTCTTAAATTAGCATTTGCTTACCTAAGACTTCGGGGAAGTACAAGAGAAAGATACTGCAGATTCTAGGAATCCACTCTGTTTTACAGACGTCGTGCAAAGTATCTTTGGTAAACCTTTTTGAAGGCCGTTTTATTTGATGTGGTGGGGTCTCCATCTTAGGCTCTTAGCAGCCCATTTCCAGTTAGAGAAATCACATATGAAACCTTACTATGACTCATCTGCCTCATTTCAGACTGACACCAACCCGTCACTACCACTCCCACCTCTTCATTGTGCCAAATTATATGGAAAGGGCAAAGGTGTTCAGCTACTAATCTTTTTTGCAGGCTCCATTAGCATTTAGTGCCCACCACTTGCTGCTGCCTTGCTTTTATCAATTTACATGTTCACCCTGGCATCCAGTTAAGCACCACATAGACACAGCCTTCTGAGTTCTTTACTGCTCTCTTAATCCTAGGGTTATTAAAGCCATTAGATTAAGAAGTAGAATTCAGCCATTTGGACCATCGAGTCTCCTCTGCCTTCCATCAATGGCCGATTTGTTATCTCCTCTCAATCCAATTCTGCCTTCAATATTTGATAGGTTTCAATGAGATCTCGCTCATTCTTCTAAACAACAGCGAGGATAGAGCCATTGTGTGGATTCAACACTAAAATGAGCACGGGAGCGGAAAAATGATCCTGGCTGTGAGGAGCGTGGGGGAGTTACCCCTTTCCAGGACAGCTGGTGTCCAGCCGCCTCCTGACAACGTCACAACCGACCAGAGACTTTTTTAAAATTTAGGGATAGAGTGTGGAACAGGCCCTTGCAATCCAATGAGCCACGTTGCCTGTCAGCCCACCTATTTAACCCTAGCCGAATCACAGGACTATTAACCCACTAACCAGTACGTGGGAGGAAACCAGAGCACCCGGAGGAAACCCAGGTGCTCATGGGATGGACGTACAAAACTTCTCACAGAGGACGCCAGAATTGAACTCTGAACTCTGACACCCCGAGCTGTTATAGCGTGGCACTAACCTCTGCTGTGGGATGGCATACAAACAGGTCTTCTGTGTACAGTTTGCAGCCAGCTACTTCTGGTGATCCAGTCTCTTATATTAAAATAAGATAGATAACAAAAAAAGCTTAATTAGGCTTCATGTGAAAGGGGGCTTTAAAGATAGAACAAATGTTATTTTATTTTGGGATGCATCATGGTAACAGGACCTTCTGACTCAATGAGCCCACACCGCCCATTAACATGCAGATGACCGATTAACCTGTTCATCTTTGGAAAGTGAGAGGAAACGAGAACACTTGGAGGAAACTCCTACAGTAACGGGAAGAGCATACAGACTCCTTATGGACAGCGGTGGAACTGAACCCAGGTCACTGAGCGTTACACTAACCGGTAGTTTGCGGTGAACTGTCTCTCATGTAAACAACGTGTAGATAATAAAAATACAAGTAAAAATGTGAAAGGTTTTAAAGAAAGAAAGAGCAGGTTGGTTGAAACAAAATGGAATGTACACTTGCACGACAGTTCATTACGGATAGACTAGAAAAGTGAATTGTTTTACTTAGATGAAAATTGGCACCATCTGCTATGAACAAATAAAAGTAAATTTATTATCAAAGCGCATATATGTCACCATATACAACCCTGAGATTCATTTCCTTGTGGGCATACTCAATAAATCTCTAGAATAGTAACTATAACAATGAGAGACCACACAACTAGTGTGCTCACTCAGAGTGCAGGAGACAAGTAGTGCAAATACAGAAAGAAGAAGGTGAGTCCATTGGCTGTGGGAACATTTCAAAAAGTGGCAAGACAGGATTTGGACCGCTAAGATCGTAAACGGGAGCCCTTATGAAGCTAGTTCCACCACAGCCAACAATACAGCCTGTAATGACTTACAAGAACAAAGAATGGTGGAAATACGAAACAAACAGTGCAGCTTCTATGAGAGAGAAACAGTTAACGTCACAAAAGCAAGAAAATCTACAGATGCTGAAAATCCAAAGCAAGTCAAAATGCTGGAGGGATTCAGCACGCCAAGCAGCATCTACGGAAAAGAGTAAACAGTCAACACTTCAGGCCAAGAGGCTTCATCAGGACAGAATTAACATTTCAGGTTGCTGTGGAAGAGCATGATTTTGTGGAATATGGCATCATTTGAATTTGAGGAGAAGGTGGAGCTCCAAACATAGACTCCAATCTACAGAAGAGATTACATAATTCATCTTTAAATAATGACTCTTTTGCTCCATTCTGTGATGCTGTTGTAATGCCAGAAAGCTGGTGACTGTAGGGAATTGTACCTATGCTTCTGAATAGTCTTGGCCAGGAGTAATGAGTTTGGTGTTGGGAGGAAGAAGGATAGGAGATATCTGGAGAATCAAAGTGGACCATATGAAAAGCAGCTAGCAGAAAATATAAACGTTTTAAGCAAAAGCAAATCACTTTCAGTATTGAAGGGTTTCTGAGTCAGTAATTTAGAAGCTTTACAGTGCCTGTAAAAAGTGTTCGTGTTTTATTGTTTTATAACATCGAATCACAGTGGAGTTAATTTAGCTTTTTTTGACACTGATCAACAGAAAAAGACTTGTGTCAAAGTGATCTAAATTAATTACAAATATAAAACACAGAATGATTGATTGCATAAGGTATTCACCCCCTTTAAGTCAGCATTTAGTAGATGTACCTTTGGCAGCAATTACAGCCTTAAGTCTATGTGGATAGGTCTCTATAAGCTTTACACATCTGGACACGGCAATTTTTCCCCATTCTTTACAAAACTCCTCAGGCTCTGTCAGATTGCATGAGGATCATGAGTGAACAGCCCTTTTCAAGTCCAGCCACAAATTCTCAATTAGATTGAGATCTGGAATCTGACTTGGCTACTCCAGGACATTAACTTTGTTGTTTTTAAGCCATTCCTGTGTAGCTTTGGCTTTATGCTTGGAGTCGTTGTCTTGCTGGAAAACAAATCTTCTCCCAGACCATAGTTCTCTTGCAGATTGCATCAGGTTTTCCTCCAGGATTTCCCTGTATTTTGCTGCATTCATTTCACCCTCTACCTTCACAAGCCTTCCAGGGCCTGCTGCAGTGAAGCATCCCAACAGCTTGATGCAGCCACCACCATGCTTCACAGTAGAGATAGTGTGTTTTGATGATGTGGGGTGTTTGGTTTATGCCAAACATAGCATTTACTCTGATGGCCAAAAAGCCCAATTCTGATTTCATCAGACCATAGAACCTTCTTCCAGCTGACTTCAGAGTCTCCCATATACCTTCTGGCAAACTCTAGCTGAGATTTCATGTGAGTTTTTTCAACAGTGGCTTTCTCTTTGTCACTCTCACATAAAGCTGCAACTGGTGAAGCACCCGGGCAACAGTGGTTGTATGCGCAGTCTCTCCCATCTCAGCCGCTGAAGCTTGTAACTCCCCCAGAGTTGTCATATATTTCTTGGCGGCCTCCCTCACTAAGTTTCCTTCTTGCACGGTCACTCAGTTTTTGAGGACGGTGTGCTCTGGGCAGATTTACAGCATTTCTTGATGATCGATTTAACTGTACTCTAAGGGATATTCAGTGACTTGGAGGTTTTCCATCTCCTGACTTGTGCTTTTCAATACCCTTTTCACAGAGTTGATTGGAGTCTTCTTTTGTCTTCATGGTGTAGTTTTTGCCAGGATACTGACTCACTAACAGTTAGACCTTCCCGGTACAGGTGTCTTTTTACTACAATCAATTGAGACACCTTGACGGTGTTCTCCATTTAACTAATTATTTGACTTCTAAAACCAATTGGCTGCACCAGTGAAAATTTGGTTTGTCATATAAAGGGGGTGAATACTTATGCAATCAATTACTTTGTGTTTTATATCTGTAATTATATCATTTTGTAGAGATTTAGAAACATAGAAAACCTAAGCACAATACAGGCCCTTCGGCCCACAGTGCTGTGTCGAACATGTACTTACTTTAGAAATTACCAAGGGTTATCCGTAGCCCTCTATTTTCCTAAGCTCCATGTACTTATCCAGGAGTCTCTTAAAAGACCTCATTGTATCCGCTTCCACCACCGTTGCCGGCAGCCTATTCCACGCACTCACCACTCTCTGCGTAAAATAACTTACTCCTGCTATCTTTTCACTTTTGTTTTCACTTTGACACAAAAGAGACTTTTTTCGGTTGATCAGTGTCAATAAAAGCCAAATTAAGTCCACTGTGATTCAATGTTATAAAACATGAAAACTTTCAGTGGGGTGGGGGTTAATAATTTTTTAGGCACTATTGCCTCTCGTATCCATAATGACAGAGCAGATCAAACCCATGATCTGAGATGCCTCTACCTCATTCCAACGTCAGTGTCAGCTTGGTAAGGGGTAGAAGGAGGCTTCCATTTGGATAAAATGATTTAAGGGCAGTGTTTGGACTGAAACTTTTCTCATCCAAATATGGATAATAAAAAATTCCTATATCATTCTTTTATTCTGGAATTTCACCGACACTGAGCATAAAGATTAACCCAATATCTATTCTGTGCTTCGTGCCAGATTTTGCAACTGAATTGATCCAAGTGGATCAAACACAAAAATAGTTTCATACCAGTCCTTTGTGATCTCTCATCCCAAGCTGCAGTGTAGCAAAAAGCCTGGCTTGCATCCAATTTTGTTTCTGTCAGATGAAGATTCATATCTTGAGATGGGCCAGAAAAAAGTGAAAGAGAATGTTAGAGTCAGGATCAGGTTTAATATCACAGGAATATGTCATGAATTTTGAACATTGACTTCTCAAACTTCCACTAATGCCCCACCTCCCCATCGTACCCCATCCGTTATTTACTTATATACACACACATTCTTTTTCTCTCTCTCCTTTTTCTCCCTCTGTCCTTCTGACTATACCCCTTGCCCATCCTCTGGGGTTTCCCCCACTCCCCCTTTTCTTTCTCCCTGGGCCTCCTGTCCCATGATCCTCTCATATCCCTTTTGCCAATCACCTGTCCAGCTCTTGGGTCCTGACGAAGGGTTCCGGCCCGAAACGTCGACCGGTCTTTTCCACTGATGCTGCCCGACCTGCTGAGTTCCTCCAGCATGTTGTGAGTCTTGGCTCCATCCCTCCCCTCCTGTGGTCTCCTATCATTTCGGATCTCCCCCTCCCCCTCCCACTTTCAAATCTCTTACTAGCTCTTCTTTCAGTTAGTCCTTGACGAAGGGTCTCAGCCTGAAACGTCGACTGTACCGCTTCCTACAGATGCTGCCTGGCCTGCTGTGTTCACCAGCAACTTTGATGTGTGTTGCAAGCATTTCCAGCATCTGCAGAATTCCTCATGTCATGAAATTTGTTGTTTTTGCAATACATAAGTAAAAATATAAATTACAGTAGTATATATAGTGCAAAAAGAGAACAAAAAAATGTGAATAGTGTACATGTGTTCATTGTCCATTCAGAAATTTGATGGCGGAGATAAAGGAACTCTTCTGAACCCTGAGTGTGTGTCTTCAAGCTCCCATACCTTCTTCTTAATGGTAGCAACGAGGTGGGTGATGGGTGGGGCCCTTAGTGATGGATGCCACCATTTTGAGGCATTCCCCTTTCGAAGGTGTCCTCAATACTGGGAATCGCGGAATCTGGGCAGTTTATAATATTTTATACTAAATGGACACTCATCAGTGCTATTCCTGAAATTAATTAAGCCCAGGATTAGGTTTACTTGAAAATATTCAGAGTATTCTGTTTAGTCCTGCTTAAAGAAAATACACAGCTGATCCCACATATGACTGATAGCCCACTCAAGGCACACCAGCAGCTTGGGATTCATTTGAAGCTGTAAAGAAATAACAGAGTATGTGTGATGATATCTACCCGTGAGGAATCCTTCATTCTTGCAGAATAATGTCCTATTTTATTCATGAGTTCTGGAAACTTTATCATACCACCTTTGCAATTCCGTGAGAGTAAACAGAGATATTTTATTAAAAGTTTATTTTCAAGCATCTGCAACTTCCCAACTTCTTGTCCCTGAAATGAGAAGGAGATTTTTGTCGGGATTGCAGATGAAAACCAGCTGATGGTCAGGCTCCCCTCCCCTTTATTCACCCACCAGTGACCTTTTAGCAAACACTGATCTGCAGCGCAGGCAGCAATTTTCCATCTGAAAGAGACCGATACAGTGATGCCTTCATGATAGACCACAATTCCACAGTCAGGAGTGTGATCCCTAGATTTTTTTCCAGTTGAAAGATTCTGGCATGGAGTATAAGAAGATTACTTGTCCAGAAGGAGAATTAGATCCAAAACTAAGTTTGCCCTCTTCCACGGTTCACACTTTGAACAGGGAATTACAGTAGCATACCTGATTCCTTGCAGCGCCAGATCAAGAATGGAAGCAGGAATGAAAGAATAGAGCAAAAGAAAATAATTTTCTCCTGATGAAGGTTAAGGGAAGACTTGGAGGAGTGGTTCAAAGTAAAGGGCTTGATATTAATTCAGGAGGAAGTGGGTAGTCAGAGGACAAAAAGTAATTGGCAAAATAAAAATGACAGCGTGAAGAAGAAGTGTTTAAGCAGTGAGCTGTCACAATTCAATGAGACAATTGGACTTGAAGGGGAAAATATTACTAGTCTGTTGGAAGAAGTCAGAGAAAGGGGCCTAATTGTTAGTTCTTTCAATCAGTTCCTACAGTCTGTTCTAATGGATTTGACTCACTTTTCCGGTTGCTAGCTCCCGCTCAGATGAAATAGGAATAATGCCTGTATCTGCATAGTGCTTTACAGACTTCATATTTCTTTAAATTCTTACAGGTACTATTTTGCTAAGCAGCTATGGAGCTATATTGCATTGCTTGCAAAGATACGAATTTTGAATTAGTCTGTTCTTTGCTTGTTAGTTGAACTGAGATAAATGTTTCCCAAGATAATGAGAGAACCCTGTGCTTTAGAATAATGCTAGGATAATTGAATGTTTTCCGCAGCCGTGGCACCTTTTTGTTTCGATTAGCCATTAGAAAAATAATTCCTGATGCTCTGATCTAAACCTGACTGTGACAGTTTGAATGAAAATGTTACTTGAATTATATGGCAGTCTTAAGGGCAGTAAAAATTAGTGCCAGCTCTGAAGGAGTAAATGTTCATGGTTCTCGTCTATACCATCACATTTGTTACATTTACAATAGAAGTGCTGGATCTTTGTGCAAATTATAAACAGAAAGGTACTTAGACTTGTATTGCTGTCTGTCAGTATGTACTGTACATGGTTGAATGTTTCAGTGCTTCCTTAAGCTATCTTTATATAAATTGGAAGAGAAGCAAAATTCAGTGAGAAGACATTTTCCCAGCAAGAGAAAAATTTCTACAATATGAATATTATAAAATTAATTTAAATACAGTTTCTCTGAATGATACAGGGACAATTAAACATAAAGGTTTTTAAGAGTAATTGTCTACTTATTTCATATTGGTTCCATTCTCAACTCTGATATAAAGTTTATCATTATCTCAGTGCCTATTTTCTTTTTCTCAGAGCATGATGATCCACACCGGGCAGAGCTGAAAATGGTTTTATTTGGCTCAGGGCTACTGGCAGAGGGTTTGGGGAGTGGTGGCGGGGCTTTGGAGGGTTATCCTCCCTTCCAAATCTGGCCAAGACCTTGACAACCTTATTGACTCGATATTTCTTTCCAACTCAGTGACCACGAGGGCATGATGCCCAATCTCCAGAAATGTTCCTGACCCCACTCCCATTCACGTTACTTTGACCTCCCAAGGAGGCAATGGAAGTTGATAGTGGGCACCAAAGGTCCAATGCCTTCCCAAGAGATAATATATTATGATACAAGACTCCCTTTAAAATCCATTGGCAGATTTTTAAATATTGTTTAAGAAATACAGCACGAATAGGCACTTCTGGCTCTTTAGCTGCACCACAAGCAACCAATTTAACTCTAACCTAATTACGGGATAATTTACAATGACCAATTCACTTACTAACCAGTACGTCCTTGGACTGTGGGGAGGACATACAAACTCCTTACAGATGTGCTGGAATTGAACTCTGCACTCTGACACTCTGAGTTGTATTAGCGTCGCAGAACCAGTAAGTAAGACTTACCGGTACTGAGGGACTCCATGATGGTTGGAATTGAACCTGGAAAATGCCAGATGCATGGGATGAACCTTAATCCAGGAGTATGGGTTCCCGCAAAGTGGAATTTATAGCTATTTACCCCACATTTAAGCATTATGCTCCCACTGTGGAGAGCACGACTGAGATTCTGTACCTCCCTCTGCAACTGGATCCTTGACTTCCTAACCGGAAGATCACAATCTGTGTGGATTGGTGATAACATCTCCTCCTCAATGATGATCAACACTGGTGCACCTCGGGTGTGTGCTTAGCCCACTGCTCTACTCTCTCTATACCCATGACTGTGTGGCTAGGCATAGCTCAAATACCATCTATAAATTTGCTGATGATACAAACATTGTTGGTAGAATCTCAGATGAAGGCGAGAGGATGTATAGGAGCAGGATATGCCAACTAGTGGAGTGGTGCCGCAGCAACAACCTTGCACTCAATGTCAGTAAGACAAAAGAGCTGATTGTGGACTTCAGGAAGGGTAAGATGAAGGAACGCATACCAATCCTCATAGAGGGATCAGAAGTAGAGAGAGTGAGCAGTTTCAAGTTCCTCGGTGTCAAGATCTCTGAGGACCTTACCTGGTCCCAACATATCGATGCAGTTATAAGGAGGGCAGGACAGCAACTATACTTCATTAGGAGTTTGAAGGGACTTGGTATGTCAACAAATAAACTCAAAGACTTCTATAGATGTACCCGGGAGTGCATTCTGACAGGCTGCATCACTGTCTGGTATGGGGGGTGGGGGTGGGAGGGCTACGGCACAGAACCGAAAGGAGCCGCAGAGGGTTGTAAATTTTGTCAGCTCCATCTTGGGTACTAGCCTACAAAGTACCCAGGATATCTTCAGGGAGCGGTGTCTCAGAAAGGCAGTGTCCATTATTAAGGACATCCAGCACCCAGGGCATGCTCTTTTCTCACTGTTACCATCAGGTAGGAGGTACAGAAGCCTGAAGGCACACACTCAGTGATTCAGGAACAGCTTCTTCCCCTCTGCCATCTAATTTCTAAATGGACATTGAATCCGTGAACGCTACCTCATTTTTAAAATATATATTATTTCTGTTTTTTGCACGATTTTTAATCTATTCAGCAACATATATTGTAATTGATTTACTTGTTTATTTATTATTATTTCTCTCTCTGATATATCATGTATTGCATTGAATTGCTGCTGCTAAGTTAACAAATTTCACGACACATGCCGGAGATAATAAACCTGATTCTGATTCTGATTACAGTTCTTCAGATTTTCAGATTTACATATTATAGATTTACTCTCTTACCATGCAACAACTCTAAGAATCAGGTTCATTATCACAATTCATTCAATATGAAAATAGTTTTGCAGCAGCAGTAGTACAGTGCAAAGACATAAAGTTACTATTAATTACAAAATAAATTAACAGTGCAAAAAAAGGAATAATTAGGCCATATTCATGGTAAATGGACTGTTCAGAAATCAGCCGACAGAGGGGAAGAAGCTGTTGCTGAATCTTTGAGTGTGGGTCTTCAGGCTCCTACACCTCTTCCTTGTTGGCAGTAGTAAAAAGAGAACATGTCCTGGGCAATGCAGGTCCTTCCTGATGGATGCCGGGATCTTGAGTCTTATCTCCTTACAAACATTTGTAACCCACTGTGAGATACAAATCAAATTCTGGCTGATGCATTGAGATAATATTTAATTTGGGGAGCTATTTCTAGTTTTCGTAGTATAAAAACTGCTGAGGTCAAGGTGATCTAAATTGTTGCAGTGGATTCCCCACAGAATTTGAGTAAGTGATGCTAATCACATTGCAATACATTATATGCTTTCATTGTTTTAATATCACTTAGGTTTTCCCAAGACAGAATGTCTTTATGATACCTCAGTTCCTTTAAAATCCATTGGCACATTGATAAGGCTTATCGGTATTGAGAAACTGCTTGGTAGTGGGAATCTGGAAAATGCCAAGTCTATGGGATGAACCTTAATCCAGAAACATTTCACTTCAACTAACTTGATATTTGTAAAAAAGGTCAAAATTAATCCTTTGCAAATTTTATGGGGCTACTAGCCCTGGTGACAACATTAATAAAGGTTTTCTTTTTACTTCAAAAAGAGAAGAAAACATTTCTTCATGGCCGGGTAGGAAAGTAAAAGCAAAGAGAAATAAATTTCAGGAGTATAATTGTCCACTTTGAATGTCACTTCATTGCTGAGCGTTTCCATTATTCCTGCTTGCTGTCTCAGATTTGAGAATTCTCACATTTAGTTTATTTCTGGACCATTAATTTGTTCTCCTAATCCTGGAGCTTCAAGACATCTTGAATTCTGATGTCATTTGTACTGGATTCCTTGACACCCACCTCATGAAGATATTCAGCACTAAAGAGAAACCTATTCCTTGTTAGCACAATGAGGGTGGAATTATCTATTTAATTTATTGATTTTATTTAGTGATACAGTGTAGAGTAGGCCCTTCTGTTTCTTCAAGCCAGACTGCCCTAGGAACCTCTGCAAAACCAATTAACTCTAGCCAGATCATGGGACCGATGACCAATTAACCTACCTGGTAGGTCTTCGGACTGTGGGAGGAAACCAGAGGACCCGGAGAAAACCCACGCATTCCATGGGGAGGATGTACAGATGCTCCTTACAGAATGACACTGGAACAGCACTCCGAACTCCGGGACGCGTCAAACTGTAATAGCTTTGCACTAACCATCACACTACTGTGGTGCCCAAAATATGTCCTCTCCCGATTGGCTGGCTGGAACATATGCAGTCCCTGAGCTGCGGCCTGTCACTGGTTTTTATACTGTTCCAGCATAAATCCCCTCCTTTACATATTACAAATAAAAGTTGATGAAGTCTAATACATCACCTTGAGCCATAGTTCCTATCACTAACTCATTAAGTACTTCCAGAGTTCACTTACGTGGTTAAAACATTTCAATTTAGATTGATTTTTCTCCATGGTGTTCACAGTATCCACAGGGAGTATGCTCGATAAATCCAGCCTCACTTTCCTGCTTGTGCAGTTCAAATGGCTAGAAAGTCTGAAGAAGAATGACTTTTTTAAAAATAGTTTTACAAGCACATCAAATTCCAAATGGAAGTTGTAAACCAAGTGCAATCTGAAAATATATTTCACAATTTATCTTGTGAAATATATAGAAAAATACAGTAAACTGGTGAGAGTACACAAATTACATTCAGTACATTTGGTTTTAGTCAGGATTAGAGGTTTGTATCTCTGAGCTGACTTTTAAAAGTAAAGAAGCCTACTCTGATTTTAATTGCCTCACGTTACAAATTCTCCCTAGCAGAGCTATTTCCTTTGTTCCACTCATTCCCCTCTCTCATCTTCTCTGCTACCTAAAATCCAATTGTTTTTTACTCTCTTTCCCAGTCCCAAACATGAAATGTTACCTGTTTCTCTTACCACAGATTTTGGCTGACCTTTTGAGTTTGTCCAGCTGTTTTCTGTTTTTATTTTAAAAGTGTTCAACTGATTCCTACATTTTTATATTACCAAAGTTAGTCTGATAAACTACTGTGCTGTGCCAATGGCTTTTGAGTCCACCTGGAGAAGGACGCCATTGAAATAGGACTAGAGAGTAAGCATTTCAACAAAAGCAAGGTCTCGCTCTAAGTAAGAACTGGAATACGATTTTAAACAAGGTTCGACAGCGGAAACCTGATTGGTGAGGACTAACCAATCAGGAGGGACGGATGACGGGAGTTGAGTATATATGCCACCAGATTAGACATCATCCCTCATGAAGATGGCAGAGTTTGTCATCGAAACGCAGTTAAAATTGACACCTAGATGTTGCTGAAGCCCAAGAGTTTATGAATCTAATAAACTGTTTTAAATGAATGACACTGACATTATCACTTCAAGTGATGTGTTGCCCCTGTTACTACTTCCAGGTAAAGAAGATAAAAATCATCCTAATTTGGAAGTAATAAAATTTACATGTACATTCAAAAAGCAGCACACAAAATGCTGGAAGAACTCAGCATCTATGGAAAAGAGTAAACAGTTGACACTTCAGGCCGGGACCCCCATGAGTTCCTCCAGTATTTTGAGTGTGTTATTCTGGATTTTCAGCATCTGCAAAAACCCATTCTCTCTGGAAAGATCAAGGGGAGCAAACCTAGAGGAAGACCTCGGCTTATGTACATCAAAAGCCTAGCCAGGTGGCTACACATCGAGGAAATGGAAGTCACCCAAAGAACGAGAAATAGATCTGTATGCAAAACCATGATCACCAACGTCCGCATCGGATATGGTACCTAAACAGACAGACAGCAGAATCTCTTGTGTTTATAAAAAGCACATATGCAAATGATAAGCATGTTTGTAACTCCCATTGCATCAGAAGTCTACTGAAATCAATCTGATGTCATCCTATCACCTCAACATAAATGAAAACCCAGCTACATCAACTTTATTTACAGTATGTATATTGAAGAATGTCAGTTCAGATTCAATTTAATTTTGAATAATTCATCAGTCATCATCTATTGCAGACTAATGCAAAAGTATTGCATAAATCTTACTTGAAGAATGCGCTCAGTGACCACTTTATTAGTTACCTCCTGTACCTAATAAAGTGGCCGTTGAGCTTGTGTTTGTTGTATGCTGCTGCTGTAGCCCATCCACTTGAAGGTTTGACTTGTGCGTTCAGAGATGCTCTTCTGCACACCATTGATGTAACTCATGGCTATTTGAGTTACTGTCAGCTTGAACCAGTCAGGCCATTCTCCTCCGACCTCTCTCATTAACAAGGCATCTCCACCCACAGAACTGCTGCTCACTGGATGTTTTTTATTTGTTGCACAGCTCTCTGTAAACACTAGAGACGGTTGTGTGTGAAAATCCCAGGAGATCAGTAGTTTCTGAAATAATCAAATCTTCCCTGTCTGCCGCCAACGACCAACCCTTCCATGTGTCACTTTGATCACATTTCTTCCCCATTCCGATATTAAGCCTGAACAACAACTGAACCTCTTGAACCTCAGTTGTATTGATTTGCTGAGGAGAGTGTATTGACTAGCTGCATCACACTACTTCACTCAATTTCACTTGCCTCCTCACTGAAATGTTCCCACAGCCTATGGACTCACTTTCAAGGACTCTTCATTTCATGTTCTTGATATTTATTGCTTACTTATTATTTTTTTTGTATTTGCACAGTTTGTTGTCTTTTGCATACTGGTTGAACACCCAGTTTGTGCAGTCTTTCTTTGATTCTATTACGATTATTATTTTATTATGGATTTATTGAGTATGACGTCAAGGAAATGAATCTCAGGTTGTATACAGTGATATATATGTACTTTATTAATAAATTTACCTGTAACTTTGATTAGATATTTGCATTAATGAGCAGGTGTGCCGGTGTACCTAATAAAGTGGCCATTGAGTGTAGATATATAGTCTAGAAATGGAAGGATTCCTTGTTCAAGACCAAAAATAACAGCAGGTGATATAGGTTTCCCATGGTAATGAAATCTGGAAATATTAACCAATATTTTGAACTGTTAAAGTAATAATGAAAGTAGTCAAACAAATTATCTCATGTGGGTTATTTGCTGGTTCTGCAGATGTTTAACTTCCTCAACCAGGTTTTGAACAATTTCATCAGTGTGGAAATCCACCTATGCATAATCTTGTCAAGAATCACACGGGCTCGATGGTATCAGTTGGGCCTCAGCAACCTTTCATCAGGAGAGTGTCTGCTTGAGAATTTATTGGAAGTAAGCAGAAATAGAGGAATGCAATAAGAAAAACAGGATTCAATATTCTCCTGCAGACTTTCTGTCAAAAACACAACCGTTGACACTGCTGAAATGCAAAATAAGACCACTGAGTTAAAGTGTTTGGCTGTGGCTGTCAAGATTTTTTTTGCTTATAGTCTCACACGTTACACATTGTCTGTGAACCAGCAGACATTTTGTAAGGGCCAACTGCAATTTAAGATCAACAGGATGTTAAGCCATCTCTTGAAAATGACTATAAAATAACTGAGAACCAGAAGCTTAACAGCGACAAATGGCTGCTTTGATATTCATTCATTAAATCATCTGTGTTATTAAACCAGACAAATTTGTAAGTAATATGCCAAAGATCAACAATTTTATATATAAGAGGAGCCGGAACTTGTTTTATTATGTATTCCTCTAATAATGCAGAATTCCGAGATCGATGCATTAACTTTTCAGCTAAATTGCTCTGTCTATTGAACCCACAGTACTGTGCAAAAGTCATATGCATATACTGTATATATAGCTAGTGTGTGTAAGATCTTTACGCAGTACTGTGGTAACTTTATGTATTGCACTGTATTGCAATACGGTGGCCACTGATTGTATTTCACAGTCTACTGCTGCCGTAGCTCATCCACGTCAAGTTCCACGAGGTGTGCACTCAGAGATGGTCATCTGAACACGATTGTTATTTGAGTTTCTGTCTCCTTCCTTTCAGCTTGAACTAGTCTGACCTTTCTCCTCTCACCTCTCTCATTAACAAAACTGCTGCTCATTGGATTCTTTTTTTTTGTTGTTTTTTGCACTGTTCTCTGTAGTGCCTAGAGACTGTTGTGTGTGATAATCACAGGAGATCAGCCGTTTCTGAGACATCAAACCACCTTGTCCGGCACCAACAGTCATTCCACAGTCAACACATGAAAATCCACGGATACTGTAAATCCAAGCAACACACACAAAACGCTAGATGAACTTAGCAGGCCAGGCAGCATCTATCAAAGTCACTTAGATCACATTTCTTCCCAAATCTGATGTTTGGTCTGAACAACAACAGAACCTCTTGACCACATCTGCATGCTTTTATGCATTGGGTTGCTGCCACATGATTGGCTGGGATTAGATACTTACATTATGAGTAGTGTACCTAACAAAGTGGCCACTGAATGTTTAAGAGGGAGTTGGCATTTGTTTCGTAATGCATTATATATGCTGCTTTAAATTTTCAGCTTAATCGCAATGTCAGTTGACCACATTTCAGTCGAATTCCCCAGAGTAGATATATTGGTGCCGTCGTCTGCTGTTGGGTTGAAATGCTGCAATATGATCATAGATAGTTAAGCTCCACCACATTCTCATATTGGGCTTTCAAAAGATCAGATAACACAGATACTTTACTATATTGTAATGATGTCCTCCACTCAAACTGAACTGTAGTGCTTATGTGTTTGTATGGTTAATACTGAAACCGGTAGAGCACAGGTTAAGATGCAAAATTCAAGGTTGATACCAATCGTAACCCATCTCTCTTTCTCCTTGTAAGATGTACAAACAGAGAAGCTCCCCTTTCTAGTGATACTGTTGAAAAAAAGATGCTCTTGAAGTTTTCAGTTCACACAAGGTGGTAATAATATGTTGGAATGTGTTTTCATAGTCATAGTCGTAGTCATACTTTATTGATCCCGGGGGAAATTGGTTTTCATTACAGTTGCACCATAAATAATAATAATACCATAAATAGTTAAATAGTAATATGTAAATTATGCCAGGAAATAAGTCCAGGACCAGCCTATTGGCTCAGGGGTCTGACCCTCCAAGGAAGGAGTTGTAAAGTTTGATGGCCACAGGCAGGAATGACTTCCTATGACGCTCTGTGTTGCATCTCGGTGGAATGAGTCTCTGGCTGAATGTACTCCTGTGCCCAACCAGTACATTATGTAGTGGATGGGAGACATTGACCAAGATGGCATGCAACTTGGACAGCATCCTCTTTTCAGACACCACCGTGAGAGAGTCCAGTTCCATCCCCACAATATCACTGGCCTTACGAATGAGTTTGTTGATTCTGTTGGTGTCTGCTGCCCTCAGCCTGCTGAAGGTCCCAATCAAATACCCATCTCCTGCCTGGTAAGATAGGTACTTTATTAACATTCTTTCTTTCTGAGAGCCACAATTGACATTACCTTGTACTATCAAGATTGGTGGTTGTAGTTCAAAAGATATCCTGCACATATCGTGATACAGAAGGAGCCATAGCACTTAGAGGAGCTCAGCATTTTAGGAATCATCTTTGCAGGCAAAGGGGGGATAAGCAGGAATACAAACAGTCCTGGCCTCTGACAACTAGCAGACGCAAAATGCTGGTGGAACTCAGCAGGTCAGGGAGCCTCTATGGACAGGAGTAAAGAGTGGCCCTTCATTAGAACACTATAAATAAAATAGGTAATGATAGGAAGCATTAGGTTGGAGCGAATGCAGACAGAAGCAGAACCAGATAAGGGAAGTGTGCCTGAGAAGCGGGTGTTAACAACATGTGTAGTAGATGGGTGGAACCAGGAGGGAGAAGGGACAGAGATGGTGATGGGGTTGCTGGCTTGGCAGGAAGGGTTTGAGAAAAAAAAGGATACACGTGGGAGGATTTGAGGCAGATAGGAAGGAGAGTGAATAGGAAGGAAGCTATCCACCTGAGGGAAGAGTTAATAAAATTGGATAGCTCTATGATTATGATATTTGGGTTGTAGACTACACAGGTGGAACATGAGATTTTTTTTCTCCACATTGCATTGGGTCTCATCCATGCAGAGTAGAAAGCTGAGGATCGACAAGTCACTGTGAGAATGAGCAATTGAAATGAAATGTAACAGGGAGATTGGGATGGCTATTGCAGGCCGCCATAGGTGCTCTTGGGGTAAACCTAGGAAACTCTGTGAAGAACTTGGTCGCACTTTTAGAATGAACATGAGGAGGGATGTCTTTAGCTAGGGGATGGTAAATCTGTGGAATTCACCGCCATTGACTGCTGTGGACGCCAAGTCACTGGGTATACTTAAAGTGGAGCTTGAAAGGTTCTTGATCAGTCAGGGTGTGAAAGTTTATGGGGAGAAGGCAGGAAAATAGAGTTGAGAGGGATAATAAATCAGCCATAATGGAATGGCAGAGCAGACTCATTGAGCTGAATGGCCTAATTCTACTGCTATGTCTTATGGTCTTATGTAGAGGAGGCCAGGAGGGTGCTAGGGGCCAGGGAGGGTGGGTGGGGAGGAACTAAACTCCAAGGAATGCAGAAAGTTCCCAATTTATTGAAGTCTACATGAGTAACTAAAAGAGAACGTTGAAAAAGTAATAAAGAATATTCTAAGGTACTTGACACACAGGAAGATTTCAAACGCAGTACAGAAGCAAGAAATAGAAAAGATGAGCTACTAATTATTGATATGCATATTAATGTTGAAATTTTGCATTCATTAGCTTTTTTTTCCCATAATGCTGTAACTAATTTTTATCTTACTTTAACTGGTTAAAAAGATTACATTCAGTAATTCCGTGGCTAATCAAGTCAGCCATATATTCCTGATTACCAGTGGTATTTTTCCAGTCCTCACTCATTTAGACGGGAACACACCCACTCATTTCTGGGAATCCCCTGGCCAGTGTGGAGAAGGTGGTCAACCTAGAGCACATGCATCCGGAGTGCATAGTCACTCTGTGCAGACGGAGGAAGGAGCTCACCGCCTCACCCTTCGATCTGTCTCCTCAGGATCTTCTCATCTGCATCAGGTCAGGGCCTGGCAGAACTGGTTGACTTCAGCCTGCAAACAATGAAACTGAAAAACAACAACACTATTACAGAACTCAAATTCATCTTTCAAAAACTGCTTCTTCATTTAAAGGGCTTACCATTCTAGCTCGACATTTAATGCTGTGCTGCAGGAATAAGAATTTAGAATTGGTATTGGTTTATTTGTGTCTCGTAAAAATCATTATCATCTTTTGGAATGGGCAGCCAGAGAGAGACTTACTGTAAATTACTGTTTTTATGATTATGTATTGCACTGTACTGCTGCTGCATAACAACAAATTTCACAACGTATGCCGGTGATATTAAACCTGATTTCGATTCTGATTCTGATTCTGAAAACAATAAGAGAATAAAGAATAAAGTGGTTAAAAGAAGCTTATTAGTAATCCTTCGGGATCTACTGTACAGTCAGATCCAGAATGCTTTACCTATCAGATGTACGTCGACACACACACTGGGAAGATCAATGGCCGCAATAGCCAACATAACCAATGGATATGCTGGGGGCAGCCCACAAGTGTTGCCACACATTCCGGTGTTGAACATAGCATGCCCACAATATTTAGCAGATCAACACAAGCAACAAGAATGACACCAGAACAACAGCAACAAAACGCTATTGTTTCCCCTCTCAGCCACTCGTACACGCATTCCTTCAACCGCTGGACAGACCACCTCCAAGCCCCCATCTCTGGTGGACTCGCAGACACTAGGCCTTTGACTTCCCCGATCGACTCACAGACTCTCAGACCCAAGACTTTGGCCATTGGGCCTCAACTTCTGCACTTTCGATTGACCTTCGAGTATTAATTTTCAGTATTGACTGCAAGACTCACCGATTTAAAAGAGTTAAATGATTATAATATAAGTGATGGGTGATCAACAGAGAGCAGTGGAATTACCCTTCAGCCATCAGGCTCCTGAACCAGTGTGGATAACTTCACTCACCTCAACTCTGCTCTGGTTCCATCAGATATGGACTCACTTTCAAAGACTCTACAACTCACACTCTCAGCTTTCTTTCTTTCTTTCTTTATTTACACAACTTGCCTTCTTTTGTACTTTGGTTGCTTGCCAGTCTTTCTTTCTTTGTAGTTTTTCATTGATTCTATTTTATTTCTTTGTTCTACTTGAATGCCTGCAAGTAAATGAATCTCAAGGTTGTACTTGGTGACATATAGGTATATTGATAATAAATTTACCTTGAACTTTGAATTCTGCACTATTGGAGCAGGGCATTATAAAATACGTTCAAAGTGTCCAAACAACTGAACTTGGGCATATGACTTATGATTTTATGCAGTTTATTAACAAGGTGCTTTGGATTAATAAAGATCAAATAAGTTATTTCTGTTTGTTGAGTTTCTTCTTCAAAAACAATCTTTCTTTCCAATTATACAGTGCTATTTAAATGGACTCATTGCAAATACTAATTAAATTGTGTAAATTACAAAGGGATAACTTGCAACAAATAACAGAAATAGTGTTGACAGCTTTCTAGAATATCTTACTCCCTATTTCCAGGAATTAAAGACATCAAGCAATTAGCAAGATTTCTTATCTTAGTCCGTTCAACTAAGTGGAAGCTTTATTAGTATTTTAATTGTACTTTTCCCTGTGCATGCATTTAATTAAAATGATGCCTTTTACCTTCTGTAAATTCAGATCAAATATCACTCCACCTAACTCAGTACATCTTCAGATATATTGAAAGAATCAGGATCAGAATCATGTTTTCAAAAAGATGAATATCATTCAAAACAGAAGGCAATTTTGGGATGGATATTATCGGAACTGCAAAGCTTAAGCAAAGAGGAAAGATTGGATAAGCACGTTGTGTTTGCTTTGGAACAGAGGAAGTTGAGGAGACCTAAAATGAGATGAGATGGATTTAAGAGCAAGAATATTTCTCATTGCAGGAACGCTTTAATCCAATAGGGAGCTTCATTTAAAGTTATTAGTAGAGGTATTTGGTGCGGTGGGGGGGCGGGGGGAGAAAGCTTTTTTGTTCCATCCAGGAGGTAGTTCTGATGTGGTTCAAATTTGTGAGTGAGCCGGAAACTCCTGTCACATTTAAAAATAGCTTGAATATTTATCTGAGGCACGGTGACCTGGATTCTCCTGTTTCTCTCCGTAATCCTTCCCTCGTACATCGCCCTCCATTAATACTTCATCCATGCGCCTATCTAAACATGTCTGAAGTGTCTTTGATCCACCTGCCTCTGCTACCACCCCTGTCAGCACATTCCATGCCCCCAGTGCTCTCTGTAAAATACCTACCCCTGACATTCTCCTGATACTTACCTCCAATCACCTTAAGAGTATCCCCTGATACTAGCTGTTTCCACCCTGGGAAAAATGTCTCTGACTGTCTACTATAACCATGCATCTTATCATCTTTATACACCTGTATCAAGTCACTTCTCATTCTCCTTCACTCCAAAGAGAAAAGCCCTAACTCATTCACACCTCTTCATAAAACATTCTCTCTAAACCAGGCAGCATCCAGGTGAACTTCTGTTGACAATTAAATGGGTTCTTGATCTCCTGATAATTCTCATTAATCCAACCTTGCTTCTTCTCATCAGAAAAGTCAAAAGCTTTTTCATAGGTGCCAATTATGGCAGACTTCAGGGATACTTCTTTGCACCCTCACGACATGCCAGTGATATTAAACCTGATTTTGATCCTGATTCCATACACTGGGAATTATCAGGTTGTATTCAATGTGAAACTCTGAATAAAAAGGGCTGACTTTGTGGACTCCTTAATAGCAATGACAATGAATTTATTGAAGCAATGCTTCCATTGATGCTGGTGTTTTGGAGCCAGGTTGATGTGGCTACTAGTACAATAATTAGACTGTGATCACTTTAGCAGTTATTGATGCCTACTGTGACAAGAATGATGCAGATCTCTTTGTCATCCATTTCTAAATAATGATCTAATCTAATAAGTGTCAGTGATTTGACCAGGAGTGTTGCTATGGTGTCTTGTACTTACTTTTCTGATGAAACAGGGAGTCTGTGTCCTTGCTACAAGGACCCTATTTCTCCTTAATTTGGGTGAGGCTCGAACCGCTCACAACCTTCTTTACATTGGAAACTGTAAGCAAATTCAAACTCCTCGGCGTGCACATCTTGCACAAACTCACATGGTCCCAGAACACGCCATGCACTATCAGGAAAGCTCATCAACACCTCTGCTTTCTGAGGAGGCTTGAGGACAGCTGGACTATGTACATCAATACTCACGACATTCTACAGAGCACAGTAGTGAGCAATCAAACATGTGACATCTCTGCTTGGTACGGAAACTGCACTGTGGCAGACAGGAAGGCTCTACAACAGGTTGTCAAGACTGTCCAATTCATCACCGGCACCAGCCTACCTGCCATCAAGGACATACATAGAGAAAGGTGTCGGAAAAAGGCCGACTATATTATGACGGGTCTCACCCATCCTGTTTGTCAGGGAGGAGGCTACGTAACATCCACACCAGGACAACCAGATTCAAAAATAGTTAGTTTCACCAAACAGTAAGGCTAATTAACAGCTCCACCCGCTAACCCACCCCCTTACACTCCCTCCTCCAATACTTTATCATTTCCTGTCAGAGCCATCTTATGTCCAGACACTCCTGTACTGTTACTTTATGTACAAACATACAATCCATCTATCTATATAAGCTATCCTATGTATCTATATTTATTGGGTTTTTATTTATTATTGTATTCCTTATCTCAGAGTTTTTTTTTGCTGTATTAGGTTTGGAGTAACAAATATTTCATTCTCCTTTACTCTTGTGTACTGTAAATGACATTAAACAATCTTGAATCTTGAATCTTGTATCTTCAATGTGTATATTACATTCTTAGAATCGAATGATGTAAAGATATATGTTTCTGTGTATTTGCAAATGTGCAATCATTTCTGAACAATGATTAAAATTTTACCTGTTTTATTGTGGGGAATATTACATTTGCAGGATTGACAAAAAGTTCATTTCTTCATTCATAGTTATGTGGATCATTACTCTTGGTTGTACCACTTTGATTAGCGTGAGCCATTCTCTCATTTGATCCATAGGACAAAGCTGTTTGGCATTTTGCTACCACCACCATCAAATCACATGACTTTATTTTGCTTGAATACATCCGTGCCAACATGTACTGACAGATGGAAAGTTTGAGACTGTAAGAGATGTCTGCAGTCTGGAAATGCACAACTCGTCATTATAAAAGGTCATCAAAATGGTTTACCTGGCTGATGTGCTGTTTTTGCACATTACATATTTAAATAATTCATTGAGCTGAAGGAAGAGCATTAGCTTTGTCAACCTTGATGCATTTTGTTATTAATCAGTACAATTTCTTTGCCCTGCTTCAATACGAAATAAGCTGCAGACACAAATTTAGTTTTCATTATTCCATAGTACCAAGAGTAAAAGTTTATTTCCTGAGTGACACGAATTAGTCATGAACCTGTGCAAAGTTGACATAACCTTGACTAATGATATTTTACAAGAAGGATTTCAGGAAGAGAGAGAGAATATGTATAAGATCTGCAGTGGAGAGAGAAAAACATCCCTGGAATTATGAATTGTAGTTATTATCTCTGCAACTATTCACTGCGATGTTATAGCTCTCCGCAGATACTCTCTCATTTTGTTTCTCTGTTTTCTGTGAAAACTAATTGAATTATGTTACCCAGTTTCACGTGAGTTTAGTTGATAGAATTCAGTCTATATTTCAAGAATTTGCCACTGACTTTTACCCAGGAGAACGGTGTTTTAATACAAGGGCATGAATCAGAGGCCATCGCTGGAACTGCTGTATTTGTTTTGATCAAGTAGATTGTGAATGTAAGCACTTGAAGAAATTTATACTCTCACTGTCAACCTGCAATGCATAGCTGTTCGAATGCATCAATGTTCCTATGCTCCACCGTTACAAATTATTAAAACATAATAAGTTTTATTTAGTAGTGGAGAAGTAGCCCATTGTACGTCACTTGATGCAGTCCAAGAAATGTAATAATTGTATTTTTACAGCATCAAATGAAGGAGCAGGATTTTGACAGAGCAATCACGGAGCTGATTCACGACTGTGGGTGTAACTACAACTGGAAGCTGGTGTTGTACCAGTGAGTGAGTAAGGGAGTGTTTGCTTTAAAATAAATTATTGAAGTGTTTTGAAAATTATTGCACATTAAAATTATTGTTATTCTTGTCGGTGAAGAATTTTTGCAATGAGATTAATTTTCTTTATTTAGAGATTTGTTTTATTTGTCACATGAGCAATGAAACGATAATGAATCTCAGGGCTGTATGGGTGACATATATGTACTTTGATAATAAAATTTACTTTGAACTTTGAACTTTAAAATATACAGCAAAATGCGTCGTTTGCGTCAAATAATAATAGCAAGGATTGTGTTGGACAGACCGCAAGTGTTGCCATGCTTCCGGTACCAACATAATATGCCCACAACGTACTAACCCTAACCGTAGGTCTTTGGAAAGTTGGAGGAAACCAGAGCACCAGGAGGAAACCTATGTGGTCAAGGGGAGAATGTACAAACAGCAGAGGGAATTAAACCTATGTGGTCGAAGGGAGAATGTACAAACTCCTTACAAACAGCAGAGGGAATTGAACCCTAATCTTACAGCTGGTCTTATGAAGCATGCACTGTTTTGCGGTCATACCTCCTGCACCTGACTTTTACTCCTTTGTTTAGGTTAATTTGGTGTGTTTAGATTCAAAATGTACTCAACTCGGAACTTTTCAGAGTGGAAGTCCTCCTTTGACAAATGAGAGAAAATCTGCAGATGCTGGAAATCCAAGCAGCACACAAAATGCTGGAGGAACTCAGAAGGCCAGGCAACATCTATAGAAAAGAGTACAGTCAACGTTTTCAACCGCCACCCTTCAGCCGGACTTAATTTTTTAATCTGTTTTCGTTATTCCTTATTATCGTCAGAGAGGAGGTACAGGAACGTGAAGACACACACTCAGCATTTTTGGAATGGCTTCTTCCTTTCCATTTAGATTTCCAAATGACCAGTGACCTCATGAAGCTTACACTGACTATTTTTGCTCTTTTGTGCTACCAATTAATTTTTAAAATATATTTCTTAATGCAATTTATTGGTTTTTTTAATGTATTGCATTGTACTTCTACTGCAAGACAATAAGTTTCACGACATATGTCAATGATAGAATCATTGAGCACTACAGCGTAGAAACCAGGGACGGTAGCATAATGGTTAGCACAATGCTTTTCAGTACCAGTGACTCCGGTTCAATTCCCTCCACTGCCTGTAAGGAGTTTGTACAGCCTCCCCATGACCGCGTGGGTTTCCTCCACGTACTCCGATTTTCTCTTACTGTCCAAAGACCTACCAAATGGCAGGTTAGTTGGTCCAACTGGAAATTGTAAATAGTCCCGTGATAGAATTAAATCAGGGGATTGCTGATTGTGACTCAAAGGGCTTATTCCGGTCTCTATCTCAATAAATAAATAAAATAAAATAACCTGGCCAAAGTCTAGTCTGTGCCAAAGTAATAAACCTGATTCTGGTTCTGTCTCAAATGTGCTGCACTGAGAAATTGAACTCTTTTCCCGATATATTTAACTTGTAGTTTTTAATATCTTTTCTTCAACTTAAAGTACTTCTACACATTATATCATCATATTTTTCTTTGGTTTTCTTCCTTCACAAAGGAATAGGTTTGTATTCCTTATTGCTTCATATAATATTTGATATTTTTTGTAGAGTCTGCTTTGAATGCCACACTGGGGCACAATAAAAAAACGATTTTATATTCGAGTACAATTTCTGGAGTGAAGTTATCAGCTCTGCCTGGAGATATTTCGAGAAGATTCAACAGATGGTGCCCTATCTCTAACCACCAAATCCACACTATCTTTTGTTGGTTCCTCAGCACATCAATTCATGCAGAGCACAGCTTTCCCTTCCCAATCTAAAATAGTTATTTTGACGATCCTTGAGAAAAATAAGTAGATCACAGGGCACAGGAGGAAAAGAAGGGGCTGGATCAGAGCAATAGATAGGAGAGTCATCAGGCCCACAAAGATTGTGTTGAGTCAAGCTGAGATATTAGTATGGAGGGTTCAGGAGGGAGGAGGGGGTGTCTATGGGGATGGAATGGGATTGGTCAAGATCAGATATTGGGCTTTTGCTGTTGTAACCAGGTTAGAATCAATGGTCATGCCTCAGGAAGGGACCAATGGGCCAGGGATGACTGCAAATGTCCGCACCTTTCCCTGACTAGGCATACATGACTGAATGTTCTGGAATAGCCTCCAGACTGCGATCCCTGTTATATGGATTCTGCTGTGCATAAGGTTACAATTTTTTTGACCCTTGTCTCGCCTGTTCTTTGCAGCGGTGTGCTGGCGAATAATTGTTAATTCCTGGGTACTTTATGACAGCCCAAGAACATTGGCAAGGAAAGCATAATGCACCCTTTTGTAGTGAAATTGCCATATAAAGCTGGTTCATGTGAAACAGGCTGTGAAAAGTAAAAGTTGTTCGAAGCTCATAAAATGTGCAAAATTTTTAAGAACATCAATTCATTTTTAATATTTTTGAACAGTAGGAGCTGTGCGAATATGGGCAACAATTGTTTCTTCAGAGCCATTACTTCTTAAGAAGATTACTGATACTAATTCTGCAACTCTGCTCATAACAAGGTTCAAAATGCGGCCGGTGAAAAACCTTTCAACAGATATGACACATTCTTGTGATTCACATGTTTGTTTGCACACGCTTTAAAAGTAATTCAATGGATGCTAGAAAACAGTCATGTGGAACACAACTGTTGAAGAAGCATAAGGGATTTAAAGACAATTTGTACATTCTTCTCACGTGCATTTTTTCTCCATGCCTTCCAGTGTCCTGCTGCGTTCCTAAAACGTACCGGTTAGTAGGGGTTAGTACCGGGAAAGCTGTCCTGTGATTAGGCTGGGGTTAAATAGGTAGGCTGCTGGGCAGTGTGACCCATTGGGCCAGAAAGAAGGGCCTGTTCCACACGGTATCTCTAAGTAAATAAGTAAATAAATAAATAGAATTCTTAGATAGGTAGATGGATGAGGGAAAAAATAGAGGGCTCTCTGCAAACGGAAGGGTTAAATTAATCTTAGAGTAGCTTAAAAGGTCAGCACAACATCAAGGACTGAAAGTCCTCTACTGTGCTGTAATGTTCTATGTTCTATAGTGACAGACCCTACCACCCACCGTGTCTCTGCCTACCTAATGCATCCCAGCAACACACATCAAAGTTGCTGGTGAACGCTGCAGGCCAGGCAGCATCTCTAGGAAGAGGTGCAGTCGACGTTTTGGGCCGAGACCCTTCGTCAGGACTAACTGAAGGAATAGCTAGTAAGAGATTTGAAGGTGGGAGGGGGAGGGGGAGATCCAAAATGACAGGAGAAGACAGGAGGGGGAGGGATGGAGCCAAGAGCTGGACAGGTGATTGGCAAAAGGGATATGAGAGGATCATGGGACAGGAGGCCCAGGGAGAAGGAAAAAGGGGAGGGGGGAAAAAACCCAGAGGATGGGCAAGGGGTATAGTGAGAGGGACAGAGGGAGAAAAAGGAGAGAGAGAAAAAAAGAATGTGTGTATAAAAATAAGTAACAGATGGGGTATGAGGGGGAGGTGGGGCATTAGCGGAAGTAAGAGAAGTCAATGTTCATGCCATCAGGTTGGAGGCTACCCAGACAGAATATAAGGTGTTGTTCCTCCAACCTGAGTGTGGCTTCATCTTTACAGTAGAGGAGGCCGTGGATAGACATGTCAGAATGGGAATTGGATGTGGAATTAAAAGGTGTGGCCAAATGCATCCCATCAGCTTATGCATGTGAACGTCCCTCTGTTCCCTGCCAGTTCCCGTGTCTACCTAAATGCTTCTTAAATATCACTCTCATATCCACTTCTACCACCTTCCCTGACTACGTGTTCCAAGTACCTACCATTTTCTGTGTGAAAGAAAAATTGCCTTGCACATCTTTAAACTTTCCCCCTTTTACTTTAAAACTATACCCTTTAGTATTTGACATTTCCACCTTGGGAAAAATCCTCTATCGATCCTATTGTAATTTTATATTCTTCTATCAGCTTCTAGTGCCCTGTGACTCCATTATTCAATAAATAGGATCAGACAATTATGCAGCAACAGTAAACATATTCCCATTGAGCAAAATTCCCATTAAAAAAAATGCTTTGATACCCCACTGTCAGAATTCACTGGGACCAATAAGAGGTCAATGAGAAAACTGATGACTACACAATTGTCCTGAAAAGCTTGTGGGTAGTTGTTGGGTTGAGTGCTGAGAGATTGCTGAGTGTGAATCCACAGATTAATGTAATTACACCAAGTTGTGAAATATATGCCATTCAGCAGGGCGTAAGGGACAGACGTTATAAAAATAACCTCTAAAAATTCAAACGTTCTTGGGCAGTGTGGCATATAAGAACTAAAGGTGAGAAAAATGTGGAAAACACCAACAGTTTAACCAGAACACACGAACAAAGAGTGTGAAATATGGCTGCCTTGGGAAGCCCCACCACTGTTGTCATGGGAACTGTTCACTTCAACCCTGTCAACTTAGGGTTGCAAAATGTTTTGGCTGTCACAAACAAGGTCTCATAGCCTTTCTATTCAAGGCTGAGCAGAACTCTGTGAATTAGAATATTGGCACTTGAACTGAAGCAACTATAGAAGAAAACATTAGAAGGTAAGGTTCAGGCAACATTGAAATAGATGACAAATGGAAAGAATTCAGTTTTAAGTCTATGTATGGTTAAGCATAGGGGAAAAATATTTTTTATTTATTTATTGAGATACAGCACAGAATAGGCCCTTCTGGCCCTTCGAGCCTTGCTGCCCACTAACCCTCAGCTTAACCCCAGCCCAATTTATAATGAACCATTAACCTACCAACTGGTACATCTTTGGACTGTGGGAGGAAACTGGAGCACCCGGAGGAAAATCACACAGTCAGGGGAAGAACTGACTATAATCAAGCACTTGAGATTCTGCATGATGTTGTCTCCAAACTAGAAAACATCTATCCCAACACATTTCAAATCATAGTCAAGGACTTCAGCCAGGCCTGTTTGAAGAAAACCCTGCCCAGTTACCATCAGCATATTACCAGTAGCACCAGAGGTCTCAATACACAAGACCACTGTTATACTAAGATGAGGAATGCCTACACCATGCCCAGACCACATTTAGGGACATCAAATTACTTAGCTGTCCCTCTCCTACCTGCATATAGACAAAGGCTAAAGAGATTAGAACAACAAAGAGGTGTTTGCCAGAGGCGAGAAGTAGTTATGGGATTGCTTCCAGTCAGAGGACTGGACCGTGTTCAACGACTCATCTGTGGATCTAAATGAATACACCATGGTTGTCACAGACTTTATTTAAAAAGATTTTAGAGGAACGTGTCCCCACAAAATCATTCAGCGTCTTCCCCAAGCAGAAGCCCTGGATGAACCATGAGATCCACAATCAGCTGAGGGCCAGATTGGAGGCATTCCAGTCTGGTGACCGAGAAAATTAAAAGAGGTAGAGGTATGATCTCCAGAAACATAGGCAAGTGGTAAATCCGGACAAAACTTGAATCACAGAAGATGCTCAACAGTTGTGGCAGGGCTTGATATATAGGCATCCGTTAGTCTCATGAGACCATGGATTTGCACCTTGGAAAGTTTCCAGGGCACAGGCCTGGGCAAGGTTGTATGGAAGACCAGCAGTTGCCCATGCTGTAAGTCTCCCCTCTCCATGATGCCGATGTTGTCCAAGGGAAGGGTATTAGGACCCATACAGCTTGGCACCAGTGTCGTCACAGAGCAATATGTGATTAGGTGCCTTGCTCAAGGACACAGCACGTTCCCTCGGCTGGGGCTCGAACTCACGACCTTCAGGTCGCTAGTCCAATGCCTTAACCACTTGGCCACGTGCCCACACCTTGAGAACTATCACCGCTTATGAAGTAAAATCAAGTGACATAGGCGACAACAGGGCTTCACTTCCAGATGAACTCAATACCTTCTATGCTTGAAATCCTACAGCCCCTAGATGATCCTGTGATCTCAGCCTCCAGCCCAGACAAGGTGCCTAGTCAAGTGCTAAAAGCCGGTGCCGATCAACTGGCTGGAGTGTCCATTGAGATCTTTAACCTCTCGCTTCGGCAATCTGAGGTACCCACCTGCTTCAAGCAGGTATTCAATTATACCAGTACCTTAGAAAAATGTGGAAACTTGCCTCAATGACTATTTTCCAGTAGCATTTACAACCGCAGTGATGAAGAGCTTTGAGAGGTTGGTGATGTTATCGGACATTGGTGAGGCATTATTGGGAGTATTGCGTGCAGTTTTTGTTGCCTACCTACAGGAAAGATGTAAATAAGTTTGAAAGGGTACAGAGAAAATTTTCATGGATGTTGCCAGGTTTGGAGGACCTGAGTTACAATGAAAGATTGAATAGGTTAGAACTTTATTCCTTGGAATGTAGAAGATTGTGAGGAGATTTGATAGAGGTATACAATATTATGAGGGATATAGATAGGGTAAATGCAAACAGGCTTTTCCCATTGAGGTTGGGTGGGACAACAACCAGGGGTCATAAGTTAAGGGTGAAAGGTGAAAAGTTTAAGAGCAACATGAGGAAACTTCTTCACTTAGACAATCGTGAGAGTGTGGAACGAGCTGCCAGTGCAAGAGGTGCATGCAAGCTCGATTTCAACACTTAAGAGAAATTTGGATAGGTACATGGATGGTAGGCGTATGAAGGGCTATGGTCCGGGTGCAGATCTGGGAGAAGACAATTTAAATGGTTCGGCACAGACTAGATGGGCCGAAGGGCAAGTTTCTGTACTGTATTCTTCTGTGACTATGACTCATTCCGCCACTGGATGAGGCGCTCCCAGGTACTTGAACAAGATCTCAGAAGATGACTTTGGTGAATTGATAGAGATGATAAAAGCACAGATAGAGTGGGCAGCCAGTGCCATTTCCCCAGGGCAGAAATGGCTAATGCAAGGGGGCATAACATTAAGGTGAGTGGAGGAAAATATAGGATAGCTATCAGAGATAGGTTTTTACACAGAGAGCGGTCAATACGTGGAACATAATGCCAGTGGTGGTGGCAGATATATTAGAGCCTCCTTAGATCAGCACATGAATGAAAGAAAAATGGATGACTATATGCAAGGGAAAGATTAGATCGGACATGTTAAACCAAAGGCTCTGTTCCATGCTATGGAACTGTATCTTAGATACATACAACAATTAAAGTCACTTATGAGAAACTTGATCCTAATTTGCAATGGCACTGACATCATCACTTGAAAAACTCCATAATATATTGAAGCCTCTTATTCCAAGCACGATTTCCAAATTAATCCTCTTTTATCTGCTTCTACCTTCTTTCTTCTTCCTAAAATATATTGCATTGTTTTAAATGACTTCTAGCCTGCATCTCCTTTCATTCATTAATAGATGTAATCGAATCACAGATCATAGTTATTTATAGCACAGAAGGTGGCAGCTGTGCCCATTTTGACTATTAAAGAGCATTGTGAAACTAATTTGTTGTTTTCTGCATTCCCTATCCTTTTAGACCATGAGTTCATGATCTCGTTAAAATTCGTTTGATGATATTTTTATTCTACTCACCTCTACCCTTCGACATACTGTATAACCTTAAATCTGTGTTGGAGAATACGCTCTTGCTACTCTTTCTAAAATTAGGCCTCTAATAATTTTATGCCATGTAACTAAATTTTCCTCCAGTCTCATTTGTTCTAAAGATCAGCAAGTATCCAGTAGTTCATTTTAACCATTGAACCTGTCTCCGTACCTGTTAGAGCAATTTTTGGGTTTAGGCCATTAACACTTAGTAAGTGGCTTCAGCTGCCAGTCTTCTGTTCCTTGACAATGCATTTCCTAAAAGCTGTGAATATCAGAATCCCAGTCCATTTGTAACAATGCATTTCCTAAAAGCTGGGAATACCGAAATACCAGTCCGGCCACTGCTGGTGAGAAGGTGTGAGGTTTGCATGCAGTTTCAAAGACAGCATTGTCTCTACTTTGTAAATATGGATTGTCCTTTATGTTAAGCATGTAAAATACCAAATAAATGTATTGTGGATTTAGTTTGGAACAATGGATTCCTGAATACCAGTCCTGATGCTGCTGGCGCCGGTGGGATGGATGAAATCGGGAGGTGTGAAGTTTTGTATGTAGCTTCAAAAGAAAGCATCGTCTATACTTTATAAATGTGAAATTGTCCTTTGTGTGTGTAGCAAATAAATATTGAGCCCCACACTGGGCAGCAGACCTTTCCACCGAAAGGGTCTCCGTAAGCCTGCTGTACCTTGTTTTGTCGAATAAAGAAGCTGCTTTATATCTACCAGTAACACTCTCTCCAGTGATTTCATCCACGCAACAACATTTGGTGTCAGGAGTGGGATGCCTTCGTGACCCATCGTGTGGCCAGTAATCCAAGCAGTCTAAGTTGGTGAGTACTTTTCTACAATAGCACTCACACTTGGATCTGTTCGGGTCGGTGGTACACGGGAACATAAGGTATCATGGGCTCGAAGAGCTGAACTGATAGATATAAAAGTAGAGTGCGTGTGCATGTGTGTTTATGTAAGTGAGGAAACTTTGTGTGTTAGCTTGGTGAGATGGAACACCAGTTGTGAAAAGTGGTTACCGATGGTTCAAAACACCAGAGTAGAGGCGTGTATACTCGTTCGGGGAGCTGCATTTTAGTCTATACGTTTGAAAGTGTGATGCAAAGGAATACAGCAGACATCATGAGTTTAGGTACTCAAAAGTGGTAGATTGTGGAATACATACTCCGTGGTTTTAGATATATGCTGGTTATTTTGCGTAGTGTGGGAATTAGTGCGGAGATATCTCAGGAAGAGGTTTTACCCAGATATATCTGCCAGGATGGCATCTATTGAGGTCAGGCAATATCAGGTTGAGAACCCTGATGATCTGAGCCAGCCCTTGACCTTGATAGCGACCATTCATAAGCCCTTCACCCCCGGGGAGAAACAGAGCATTTTGTCTGATTTGCCCTCACTTAAAGTCGCATGTGGGAATTCAGAATTCTGGCGTAAGCTTGAGGAAATGGTTGAAATTCACCAGATGCACCCTAAAGACATACACGTGTTGGTAAAAGCAAAGTGCCTGAGGAATATGTGGGACAGGATGGCCCAAGGGGTGTGGGATGGTACCTGGGCAACTATCGGGAATGCCAGCAATGAAGAAAGATATCGGTTTTTTAAAGGAGAAGTGAGGCAGTGACTTGGGGGAGGTGAGGGTAACTGGGGAACGATAATGGCAGTAATTCAAAAAACTGATGAGATGGCCATGGATTATGCAGAATGTAAATATTGAGCAGGTGAGGAGTACTCAGGGTTGGATAATCCAGGGAGGGACGACCCAGTCTTCCTAAAAATGCTGAAGGAAGGCCTGAGCTCAGCCCACCAGGCAGTTTTAGACTCAGGCATAACAGTGGGGTCGACCTACTCTATGATAGTTTCCTGGGCCAGTGAGATAGACCGAAGAAAGTGCAAGAGAGATCGTAAAGTGGCCATAGTGGATGCAGCAGCTGTGATGTCCCAGAGGGTTTGTTTTGCTTGCCGGCAGCCAGGGCATGAAGCAAGGAATTGCTGGAATAGACGCAGGAGGGTAAATGAGTTGATATGCTACAAGTGCGGCCTATTGGGACATGGTTGGAGGCAGTGTCCAAAACAGAGGACAAACAGGTGAACGTCACAGCAGACACGTCTCACCCCATTGGTGCCCAGTCTGACCTATCTGACTGTAGATCAGATCAAAGAGCGAGTAAAGACGGCTCCTAGGTCAGAAAAAGGTGTGGCGGCGGGCCCCACTGCTAGTGCTGGTGACCCATGGAGGTACAGAACAGCATTGTTAGGGGGACGGCAATGGGATATGTTAGTGGACACGGGCATCGGTATCGATAACACACCTACCCTTGCCAACAACCGGGCAGGCCAGTTATATTCAGGGTGTAGGAGGGAAAACAGTGAAAGCAGAAAGTGAGTCTCAAATACTAGAAATCGGGGGAGTGCAGCTTCCAGTGTATTTCTGAGTCTGTCCAAATATCGAGGGCACTAACCTTGGAATAGACATCCTAAGGGAAGCAGGAGCTGTTTTAGATTCGGGAAAGGGAGAAATAATACGGACAAGTCAGGTGCAGTGAACACGCACAACCAACAAAATACACAGCCTGGCTAGTATAGTTGCAGCTGCCCTGATCACCAGAGACTGGAGCCAGGATGGTGTCTATGGGTTACTTTGTCAGCAGTTCCCAGCAGTGTGGGCTAGACACAAGCAAGATTATGGTCGAGTAAAGATAAACCCAGTTGAAATAGAGGAGGGTCTGTATAAATCCCAGAAGCAGTACCTATAAAAGCTGACACACTGACCACTGTTCAGAGTATAGCGAAGGAACAAAAACACCAGAAAGGTGAGAGCATGAAACAGAAAGGAAATGAGTGGGTAGATATTGCCGTGAAGAAGGCAGCAGAGGAACAAGAGGCAATTGAAATTGCAAGTGTGCAGGAAGAAACGAGAGCAGCCAGCTTAGTAAAATTATATGAAGAGGTGGAGGCAGAAGAGAAGGAAAAATGGAGGAGAGAAGGAGCAAAGGAGGGATCAGATGGGTACTGGACACACGGGGAGGAAAGAGTCGCGGTGGCCCCACCCTGTATTAGACAGATACTACTAAAGTTTTATCATGGGGCGATGCATGAGGGAGGGCAGAGCATGATCACAACCCTCCGGCAGGACTGGTGGGGGCCAGGGATGGGCGGGGATGTTGAGAAATTCTGCCGCCGTTGTATCATTTGTGCCCAGCATAACCCTGGTAAGGGCAGAAAGCTACAGCTGGCAAATCAGCCTCGGCCGAGGGGACCCTGGGAAAACATCCAGACAGACTTCACAGGGCCCCTGCCAAAAAGCAGAGGAAAAGTTACTGTCTAGTAATCATGGATCACTTCAACAAGGGACTGCTTTCCCAACAAGGGACTGCACCGCCTGCACCGCTGCATGGATCCTAGCTCAGGAAATTCTCCCAAGGTGGGAAACCCCAGTTCAGGTGGATTCAGATCAGGGAGCACATTTCACGGGGAAAGTGATGATGGAAATGTGCCGACTGCTAGGGATTCAACAGCGGTTCCACGTACCCTTCCACCCCCAGAGTTCAGGGATGGTAGAAGGGATGGTAGAAAGGATGAACCGAACAATCAAGAATGCGTTAGCCAAAGCTATAGCTGAGACAGGAAAGACATGGGTTGATGTATTACCAGGAATCTTGATGAGATTGCGCACAACCCCGAACCGCAGTTTGGGTCTCAGCCCCTACGAATTATAGATGGGGTGAGCAATGCAACTCCCCTATGGGGTAGTAACAGATTGCAGGGAGCCTGGGGCTTACAGGGATAGAATGACCCAATATGTGAAAGACCTTTGTAACCAACTTAAAGTGTTAAAGGACCGAGCCAAACAACAGCAGCGGATCGCTGATCAGAGAGAGCCAGAGGGAAAAGGGATAATCCTTCCACAGCCTGGCTACCAAGACATGGTGAGGGTGCTGCTGAAAAGGCCGGGGTTTGCCCCCAGGCGGATAGGACCACAGACGGTACTCTTAACCAATGATACATGTGTCCGTGTGCAGACTCGGTGAGGCAGCCAGTGGAAACACTGGACCCAGGTTAAGGCATATGACTCACCCTCTTGTTGCTCCCACAGACAGAGCCGGGGACCAAGTGAGCCCAATAACCATGTAATTACAGAAAACCTAAGAGAGGAGAGGAACATCGACTCAGATCATGAGAGGCCTGCATCGGGCATTTCCATGCCTTACAAGGCGCAGATTGGAAGTCTGTGTGGGGCGCCACTCCTCGCACAGACACTAGAGCAATGTGTGGTTAAGTGCCTTGCTCAAGGACACAAACACGCTGCCACAGCTGAGGCTCGAACTAGCAACCTTCAGATCACTGGACGAACGTCTTAACCACTTGGCCATGTTTCCCCTCCCCTCCCCCTCAATGTTCCCTCCCTAAGAGAGGAACACTAGCCGGCCATGCCAGACCTGACCACAGCTGATGAAAACATAAATGCAGAAGACGCAGAGAGCGTGGCAGAAGACACTGAGAGCGTGTTGGAAAACCATGAATAGCCTGCTAAAAGTCTGATGATGATGGTACTCTATAAGGAAGGCTGGTTGCTGAAGGTAGATGATGAGACCTGGCTAAAGGATGCATGTCTCTGGGAGCTGAACGTCCAAGGATACACAGTGTATCGGAAGGATAGGAAGGTAGGGAGAGGGGGAGGCGTGGCTTTATTGGTAAGAAATGATATTAAATCATTGGAAAGAGGTGATATAGGATCGGAAGGTGCAGAATCTTTATGGGTTGAGATAAGGAATAGCAGGGGTAAAAGGACCCTGATGGCAGTTATTTATAGGCCTCCAAACAGTTGCAGGGATGTGGACTACAAATTACAACTGGAAATAGAAAAGGCTTGTCAGAAGGGCAGTGTTATGATAATTGTGGGGGATTTTAACATGCGAGTAGATTGGAAAAATCAGTTCGGCACTGGATCTCAAGAGAGAGAATTTGTAGAATGTCTGCAAAATGGCTTTTTAGAACAGCTTGTTGTTGAGCCCACTAGGCAATCGGCTGTACTGGATTGGGTATTGTGTAATGAACCGGAGGTGATTGGAGAGATTGAGATGAAGGAACCCTTAGGAGGCAGTGATCATAACATGATTGAGTTCACTGTGAAATTAGAAAAAGAGAAGCCGAAATCTGATGTGTCGGTGTTTCAGTGGAGTAAAGGAAATTACAGTGGCATGAGAGAGGAACTGGCCAAAGTTGACTGGAAAGAGACACTGGCGGGAAAGACGGCAGAGCAGCAGTGGCTGGAGTTTATGCGAGAAATGAGGAATGTGCAAGACAGGTATATTCCAAAAAAGAAGAAATTTTCAAGTGGAAAAAGGATGCAACTGTGGTTGACAAGAGAAGTCAAAGCCAAAGTTAAAGCAAAGGAGAAGGCATACAAGGAAGCAAAAATTAGTGGGAAGACAGAGGATTGGGAGGTTTTTAAAACCTTACAAAAGGAAACCAAAAAGGTCATTAAGAGAGAAAAGATTAACTATGAAAGGAAACTAGCAAATAATATCAAAGAGGATACTAAAAGCTTTTTCAAGTATATAAAATGTAAAAGACAGGTGAGAGTAGATATAGGGCCGATAGAAAATGATACTGGAGAAATTGTAATGGGAGATGAGGAGATGGCAGAGGAACTGAACAAGTATTTTGCATCAGTCTTCACTGAGGAAGACAGCAAGGATACCGGACACTCAAGGGTGGCAGGGAAGAGAAGTGTGTGCAGTCACAATTACGACAGAGAAAGTACTCAGGAAGCTGAATAGGCTGAAAGTCGATAAATCTCCTGGACCAGATGGAATGCACTCTCGTGTTCTGAAGGAAGTAGCTGTGGAGATTGCGGAGGCATTAGCGATGATCTTTCAAAAGTTGATAGATTCTGGCATGGTTTGGAGGACTGGAAGATTGCAAATGTCACTTCGCTATTTAAGAAGGGGGCAAGGAAGCAAAAAGGAAATTATAGACCTGTTAGCTTGACGTCGGTGGTTGGGAAGTTGTTGGAGTCGATTGTCAAGGATGAGGTTACAGTGTACCTGGAAGCATATGACAAGATAGGCAGAACTCAGCATGGATTCCTTAAAGGAAAACCCTGCCTGACAAACCTATTACAATTTTTTGAGGAAATTACCAGTAGGCTAGACACGGGAGATGTAGTGGATGTTGTATATTTGGATTTTCAGAAGGCCTTTGACAACGTGCCACACATGAGGCTACTTAACAAGATAAGAGCCCATGGAATTACAGGAAAGTTACATACGTGGATAGAACATTGGCTGATTGGCAGGAAACAGAGAGTGGGAATAAAGGGATCCCATTCTGGTTGGCTGCCGGTTACCAGTGGTGTTCCACAGGGATCAGTGTTGGGGCCGCTTCTTTTTACATTGTACATCAACAATTTGGATTATGGAATAGATGGCTTTGTGGCTAAGTTTGCTGACGATACGAAGATAGGTGGAGGGGCCGGTAGTGCTGAGGAAACGGAGAGTCTGCAGAGAGACTTGGATAGATTGGAAGAATGGGCAGAGAAGTGGCAAATGAAGTACAATGTTGGAAAGTGTATGGTTATGCACTTTGGCAGAAAAAATAAACGGGCAGACTATTATTTAAATGGGGAAAGAATTCAAAGTTCTGAGATGCAACGGGACTTGGGAGTCCTCATACAGGATACCCTTAAAGTTAACCTCCAGGTTGAGTCAGTAGTGAAGAAGGCGAATGCAATGTTGGCATTCATTTCTAGAGGAATAGAGCATAGGAGCAGGGATGTGATGTTGAGGCTCTATGAGGCGCTGGTGAGACCTCACTTGGAGTACTGTGGGCAGTTTTGGTCTCCTTATTTAAGAAAGGATGTGCTGACATTGGAGAGGGTACAGAGAAAATTCACTAGAATGATTCCGGGAATGAGAGGGTTAACATATGAGGAACGTTTGTCCGCTCTTGGACTGTATTCCTTGGAGTTTAGAAGAATGAGGCGAGACCTCATAGAAACATTTCGAATGTTAAAAGGCATGGACAGAGTGGATGTGGCAAAGTTGTTTCCCATGATGGCGGAGTCTAGTACAAGAGGGCATGACTTCAGGATTGAAGGGCGCCCTTTCAGAACAGAAATGCGAAGAAACTTTTTTAGTCAGAGGGTGGTGAATCTATGGAATTTGTTGCCACGGGCAGCAGTGGAGGCCAAGTCATTGGGTGTATTTAAGGCAGAGATTGATAGGTATCTGCGTAGCCAGGGCATCAAAGGTTATGGTGAGAAAGTGGGGCAGTGGGACTATATAGGATAAAATGGATCAGCTCATGATAAAATGGCGGAGCAGACTCGATGGGCTGAATGGCCTACTTCTGCTCCTTATGGTCTTATGGTTTAATAGCATAGAATAGAAAATTATTGGAAAATAGATGGGGAGGGATTTTTAAGTTAAAGCAGAGGCAACAAGTTCCACAACTTCGATGGCATTTTAGACTGCACACGGCATCTGAAAGCAGTCACCCCCAGTAGCTGGGCCCCTTTTCAGCAGTTGGGCCAGTGATCGACTGGACAGTTCGGAAGTGGGTGCCACCGGGGAGAGGTCCTTCCATTTATGTGGCAGCTACCCCAACCCCTTCCTGTACATCAATGAGAGGACCTGTGGGTGCTCCTGGAAAGCAAGTTTCAGTGACCAGAAGATGAAGGGCTGAAGACAAAGGAGTGTGATTAAGCTGCAATCAGCCTGCAGGGAAAGAGCCGACAGGCACACGAAAGAAGCCGCATTTCTAAAGACTTGTTCAAATTTCTGAAACAGCCTCTCTGCTTAACATTTGGTAGGTAGCGATTAGGGAATGCTAGGGTAGATATCAAGGCAGGGCGTTTTCGTTGCCCTATTTGAGTAGATCCTCCTAGGTTGGCCTTTCCTGGTACAAATTTATTTTTGTCCAGGAGGGCCAAGAGGAGGGACTGTTAGAGTAATTTTTGGGTTTAGGTCATTAACACTTAGTAAATGGCTTCAGCCACCAGTCTTCTGTTCCTTGACAATGCATTTCATAAAAGCTGTGAATACTGAAGTACCAGTCCAGACGCTGCTGGTGAGAAGGTGTGAGGTTTGCATGCAGTTTCAAAGACAGCATTGTCTCTACTTTGTAAATATGGATTGTCCTTTATGTTAAGCATGTAAAATACCAAATAAATGTATTGTGGATTTAGTTTGGAACAATGGATTCCTGAATACCAGTCCTGATGCTGCTGGCGCCGGTGGGATGTATGAAATCGGGAGGTGTGAAGAAAGCATTGTCTATACTTTGTAAATATGGAATTATCCTTTGTGTGTGTGTGTAGCAAATAAATATCGAGCCCCACATTGGGCAGCAGACTTTTCCACCGAAAGGGTCTCCGTATGCCTGCTGTACCTTGTTTTGTCGAATAAAGAAGCTGCTTTGTATCTACCAGTAACTCTCTCCAGTGATTTCATTCACGTAACAACAGTACCTTTAGGGATCCTTGGACTTGTGCTGCAAGATCCTTCTAATTTCTTTCACTTTGCATTCTGTGTTTTATCTGCTTGCCTTGTACTTCATTACCTAAAGCAGTTGTCAAACAAGGCAAGCAAGTAAAATATGCATGATTCCCCTTCGACATTACTGATGATCCAGCTTTTGAACCACTGTTACACACACACGAAATGTCGGAGGAACTTAGTTGGTTCCTGATGCTGATGAAGGGTCTCTGCCCGAAAAGTGGTCTGTTTATTCCTCTCATAGATGTTGTCTGACCTGCTGAGTTCCTCCAGCATTTTGTGTTTGTTTTTCTGGATTTCCAGCATCTGTAGAATTTCTTCTGTTTTTAAGAGTCATAGAACACTACAGCATAAAAAGAGAAACTTCACTCCATCTAGTCTGTGCCAAACTTTTTATCTATCAAGTCCCATTGACCTTCACCCAGACCATAGGCCTCCAGCCTCCTCCCATCAGTATATGGTACCTATCCAAATTTCTGTTAAATGTTGAAATTGATCCTGAATCTCCCACTTCTGCTGGCAACTCATTCCACACTCTCACCACCCTGAGTGAAGAAATTTCCCCTCATGTTCCCCTTAAACATTTCACCTTTTACCCTTAACCCATGACCTTTAATTCTGATCTCACCCATCCTCAGCGGTAAAAGCCTGCTTGCATTTATCCTATCAGTACCCCTCATAATTCTGTATACCTCTATCAAATCATCCCTTATTCTCCTACGCTTTACGGAATAAAGTCCTAACCTATACAACCTTTCCCTATAACTTAGTTCCTCAAGCCCTGGCAACATCCTTGTAAATGTTCTCTGTCAAATTCAAGTTTATTGACATTCAGCCTTGTGCATGTATACAGCCAAACAAGACAATGTTCCTCCAGAACAAGGTGCACAACACAGTACATATAACTCACACACAACATATTAAGTAATATTACCACAAATAAATTAACAAATAATGAGTTGCATATGGAATACAAGTTAAAAAGTAAACCTTTCAAACTTATTGATATCTGTTCTGTAGTTAGGTGGCCAGAACTGCAACCAATGCTCCAAATTAGGTCTCACCAATGTCCTATACAACTTCATCGTAACATCCTAACTCCTGTCCTCAATACTTTGATATATGAAGGCCAGTGTGCCGTGAGTTAGCTGTGCATCCCTACCTACTTGTGGCACCACTTTCAAGGAACAATGGATCTGTATTCCCATATGGCTCTATTCTCCAGTTCTCCTCAGTGCCCTACCACTCATCGTGTATATCTAATCATGATTTTCTTTCTTTATTTATTGATACAGCATGGAGTAGGCCCTTCCGCCCCTTCGAGCCATGCTGCTCCAGCAACCCCATAACCCTGATTAACTCTATCCTAATCACAGGACAATTTTTAATGACCAATTAACCCAGCCAGTACGTCTATGGATTACAGGAACTGGAGCACCCAGGGAAAAGCCATACATTCCACAGGGAGGACGTACAGAGACTCCTTACAGAACACTGCCAGAATTGAACTCTGAACTTCGGAACACCCCGAGCTGTAATCGTGTCACATTAACCGTTATGATACCGTGGCGCCCAAATTTATCCCACCAAAGTGTAGAACCTCACACTTGTCTGCATTAAATTCCATCTGCCATTTTTCAGCCCATTTTTTCATCTGGTCCAGATCCTGCTTCAAGCTTTGATAGCCTTCCTTACTGTGCACAGCGCCCCAAACCATTTTGAACCACTGTGGTCTATTTTGGAAAAGTGCTGATGGGTGAGGAGTTCCAGTATTTAGACATCATGATGAAAACAAAAACAGGAATATACACTCAGTGGCCACTTTATTAGGTATACATGCACATCTGCTCATTAATGCAAATACCTAATCAGCCAATACCTAATCAGGCAGCAACTCAATGCATAAAAGCATGCAGACATGGTCAAGAGGTTCATTACTGAACTGACTTTATTTCTTACATCCTTCACATACATGAGGAGTAAAAATCTTAATGTTACATCTCCATCTAAATGTGCAATGTGCAATCATAGTAATTTATAATAATTTATAATAAATAGAACAGTCAATGTAATATAGAGCTAACTCAAGTCAGCATGAGTTCATCAGTCTAATAGCCTGGTGGAAGAAGCTGTCCTGGAGCTTGTTGGCCCTGGCTTTTATGCTGTGGTACTTTTTCCCAGATGGTAGCAGCTGGAATAGATTGTGGTTGGGGTGACTTGGGTCCCCAGTGATCTTACAGGCCCTTTTTATACACCTGTTCTTGTAAATGTCCTGAATCATGGGAAGTTCACAACTACAGATGTGCTGAGCTGTCTGTACCACTCTCTGCAGAGTCCTGCATTTGAGGGAGGTACAGTTCCCGTACCAGGCAGTGATGCAGCCAGT